>NC_064920.1:1160023408-1160373408 GCF_023897955.1 Schistocerca gregaria | reverse complement strand
TACCAACATTATCTTATACTCGTTTGACCAGACATCCTTATCTTCTTTCCATTTCACTATGCTGACACCCAAAATATCTAGACTGAGCCTTAGCGTTTCCTTTTCCAGATTTTCTAGCTTCCATAATATATTAAAGTTCTCCTGTTGGGGAAATCTGAATGGATGACTAGTCTGGAATTGTTTGACAATGGAGAGCACATGACATTTTCAATTACAGGTCCTGTGGACATACATTATCTATCTTGAATGCATTCGTTTCCATTGCCTTCTGCATCCTCATGCTGCTGATCATTACTGCTTGTTCCACCTTTCGGGGCAGTTTTCCACCCCAAGGACAAGAGAGTTCCCTCAACATCTACCCACTCCTCCACACACTTTGCAAGACTGTTGGCAGGATGGGGGTGACTCCTTATGCTGGAAGTCTTCGGCTGCCATTGTGGATGACTTTCATTCAAAATTTAGGCAGTGGCAGGATCCGAACCTGGGACTGAGGATGTTTTGATTATTAATTAAACACGCTACCCCTAGACCATGATATCAAACCCCTATGCCACTCTAAATACCAACCCCTTGTCACAGGGATCAGATCCCAGAGGAACAACCTAGTGCACAACCTGCCCAATCCACCCACACAGCACTTCTTATATTGTGCCATCACAGGCTTATCCTACCCAATCAGAAACTGGGCTACCTCTGCAATCAGCCATGTCACATACCAGCTCTGCTACAACCAATGCACAGCTTTTATACTGGTATGAAACCGGAATGAATGGCCACTGCCAAACTGTGGCCAAGAGCACAGTAGACCACCCCGTGGCACAACATGGAGCTGAACGTAACATGCTCGATTTCAATGGTTGCTTCACAATCTGGACCATCTGCGTCCTCCACTTGTAGCAAAAAAAAGCACTGTATCCTTGTATGAGAGAGAGAGGCGAACGAGTGTGCCAGAAATTGCCCATTTTACTACTACTACTACTAGCACCATGTCATCATAATGTACCTGTGCTTAGCGCACAAAGTATTGCGCCATAATCTAAGAGTGAAATTAAAAATAAAAATAATTTTACCAAACTTTGTCAATGTATGATTCAGTATATTAATGTTAACACTGTGAAGTTTCAGAATGATCTAATGAATATGTTTCGCAAAATATTATTTTAAGAATAAAATAAGGGGTGCTAAATAATGAAGCTAGAAAGCTAAATACGTTCAGGATTTGAAAATGTATGTCACAATCCCAAGCTAAAAGTTTCAACTTGAACGGAGCAACATTTTAGTGAAAAAAATCGGCATTTTTACAAAAATTTGAAGGCACTAAATATGAGAATCAGAAAGACAAAAATTCACATGTAGCCTCAGTTTTATGTAAAAACATTAAGTATGTGACTCCATTACACTACCTCTATTAGTTTTCAAGTTATTCATTAAAAACTAAATTTGGAACAAAAACATCCCTATTCATATCAGATTAAATATCATTTGCATTTGTTAATAGGAAGTTTTAATTACAGCACTTGATTGTGTTCATAAAATAACACAGCTGTGCCAAGTTCAAGACTTCATGGTAAATAACAATCACTACCAGGAATCTTAAAGAGGCAGTTCAGAGGTCACTTTCTACGGTCGGATCCGTTCTCAAAATTCTAGTCAGAGATGTTTAAATGCAGTCGAGCTAAAACTTTTTCAGTAACTAAAGCAAAATTAACTTAAGAAGACTGAATTGTTAAATGGCAGAGATATTAATTAATATATGCCTGAGAAAGGGGCTATTTAGATGCTGCTATCTGTACCTAGAGCGGTTGATATCAGATGTTCCATTTGGCAGTCTGCTGCACCCATATATAAATACAGCCACAGTGTCAGTAAGGGGAGACACTTCATACCAAACTATCAATCATCTGCATCAGTCAAACGCTGGCGTACACTGTGCCTCGGATGACATCATATCTAGGAAGTGAACTTGCGAGCACTGTACACCGTCCTATGGAAGTAACTGTTTGTGTGCCACCCACAATGTTGACAAAACCATATGGCAAGTGGTAAGATTATTTACCACTTTTAAGGCAGACATTTAATTCTGATAATTAAAAATCAGGGCGATAAACCATTTTACTTGGAACTTGCCACAGAGGTCACCTCTGAATTGCTAATAGCACTGTTTCCGATATGGACATTATTATTATTATTATTATTATTATTATTATTATATTATTATTATCATCTTTCCTTTCTCAGACGTTTTGTTTGGTTAAAAATGGAAATGACGCGGACCTTGATCAAGCATGACTTCCTTTCAACTGTACGGTATATGTTACATTGCATCATCATCATCACAGTGTGGGAAAAAGGAACCCCTAAATCTTTCTGTTTGAGCTCTGATTTCTCTTATTTTATTATGGTGATCATTTCTCCCTACAAAGGTGGGTGTCAACAAAATATTTACGCATTCGGAAGAGAAAGTTGGTGATGAAAATTTCGCAAACAAAACTGCCTTTGTTTCAGTGACTGCCACACCAACTCGCATCTCATATCAGTGACACTCTCACCCCTATTGCGCGGTAATACGAAACAAGCTGCCCTACTTTGTACTTTTTCGATGTCCTCCATCAATCCCACCTGGTAAGGATCCCATACTGTGCAGCAATATTCCTGCAGAGGACGGACAAGTGTAATGTAGGCTGTCTCTTTAGTAGGTTTGTCACATCATCTAAGTATTCTGCCAACAAAGCACAGTCTTTGTTTCGCCTTCCCCACAATGTTATCTATGTGGTCTTTCCAATTTAAGTTCCTCATAATTGTAATACCTAGGTATTTAGTCGAATTGACTGCCCTTAGATTTGTGTGATTTATCATATACTCAAAATTTATCAGATTTCTTTTAGTACCCATGTGGATGACCTCGCACCTTTCTTTGTTTAGTGCCAATTACCACTTTTCGCACCATACAGAAATTTTCTCTAGAACATTTTTTAATTGGAATTGATCGTCTGATGGTTTTACTAGACGGTAAATTACAGCATCATCTGCAAACAATCTAAGGGGGCTGCTTAGATTATCACCTAGATCATTTATGTAAATCAGGAACAGCAGAGGGCCTATGACACTACCTTGTGGAACGCCAGATATCACTTCCGTTCTACTTGAAGATTTACCGTCCGTTACTACGAACTGTGATCTCTCTGAGAGGAAATCACTAATCCAGTCACACAACTGAGACAATATTCCATATGCAATGCAATTTGATTAACAGTCACTTGTGAGGAATGGTATCAAAAGCATTCTGGAAATTTAGGAATATGGAATTAATCTGAGATCAGTTGTTGACAGCACTCAATACTTCATGGGAATAAAGAGCTAGCTGTGTTGCACAAGAATGATATTTTCTGAATCCGTGTTGGTTATGTGTCAAAGAGTGTGATTCATAGTGTTCGAGTACAGTATATGCTCCAAAATCCGACTGAAAATTGAGGTCAGTTATATGGGTCTGTAAATCAATGGGTTACTCCATTTCCCTTCTTGAATATTGGTGTGACCTGTGCTACTTTCCAGTCTCTAGGAGCAGACTGTTCATCAAGTGTACAGTTGTACATGATTGCTAAGAAAGGTGCTATTGTGTCTGCATACTCTGAGAGGAACCTGACTGGTATACCATCTGGACCGGAAGACTTGCCTTTCGTAAGTGATTTGAGTTGTTTCGCAACACCTAGATATCTACTTTTATGTCACTCATGCCTACAGCTGTTCTGATTTCGAATTCTGGAATATTTACTTAATCTTCGTTCATAAAGGAATGATGGAAAACTGTATTTAGTAACTCCGCTTTAGTGGCACCATCATCGGTAACATTTCCATTGCTATCTCACAGTGACGGTATTGACACTTTTTGTCACTGGTGTACTTTACATACGACCAGAATCTCTGTGGGTTTTCTACCATATTTTGAGACAATATTTTATTGTGGAAACTATTAAAAGCATCTCGCTTTGACGTCCGTGCTAAATTTCAAGCTTCCGTGAAACTTAGCCAATCTTGGGGATTTTGCGTTGTTTTGAATTTGGCATGCTTTTTTCGTTGCTTCTCTAACAGTGTTCTGACGTGTTTTGTCTACCACGGTGGATCAGTCCCGTCTCTTATTAACTTATGCAGTATGCATCTATCTATTGCTGTCGATACTGTATCTTTGAATTTGAGCCATATCTGGTCTATACTTACATAATTAGCTAGGAAGGAATGGAGACTCTCTCTTAAAAAGGCATCAAGCAAATTTTTATCTGCTGTTTTAAATAGATATATTTTGCATTTATTTTTAGTGGTTTTCGTTGATATGGTTTGGAGCCTCGCTACAATGACCTTGTGTTCACTAATCCATGTATCCATCATGACTATTAGCTCAAGATTATTAGTGGCTAAGAGGTCAAGTGTGTTTTCACAACCATTTACAATTTGTGTGGGCTCATGAACTAATTGTTCAAAGTAATTCTCAGAGAAAGAAAAATTTAGTACAATTTTGGAAGATGTTTTTGTCTACCACCAGCTTTGAACATGTATTTTCGCCAACAAATTGAGGATAGATTGAAGCCTCCACCAATTACAACTTTGAGTGGGATACTTATTACATGAGGTTCAAGTTTTCGTTGAAGCGTTCAGCTATTATATCATCTGAGCTAGGGGGGTCAGCAGAAGGAGCCAATTATTATTTTGGTACGGCTGTTGAGTATAACCTCTACCCATAGTAATTCGCTCGAACTATCTATTTCAACTTCACTACAAGATAAACTAAATCCAACAGACACAAACACACCACCACCTACTTTATTTAATATACCCTTTCGGAACATGGTTTGCGTCTCTCTATAAATTTCAGCAGAATTTATCTCCAGCTTTAGCCAGCTTTCTGTTCCTATAACAATTTCAGCTTCAGTGCTTCCTGTCAGCGCTTGAAGTTCTGGTACTTTTCCAACGCAGCTATGACAATTTACAACTACAATACCGACTGTTGCTTGGGCAATTCTCATCATTTCTTTGCCCTGTACCGTTTGAGACTGGAGCCTTTTTTGATCTTTCCCAAGACTCTCTAACCTAAAAAACTGCCCAGTCCATGCGACACAGCCCCTGCTACTCGTGTAGGTGCCTTCTGTGTGTAGTGGACATCTGACCTATTTAGCGGAAACTTTCGTTCCTGATCCCGCTGAGTAAACAGCACGTAGGAACATTTTCTTTCAGAGAATACAAAGGGTAACGTGGACTTGTAGGCTGGAAATTATAGTCAGTATGTTCTCCATCACTTTCTGGCTGACCGCAAAAATAGTTATCAGGCTCTTGTAAATGGCAAAGCTATTTATTAATTTACCTGGCACCCCACTCCCTCCATCAGTTTATCTGAATTCCGCAGATGCAAGTTACCTTACAATACATTCTCAGCTCCCGAAATCATTCCAGCCTCAACCTATGATAACTTACTGTCCTTGCACCCCTCACCCAACAGTTTACAACCCCCCTGTCCTATCACCTCCTCCCAGTTCACATCCCCTCACCTTAACAGTGCACCGCTCTCTGCCACTGCAGTCGCTGTTCTTTTCCCTTTCAGTGCTCCTCTCCTCTCCCGCCCCCTATTTACCCCACAGCCTCCAACACTGTGCCTGGCAGCACTGTCCTGCTGCACACTCTGCCAGTCAACACTCCTGTCTTCCCACACCTGTATACCCTGCTAATTCTCCCCCTTTCACTTCCCATTCCGGATTGCTGATTTGTTCACGGTCAGAGTTGTATTCTGGCCACAGTGACTGGAGACAGTGCTAATGTCTGCATCAGATGTGCCTGCTTGTGTGAATGTGTGTGTGTTTGCTTTCCTGAAGAAGGCTTTGGCCGAAAGCTCAATGTGTGACAGTATTTTCATTGTGCCTGTCTGCAAATCAATGTGCAATCTTTATGGTGAGTAGCAATTATCCTTTTTACAATATTGTCAATGCCAAATATATTTTGTTGTGACAGGAGTACTATCTTCATGCTACAAATGTTTAGAAACAAAGATTCCAAGACTTACCAAGCGGGAAAGCGCCGGCAGACAGGCACATGAACAAAACACACAAACACACACACAGAATTACGAGCTTTCGCAACTGGCAGTTGCTTCGTCAGGAAGGAAGGAAGGAAGGAGAGGGAAAAATGAAAGGATGTGGGTTTTTCATTTTTCCCTCTCCTTCCTTCCTTCCTGACGAAGCAACTGCCAGTTGCGAAAGCTCGTAATTCTGTGTGTGTGTTTGTGTGTTTTGTTCATGTGCCTGTCTGCCGGCGCTTTCCCGCTTGGTAAGTCTTGGAATCTTTGTTTTTAATATATTTTTCCCATGTGGAAGTTTCTTTCTGTTTTATCTACAAATGTTTAGTGTATATTTAACATTTCTTGTCATGAACCTCTTATTTTTGGGGAATACTACATAAGATTTCTGGGCTTCAATAAATCAACTACAAGTCTAGAAATGACAGTTCCTTTGCAATTTTTCATGCAGAGATTGAAAGGTTTATGAAAAGTTGAGTGTAAAACTGTAGCACAGATCAACATAGAAACTATTCAATCACAATCTCCAAATCTCCCCCCCCCCCCCCCCCCCCCCCGACACACACACACACACACACACACACACACACACACACACACACACACACACACACACACACACACGTTTATAAATAATATTGAATTCCAACAGAATAGTTATGCCCAAAAGCAGATTTTTAAATCAGTAATATATGCGATGGCTTACCTGGGACTCCCAATTTTGCTGGCACCAATGCGAGAAAGATCTGGCTGGGATCTTGAGAGGTTGATCTTATCAGCAAGGGTTCCTGTGGGACCAGCACCAGTTCCTCTTAATCTATATGACACAGGGGAGTCAAGCCATTTTGGATATTCTGGTGGAGGTCGTTGTGTAAGTTCTCTGCCTGCAGATAATCGTTCTGGTCTGTCACAAGAATCCCCTCTTTTACTTTCTTCCTCCTCTTCCTCGTCATCACCTGCAGCAGATTCTCTAATTCCACTACTTCCCTCTGTGCCACATGGAACAACCTTCACTTCTTTTGCAAGGTGTTTTAAAACCTGTGGTAGATAAGACATATAAATATACATTAAAACAAATAGTGAGGGGAAGGGCCAGTTAAACTACAGGTAATTTAGAAAATCTGCTTTATTTTATTTTTAATTACTGATACACCTCACCTCAAAACTCTTATTGTATCCATAAATTACCACACATCTAGAAACACAAAACTTCAAATGTACCCACTAACAGTACCACACATATTATGAATTTGAAGGAGTTCATGAATCGCTTCAGATCAAAATCTAGACCAATCCCTTTTACTGTCCCTACTAACTGATAGTAAAGATACCAAGGAATGGCATAAGTAAAGACAATCCTTCATCAACAAGGTGAAATGTTGAGCAGCAAATAAGCACTTACACATGAAGTTGATCATTGTAGCCCATCTTCTGAATAAGTATTCTTCAGAGCAATATACACAAATGCATGCATATTTTAATAGTGAAATACACTGGTAAATCTTGTTAAATGTATATATCCCACGCAATGTTACCTCTAAATGGAAAGTGGTTGTATTTAAATGCAAACAACAGTTTGTATTTCATCTAGGATTTTCCATTAACATATTAAGGCCTTGCTATTAAATATCCTAAAAAGAAATTATTCAGTCAAATTTTTACATGTTACAGTTACTTCCTCTGAATTTAGAAAGTCAGTCTTACGTCAAACAGACAGGAGAAATGTATCAGACAGCAAGCTGCAACTGATGTAGTGTCACGCAGAATGGCAATACCAAAATGAAACTACTGTTAAAGGAAATGTCTACAAAATTTATATTTACTAGGCAGCAACTGAAACACATACAAGCAGAGGTTCCTGTAAATGCTAGGTTACAGAATTAGAGATGCTTTAACCATGTATAATAGAGGTACACGACATAAAAAAAAAGCCTTAGTAAAGCCTACAGCAGTGACAAGACACGCATCTGCTTGCTCGTTGTGTGTTAATAATAATCCTGAAATGTAAAAATGGATGAATGAGAATTTTACACATGATTTGTTTGCAAGTAGGGCTTAGATAACATTCTGTCATTCACCACTGCTAATAATGGACACACAATTTTACACTTAATATAGATTACGGATATTTTGTGGTGTTTACTGCTAATAATAGTCACATTCACCCATATACTAAAACTAACTGATGCTGATAAAAAGAACAGATGGAGATGAGGAGCATTTCTCTACAATCAGCCATGAAAGAAAAAGTTTATATTCTTTAAGCACCACAGCTTAGAGTGTCACTTGCACCCTTGGACTCATTGGACAAATGTGAGACACACAAGGTGTATTAGATGGGAATGGAAGCTTTCTTAGAAAATTTAACTAATGTAATCTTCCTAGATTATCAGCCGAATTGTGGCACTGTGTTGTCATAATGTTCGTCGAGTTTCGTGTTTGCTACGCTCAATGCAGACTCTTCTGTTGAGGGCACAACATATGTACCAATCACATGTCTCCAGAAGAGATCACACTGTCATTGAGGGAGGGGACAGTGGGGGGTTCTGTGGTGGAGTACATGGAACAATCCCATGCAGTGCTGTCCCAGATGAAAAGATCTTCATGTACTCATACTTCCACTGCCTCTTTGTTGACCAAATCTCAGAACCTGTTGCCATGGCACAGAACCTTTTTTTATGCTCAAGTAGCCCTCTGTCACCTGTGGTGGCCAACATGTACATGTAAGAATTTGAGGAGAAAGTGTTAGAATCAGCAGCACTAAAGCCAACAGTCTTTTACTGATATGTTGACAACTCATTCGCCATTCGGCCTCACGGGGAAGAGAAGCTCCAACTGTTCTTACAACATCTGAACTCTATCCACCCCCAAATTCAGTTCACCTTGGAGGTGGAGGAAGACAGGCAGCTACCATTCTTGGATGTTCAGGTACGAAAAAAGCCTGATGGAACACTGAGACACAGCGTCTACCGGAAGACAACCCACACGGATCTGTAACTTCAAGCCTCCAGCTGTCATCACCCGTCACAAAGGAAGGAGTACTAAATACTTTGGTACTCTGAGATTGCAGCCCGTTCCACCCGTCCACCGCAGACGAGCCACTAAGAGGAGCAGAAAAGAAGACGGGGTGGGATAGAGTACACTCTGCACTACGGGAACACCTCTCGTGTCGACAGCACTGGGACTACAACCCGGAGCCTCCACATGCAGCCTCTTGCTGCCCGCAACACCCACGCGCCGCCGAAGTACGAAGTAAGGACATTCCTTCGCTATGTCACAGCATGCGGCGCTGCGCTAGCAAGACTATGTTGCCCAGAGCTGGTGTCATTGCTACGAGTCGGCGACGACTCGGGAAGGTCATTGATATCACCAAGCTCAGCCAGCCTTTGTTACGCGGGCCACATTGTACTTGGCAGAAATAAAGATGTTATGAATTAATAATGTTTCTTTAGTGTTTCTGACGTGACCACAGTCATTTCCTAGCATCCTGGCAACTGGAGGTCACCGCTCGGCCATCCAGTCCACCTTAGGCGACCGGGACTACTGGGGCACCTACAGTATTACACACTGAGGTAACGAGCAAAAGGAATGTCAAGCAGCACAAACAGTGGATGACAAATGTAAGCAGTATTTTAAACACTCACAGTTTTGTATGTAGGATGGGTTGTTATGCAGAGAAACCAAGTTGGGACCACATGTAGTGGTAGGGTCTTACCACATGGTAGAGACTATGTCACCAGTAAATGTCAACATTCAACTGCTGACGAGAAAGATAACTGTGCTTGTAGGTGGGTGAAAGATTTTCAAGGAAGTGCAGAAGTTATTCCGCGGATAGAAGATGAGGACCAGAAAGGGTATTGGAAGAAGAAAGGTATTGAAAGATAAACAAGAACTTGTGAATGAAACAATGACAAGGAACTCTTATGGATTAAGCTCTAAGAGATAGTCTTTCCTTTTTTAGGTTAAGTATAGAATTATGTAATCACTGTAAGCAGCTGCGGAGCAGCAATGAATTTAAGGGGAGGAAAGTAACAGATATTCCTGCTGGTAGGTGAAGTTCAGAGAAGCATGTACTGAGTAACTCAGAACTACTTCAACAACAACTGACTAGAGAAGTAATGTGGTATCCCAGAGCTGCAGAAGAGACAGTTAGTCATCTAAACCAAAGTAAAAGTCTTCAATAGGGAAGTAGTAATCACAAAATAGTTGCAGTGTGTAGAAGATAGAAGAAAAGGTAGAAAAGGTAGGTGTGTGTGTGTGTGTGTGTGTGTGTGTGTGTGTGTGTGTGTGTGTGTGTGTGTGTGTGTGCGCGCCCAATAGCGAGGCCATTAGCACCCTTACACTGATCAATACAAACAAATGCGGGGAGAAACTAAAATAAATGTACATTCACGCATACAAAATGAGCTCAAAGTCACTATCTCACATGCCCTGAAACCAGTGAGTAGCTATACACGAAATTAAAACACAGAAAACAAAACACAAAAGAGCTACAAGAAAAGCACAGAGAACTGTGACTGGCTGACCACTTGCAAAAAACCTGGGTGAGCCAGCCACTCTGTTGACACTCCATAAAATCTTGTTAAAATGTTGGGCAATTCACAAAACTTTAAAACTTGAACCACATTCATTTGAACATTGCTTAAAATAGATGGCAGATCTAACAGTAGATCCGCAGCAGCCTGCTGGTTGCAAAATCAACATAAATGTGGCACATAGTGATCTGCACACCACAAGCAATAAACACTGGACGGTCCTCTCGTCAGAGTAAGAATCCAATTATCTTGAGGCTGGGGCCTATGCAAAGACACGAAGACTTCGCCATGGCCGGAAGGAAATATGCCACAAGCGAGTTGTGGACTTTATTACACGGAGCTTGTTGTTTGTCACTTCAAGCCACTTCTCTTCCCAATGATGCAGGACTTTGTAGCTAAACAGCAAGATGGTAGTGTGCAGGGGGATGGTACACTGAAATAACTTAGGGTCACGACAAACCTCCTTGGCCTCTCAATCTGCCCTTTCTTTCCCCGCAATTCCCATGTGCCCTGTACCCACCAGAAAGCAGCAGATGGAAAGTAACAACTACAGGAGGCTATGCAGCAGGCTGTAAGAGGTCAGCTGGGTATAAAATTGTTGTTGCCAGAGCAATATTTAGAGGGCCTATGGAAAGTACAGAAGGAATTACTGCCAGAGCTGAGGATGGTTTTAGAATCCAAGCACAAGAACTTACCCTTTTATTTCAAGATATACACAATATCGGTGAGAACTGATGGAGCAAAAGTTTACATTTCTGTTTCTATACCAGTAACAGGGAAACAAGCACAGTACGAGTGCTACATAGTTCATGCATATCGTGTCAAGTGAGGGATATTGAGAAAATTTGTAAGAGGAAAAAAATGCAGTGACTGCTATTAACTGTAAAAGACAATGGGAGATATGTAGAAAAGGAACACACGAAGTTACAAGAATGCCACTGAGGGGAAATCACAGTCAGTCCGAACATGGTAATAACAGATGGGCAGGATTCCTGTGCAGTGAAATTGCTAATGGGAAAAAAGGAAGTAATAAAATGGAATAAAGAACTGATCGAGCCAAAAGTGTACTATCAGCATGTTGAGGTGCACTGGTTGTACTCTACCTTTGACAAGATGGTAGTGATGGCTAGTTGTTCTGAGAAGGGAAAGCTTACATCAGCAAACTGTCTAGAATTAAACTGGAGTGGTTTGTTATTAAATGGAATAGTGTGCGAGATAATGGGGGCTACTTTCGGTCTGCCTGCCACGTTTTCCGGGATAACTCACCGGAATATTTTGCAGCTCCGTTTGTATTGGCCAGAGGAACCATGGAAGTGCTACCCTCCTTAAATCTAACCAGCTTCAATCAAACTCGAGTTGGAATTAATGCAGTTTATAAACACACTTTTGAACCCACAGGGGAAACTAATCTACCTGGAAACCCTATTGCAGCAAGTAAATTCAAATTGGGAAAATCAGTAGTGGAAAGAGACAACACTGGCTATTGTCTTACCAATTACTGAAGCGGCATTTTTTATGATAAGTGCAGTCCCTGTTCTGGAATGTAGAAGACGAAGCACACGATTTGAGCTCAGACCCAGCCATTGCTCAAATTCCAGTGGATTGGATACCCCGAGCATAAATGCAGTAGAAGGAAGCTGAATGCACAAAGGGGTAGTATTAGAAATAACTGATTCATTTTTAGCTTATAAGTTGGGAATAGAGTGTTCGAAGTTATTGTGCTAGAAGTGTAGTAATAAATTAAGGTCCGTGGTGTTTGACTTAAGGGACAGGGCAAGGGCTCCCCATGGAATGTGTAAGGGCTAAGGAAAACAATTGTAGAACAATTCTTAAGAGGCAAAACAGGACCAGTTGCCAAGAAGTGTAGTGTAAAGGATAATCTAGTTTAAAAACAAAGATTCCAAGACTTACCAAGTGGGAAAGCGCCGGTAGACAGGCACAATAAACACACACACACACACACACACACACACACACACACACACACACACAAAATTTCGAGCTTTCGCAAGCGGCGGTTGCTTCGTCAGGAAAGAGGGAAGGAGAAGGATGTCGGTTTTAGGGAGAGGGTAAGGAGTCATTCCAATCCCGGGAGCAGAAAGACTTACCTTACACACACACACACACACACACACACACACACACACACACACACATATATATCCATACATATACAGACACAAGCAGACATCATGGATAATCTAGTTTGGTTGACCTGAGAAATTGGGTCTTGATAAAAGGAGAGCAATGTAGCATACTGACCATGTTCGGTCAACAAATACATCAGAGAGGAAGCGAGCTGCAACAGGGCCGGCCAAAGGTGGGCCAGAGTGTTACACATTGCCAAGCGCAACACAGCCACCTGGCATTGTGAAGGGGAGCCGGCTGGGAGCGGTACAGCAACAGCCGACACTGCAATATGCTAGTTGAAAGAAGGAAGCCTTTTCTCACTTGCACCACAGAAGTGTTTAGAGTCCGTGTCTTAAGCCTAAATGAACACAGTCTGGAGTATATAAGTACTCTTCCATTCATGTACTAGATCATTCTCATCTCAGTATCACAGCCTACACCATGAGGCTACGACACCTGGAGCAACATCCTGGAATGCAGTACAGTGTCCGCTGTTCAACCACGAGGCAGGGCAGCCTGCCCTGTGTCACGGGGAAGCCATCTGCTTGCTGGAAGAAGTTCATGGCAATCGTCAGCTAAGCAGATGCAATTGTCATCACAGTAGCAGCTGGAGACCTTGCTGACAGTAGCATCGGAGTAATATCAAGGTAGCCACTGCTCTTGGTACTATCAGCAAAGCTGGACCTCTATTGTTATGCACAAGAGGCAACTGGATGCCTCCACCAAGGTGTTTCTACAAAAGTATGCCATTTCATGGTAATATATTATTGTACTTGGAATTTTGTTCTTCCATGTGAACTACTTTGAGTGTTAATGCACATACAGATTGTTCCCACTTCTTCCATGCTTTGGTGGTTCTTATTGGCACACCATTACATGGTGATCCAGTCCACAATATTGGGTGAAACAATTCACACATCTGAGAAAACGATGCTCACAACAGTAGTATGTTTCTTTTTACTTATTTGTTTGCAGCTACAGCTATTATTTTATTAGCATGAACATTATAATGCACCATGTAATTTTTGTCATTTTCCTTAACCTCGAAGCATTTGTTCCAAATCAATTTACAGCCTGGAACACAGAAACTGGTTCAAGAATTTGTTGCAGTTCTACCATAAAAAAGATAATTCATAATTATTACAGTACCTGTGATTGACTCAAGTAATCATCAGGAATATCAGTTATCTCACGAACACTGGGATCATAGATGCGACCTTCTTTGTTGCTGCCCAATGAGAGTGAAGGAGATGGAGAATGGGAATGAGATCCCATTTTCTTGTTTGTTTCCACAGTTGGTGATGCACTGTAGGAATGAGATGACAAGTAGTTCTGACCATTTCCATCTTGCATATCTCGAATACCCGATAACCTGCAACAATTCCCTACTATCAGAGAAAGCATCATGATCCACGGGTAATATGGCTGTTTTCAACCATAACTGTTTTGATAAAATTAGTACATAAAATGTGATTGATACTACATCACATGTTCTTACTTACCTTTTTATTTTATTAAGGTGTTGCACTTCATGGCATTAGTTTTGCGATTAATCATTCAGCAGTACATAAACAATATTCAAAGAATATGCACTGTTTGAATTTTCTTAGTAATAATGAGAGTGTACCTGTACTGACGAATTCATGTAGCGAGGGAGGGAGGGAGGGAGGGAGGAATTCATGTAGCGAGGGAGGGAGGGAGGGAGGGAGGGAGGGAGGAATTCATGTAGCGAGGGAGGGAGGGAGGGAGGGAGGGAGGGAGGAATTCATGTAGCGAGGGAGGGAGGGAGGGAGGGAGGGAGGGAGGGAGGGAGGGAGGAATTCATGGAGCGAGGGAGGGAGGAATTCATGGAGCGAGGGAGGGAGGAATTCATGGAGCGAGGGAGGGAGGGAGGGAGGGAGGGAGGGAGGGAGGAATTCATGGAGGGAGGGAGGGAGGGAGGAATTCATGGAGGGAGGGATGGAGGGAGGGAGGAATTCATGGAGGGAGGGATGGAGGGAGGGAGGAATTCATGGAGGGAGGGAGGGAGGGAGGGAGGGAGGGAGGAATTCATGGAGGGAGGGAGGGAGGGAGGGAGGAATTCATGGAGGGATGGAGGGAGGGAGGAATTCATGGAGGGATGGAGGGAGGGAGGGAGGGAGGAATTCATGGAGCAAGGGTGGGAGGGAGGGAGGGATTCATGGAGGGAGGGAGGGAGGGAGGGAAGGAGGGAGGGAGGGAGGGAGGAAGGGAGGGAGAGAGGGAGGGAGGGAGGGAGGGAGGGATTCATGGAGCAAGGGTGGGAGGGAGGGAGGGATTCATGGAGCAAGGGTGGGAGGAATTCATGGAGCAAGGGAGGGAGGAATTCATGGAGCGAGGGAGAGAGGAATTCATGGAGCGAGGGAGAGAGGAATTCATGGAGCGAGGGAGAGAGGAATTCATGGAGCGAGGGAGAGAGGAATTCATGGAGCGAGGGAGAGAGGAATTCATGGAGCGAGGGAGGGTGGGAGGGGGAGGGAGGGGGAGGGGTGGGGGAGGGGGAGGGAGGGAGGGGGAGGGAGGGAGGGGGAGGGAGGGAGGGGGAGGGAGGAGGAGGGAGGGGGGAGGAATTCATGGAGGCAGGCAGGGAGGAATTCATGGAGGCAGGCAGGGAGGAATTCATGGAGGCAGGCAGGGAGGAATTCATGGAGGCAGGCAGGGAGGAATTCATGGAGGCAGGCAGGGAGGAATTCATGGAGGGTGGGAGGGAGGAAGGGAGGGAGGAATTCATGGAGGCAGGCAGGGAGGCAGGGAATTTCCTATCATGGAAGTTGTGTGTGTGTGTGTGTGTGTGTGTGTGTGTGTGTGTGTGTGTGTGTGTGTGTGTAGTCTCACGTATGATTCCCCTTCCATTCGATGTCATATGCATATTTTTCTGTCTCCTCTAATATACCTATTTATCAGTATTTATCTAGCAAGCATAACTAGGCCGGATCTTATTTCACAGTGCCCTGCTTTCTGATGGGTTTTAGAATGACATATTTGTTAGACTTCTCAAATCTATAACAATCATTGTACCAATGGGAACAGGTATTGGAATTCCGGACTGATCTATATAACATTTATGCTAATGACTGCACATAGTTTCATGCATATCTGACTTGGCTCACCTCTCACATACTAATTTTCCATAAACAGTTGGCAGTGACAAAAAACATTTAAATATTTATATTTTTTAACAGCTTAATTAATTTTCAAGTATAAATCGTGAGTATGCCAGCCATTACTGAGCTTCAGAAGGCAAAATGTGCAGTACTGCCATCAGATCCACATAAAAGTAAGGTGCTTTCTTGTTTTCAGAACTAATAGGTTGGCAAAGGTTAAAAAGAGAGGCAGGTCATTCAAGCTGGAGTTTGAATGACCAATAAGTGGGTGTCACTGCATCCTGAGGTTTGAGTGGCCTGCCTTACCTTTTAATGTTCCCCAACCTACCTCACTCTTCTCCTCAAAAAAAAGGAACTATTAGTTCTGAATGTTAGGAAGTGTCTCACTTTTACTTTTATGTTGGTGTATCTGCGATACTACACATTTACCCTCCAGAAGGTTAAGTATTAGTCAAGAATTCTGTTTCATCATTGGCTTTCGCTACTGAATTTTCCTTTCTTACTATTAAATCTATAGCCTATATGTTCTTAGATATTTTGTTCTTTTTTTTGTAGGTGGTGATATCATTACTTCTCTCTCTCTCTCTCTCTCTCTCTCTCTCTCTCTCACACACACACACACACACACACACACACACACACACACACAAGCTTTGACAAATCTGATTCATTTTTATACTAAACAATATTTGTTAAAACGAGTGCTATGCCATCACTGCACCAAACACAGTCTGTTGAATATGAGCCAACATGAACTGGGAAGTTCTCTATGATTGTGTTTATACTTGTTTTCGAGATACAAATCAAGAACTGAAAACAGTTTTCAGCTTTGTGCCTATCTAATATGTACAACAAAACTGATCACATTTGTATGAGCTTAAAAAACTACTCCACTGCCTGTCTGATAGCATGGTTGGAACATCAATTAGTGTGAAAGTTCTCAGAAATACGATTCAGCAAATCACAACATTAATTGCTACATTTGTAAATAAATGAAATGCTGTTCTGTGCCCAAGGAATCCAGAGGGCAATAGTTGTTCCAATAGTATTTTCATGATGGATGCTGAGTAGAAAAAGGTATTGAATGAGATGCAATATGTTACAGCTAAAAGTAACAGTGGTGATATGAGTATTTGAGTAATGATGAAAGAATAATGCATAGACACATTGACAGTTCTTACACTAAATCCTTTTGTTTTACAACCATTTTCAGTTTTCCACATCATCTTCAGATTGATGACAACTGTAGTAGTAGTAGTAGTAGTAGTTATAGGAGGAAGAGTAGAGGTGGATTATTTTGTAACATTATAATGACAGGGAAACAATAATTATTACTACGCCCAAGTGCACTAAGATGAGGTACCTGTTTGTATGGCCTATTTTAGTTCACTTAGGTAATAGACTGTAACCATGGAAGATTAAGGGATTTGGTGAATAACAGCTTAGCCACAGCCTGTATGGTGTTTCCAGGGTGACTTTCTCATTCTGCTATAATGTAATCCACAATTTTTGACTGACTAAAATAGTGTACCAGCCCAATTTCCAAATCCAGACCTGTATCTTTCATTAGTAATATGTTTATCACTATGATACAAAATAAAGGACTTATTCTGCAAACAACTCTTAGGTTGTGGCTATTCAGCTAGGTATACAGGATAGGCTGTATGAAGTATAGTTAGCTGGATAGTAGGAGAAAGATAATGAAGTATTGAAGGGTTACAGAGAGAGTAATAAACATGCATAAGGAAATAATCCAAAGTTCTATTACCGGCCAGTCCAGCTCTCATCGCCAGCTCCATGGATGATGAGAGTATTATAGGAAGACGACGATACATCTAAACTGCTTCTGTTTGAGCTAAGATTCTCCTGCCCTTGTGGCTCTTGTCGTGCTGTGTGCTTGATTACATATCTTTCTTCATGGCTTAGGTTCTCATTAGATGTAGAAACATCTGTCTCACTTCCACTGAGGCTTTGTGGGAAAGTTCCTGCAATTATGTTGAATTCATCATGATACTAATCACCGAAGTAATTAATCTTATTATTCCATATGCATTTTAAAAAATAAAATAATTTTCAATCGCCTATTCATCAACACAGTAAATGACTTTTCCACATTCTTCACAAATTATGTACACTGTGTCTAGAAAAGCCAGTCCTCATTCAGATGTACAGAAGAAAGGAACATTTTTCGGCACAATTATAAGTAAGTGGAATATGATACAGAAAATTAAGTACACAGAACCATGTCATGGTTTTACACACAGAGTATTATTAATGCTGTAACACTACACCATATTCCGTCCAAAGTAATCCGATCATCCTTGTTATTGTCTCATACTGTTATAAGTCTCATACTGCCTCTGAGTTGTTATGGCAACAACTGAATGAAAACAATTCAGTGAATTGTTTGAAAACAATCACCTCATTTGGTTATATTTTTAGTTATTGGTTGAATTCCTCAATCATTCTTTTGGGCGAAACCAGTCTACTGGAAGAAAGAAAAAAAAATCACTTGGTTTTAGTTTTCCTTATCAAATGGGCTATTCATTTGTTCGAGTGAAGCTGGTGTATCAATCAGCACGTCAATATGGTGTAATGCGAATGCAGCAGACAGTACACAACTTCCAAGTGAAGGAAGCAAAATAGCAAACTCTGCATTACACCATAACAGGGCTGTCAGAAGTAAGGCTCTGTAACTCCAAGCACCAGAGCACCACTGCAACAATCCAACATTAGAGAAAGACCTGAGCTCGATAACCAAGAATAGTTACTGAACCACCACGATAAGGCAAAGAATGCTGCTAAATCCAATAAATCAGGAGAAATATGATCACTTGCCTACAGCAACCAGACCATAGATGTGAGCTATGCTTTTTTAAATAACCAGGCTTTTGCAGCTCGTGGACACATTCAGTCATGCCACCATTCTGTACATGTCCCCAGTACCAGAGAGAATGACTTTCTATTGAATTTCACTGAAACCATGGCAAGCCGATCGATGATGGTCTTTCGGCTACCTGCTTGTTCTCTCTGACACCAAGTGACAGCCATTCAAATCCAAGTCACAGCTGTGGCCTGCTGTTGCAGCCTATTTGGACATCGTAGATGAGGCAAAGACTAGTGTGCTGCCAACCCTTCACCTACTGAGGGTTGTTTGTGGATGATCTGCAAGTTGTCTTCCCACACACTACCCAGGCGCGGCACATCCGAACTGTCCCCTGGCCGTTCTGTGAGCATCCGCCTCAATCTTGGTCGTCCCACACCTGTCCTAAACAACAACTGTTGTATTGGACTGCACAGTCACTTACACTTGCCTAAGCACATGATGGACCATCCTAGAGAGCACTGAGGTGTAGAGTTACCCTGTGCTGCAATACATCCAGTAACGGACAAAACCTCATTTCCCTCACTGCAGCTGGCACACCACTGCATTGGCTGCCCTCACTAACCTGTGGCATCAGCATCATGACTCGCTAACAATGGGCACCTGTCGTTCTCCCCATTGTGCCCATGTGGCTCACACACTGCACGATGCTACGAAGCACCTGACCTGTCCTGCACTGCTGCTCAGCTCCCTCAACCCACAGCAGTCTCGAGCAACCCGAGTCACTACATCTGTTGCCAGGAAGTGGTCATCAGATACTCTGACACTGCTATGTCTGGTGGCAGTGGTAGCTGTTGTCTTAACAGTTTGTTCGTACCACATCAGGAGTGTTGACCATTGACTCGCAGTGCCAGCACAATGTGGTGCAGTAGTAAATATTTTTCTTTATTGTTGACTTTTTAGAGTGTGTGTGTGTGTGTGTGTGTGTGTGTGTGTGTGTGTGTATCTTGTTTGCTCATGGTAGAATGTAGGGACATTTAGCCTAACATTAAAGTTACCCTTGTCTTAAATGCTGGAGTCTACAAGTTTATTGCAATTTAGAGGGACTGGTAAAAAACACAAGGTAGGTTGGTTGTTGGTGTTAAAGGGACCAAACTGTGAGGTCTCAGTCCCTTCATCTTTTATGTATCGAAAGAGGAATAAACCTCAGAAGGGGAAGGCAATTCCTGGTAAGCCTGACTGCAAGCAAGATAAGACACATATAATCATGGAGAAGCAGGCGAGGGGTGTCCCTCCAACCCCTCAGGCAGTCATTGATGCCAAAGTGCCTCACCTCACAGAGATAAGCAGAAACTATCTTCGCGGCGAAATGTAAAACCAGTTCAGCCATTTTTTCCATCGTCCATTAACACCAGAGGTAGCATGTCAGGGAGTTTAAGATATCGCCACAAAGCAGCCAAATTTGGGCAGTCTAGTAAGATCAGGCAGGCACCACATCGGCATTAACGTGGTCCTAATGTTGGAGAAAGTGGCAGTGGGTAAGCCAAGTTAAGTCCAATGTGTCGCCGAAAAAGGACAATCAATTCCCTGCAAGAAGGGAAGACCCTGTGTGGTCATGTCTGCTTTAATGTCTTCAGATTGAAGAGTCCACGGCGAACAATTCAGAGTTCCAGACGTCCAACAACTGATGGCGTAGAGTCAACCAAAGGTCCAGTTCTCAGACCCCCTTTTCCAAAATCAGGATCCTGGTGGTCAAATTTGCAAAGTGGTCAGTGGTTCATTCCCTGAGATCTCAACATGTCCAGGGGTAAAAACAAAGATGATTTGCTATCCAGCTTTATGGAGGTCAGAAAGAAGATCCTGGATAGGCATGACTAATGGGTGATGCGGGTAACAACGGCCTACAGCCCAAGGCCGCTCAAGGAGTCACTGCAGATTAGAAGAATCTTGCCACTGCAAGAATTAGCATGGCTAAAGGGCTTGTTTGATGGCCACCCATTCAGCAGTGAAGATGCTGCATTCACCTGGCCAGCCAGGACAGTAGTGCACTTCACCTTGCACGTGTGTATACAAAACCAGTTGGTTGATTGACCATTAAGCTATCATTGTATACCAGTTCCAAACCTGGAAACACACAAAAGACAACCAGGAACCGATGGCAAAACACCATGGTGTTGACAATCTTTTTGTACAAATGATTAGTCAAGATAGGTCTGAGGTCGGAGTAAAACACATGGAACGTAAGCGATTACTCGCTGACAAGAGGTGACAGCGGGGAAAGTTGACGTTCAGAGTATAGATGTTTTGTCAAACTGCAATTATGACCCCAATTCTAGGTCTCTGTTGTGGGAGGTGGACCTCCCTACCAGGGAAAAGGACATAGCAGTTTGGATGTTTAGGGGAGATTTGAACATGTATAGCATAACTGAGCAGCTGTTGTTGGCACCTGATCTGTAGTGGAGGGAGCCCATCCTCCACGAGCAGATTGTTCACAAGGATAGTCTGAAAGGCTCCTGTTGCAAATCAAACCCCACAGTGGTGTATTGGGTCCAGTGACCACAATGCTGAGGGTGATGTACCTTATGCTGGTCTCCCATAACCAAGATGGGACAGGATCATGGCTTTGTAAAGCTGCAGAAGGGTAGTGCAGTCTGCACCACTGCTGCTGTTACTGAAGCAGCAAAGTGTAATAAGTTGTATCCAGTACCTTTGCTTAAGTTGGAGAAGATGGGGAAGCCGCATCAGCCGGGCATTGAAGACCAGTCTCAAAAAGCAGTAAGTCTCCACCACATTGAGTAGTTTGTCATTGAGGTAAAATTCTGGTTGTGGATGACCAGTATGATGGTGACCGAAGTGCATGATACAGGTCCTAGTGTCAAAAAAATTGAAAGCCCTGGGTGAGGGTCTATGACTGCACTTTCTGAACCATGTCCTGAAGTCAGGGTTCAGCACCATCCACATTAGAGGAGCACCAGTAAAAGCAAAATTCGTCAGCATACAAGCAGGATGATACCAAAGACCCTCAGCTAGACTGTCGATGTTCACTAAAAAGAAGGGGATACTTAATGCAAAGCACTGCAGGACCTCATTCTCATGATTATGAGGGGTACTGTGGGAAGCACGAATTCAAATGCGGAAAGTACGGTATAATGAGAAGTTCTGGGCCAAAATTGGAAATGGACCCTGGTGACCCCACTCATGTAAGGCAGAAAAATGTGTTGTCGCCTGAAATGTCATTAACCCTTTAGTAGATCAAAGAAGACAGCAATAAGCTGTTGACGTCAGTCAAAATCTGTCTGGGTGGCAGACTCCAGGCAAAACAAATACTCAGCAGTGGAAAGGACTTGGTGAAAACCATCTTGGGAAGGAACCAGAAGGCCCCGAGACTCAAGAGCCAACACAGTTGCCATTTCACCACACATTCAAGCAACTTACATAGAACATTAGTGAGACTAACTGGGCAGTCACAGTTCATTTGTAGGGGATGCTTACCCAGTTTCATCACAGGGACAGCGATGCTCTCCCACAATTGAGATGGGAGTCGCGCTGACAATCCGCTGGTAGGGTTTTAAACATTTAGTTGTGGATGCGGTTCATTTCTGGGGCTGTATAATTCTCACTCACTGAATGGAGGATTGCAGGGCTCCAGGTGATGTGTAGTGAAAGATACATGCAATCATTCAATCCAATGTTTGTTTTAGTTGTGGTCTTCAGTCCTGAGACTGGTTTGATGCAGCTCTCCGTGCTACTCTATCCAGTGAAAACTGCTTTATCTCCCAGTACCTACTGCAACCTACATCCTTCTGAATCTGCTTAGCATATTCATCTCTTGGTTTCCCTCTACAATTTTCACCCTCCACACTGCCCTCCAATACTAAATTGGTGATCCCTTTATGCCTCAGAATATGTCCTACCAACCGATTCCTTCTTCTGGTCAAGTTGTGCCACAAACTTCTTTTCTCCCCAATCCTATTCAATACTTCCTCATTAGTTATGCGATCTACCCATCTAATCTTCTGCATTCTCTTTTGCACATTTCGAAAGCTTCTATTCTCTTCTTGTCCAAACTAGTTATCGTCCATGTTTCTCTTCTATATATGGCTACACTCCATACAAACACTTTCAGCAAAGACTTCCTGACACTTAAATCTAAACTCAATGTTAACAAATTTCTCTTCTTCAGAAACGCTTTCCTTGCCATTGCCAGTCTACATTTTATATCCTCTCTACTTCAACCATCATCAGTTATTTTGCTCCCCAAATAGCAAAACTCCTTTACTACTTTAAGTGTCTCATTTCCTAATCCGAGTCCCTCAGCATCACCCGACTTAACTCGACTGCATTTCATTATCCTCATTTTGCTTTTGTTGATGTTCATCTTATATCCTCCTTTCAAGGCACTGTCCATTTCGTTCAACTGCTCTTCTAAGTCATTTGCTGTCTCTGACAGAATTACAATGTCATTGGCGAACCTCAAAGTTTTTATTTCTTCTCCATGGATTTTAATACCTACTCCGAATTTTTCTTTTGCTTCCTTTATTGCCTGCCCAATATACAGATTGAATACCATCGGGGAGAGGCTACAACCTTGTCTCATTCCCTTCCCAACCACTGCTTCCCTTTCATGTCCCTCGGCTCTTTATAACTGCCATCTGGTTTCTGTACAAATTTTAAATAGCCTTTTGCTCCCTGTATTTTACCCCTGTCACCTTCAGAATTTGAAAGAGTCTTCCAGTCAACATTGTCAAAAGCTTTCTCTAAGTCTACAAATGCTAGAAACGTAGGTTTACCTTTCCTTAATCTTTCTTCCAAGATAAGTCGTAAGGTCAGTATTGCCTCACATGTTCCAGTATTTCTACGGAATCCAAACTGATCTTCCCCGAGGTCGGCTTCTACTAGATTTTCCATTCGTCTGTAAAGAATTCGCGTTAGTATTTTGCAGCTGTGGCTTATTAAACTGATAGTTCGATAATTTTCACATCTGTCAACACCTGCTTTCTTTGGGATTGGAATTATTATATTCTTCTTGAAGTCTGAGGGTATTTCGCCTGTTTCATACATCTTGCTCACCAGATGGTACAGTTTTGTCAGGACTGGCTCTCCCAAGGCCGCCAGTTGTTCCAATGGAATGTTGTCTACACCAGGGGCCTTGTTTCGACTCAGGTCTTTCAGTGCTCCGTCAAACTCTTCACGCAGTATCGTATCTCCCATTTCATCTTCACCTACATCCTCTGCCATTTCCATAATTGTCCTCAAGAACATCACCCTTGTATAGACCCTCTATATACTCCTTCCACCTTTCTGCTTTCCCTTCTTTGCTTAGAACTGGGTTTCCATCTGAGATCTTGATATTCATACAAGTGTTTCTCTTTTCTCCAAAGGTCTCTTTAATTTTCCTGTAGGCAGTATCTATCTCAATGTTTTAAGGGTATGAAAGACAGGTAGACAATTCTTGTAGGCAGAGGCTCGAGCACAACACAGAGCAAAAAGTTCAGCTACAGTGTGAGTCAGTGAATACAGTACTGTTCAAAGAAATACCAAGTACACCTGCAGGGGACTGATATGCATCGAGGCGTCTGCTCTTCACCCAAATATGCGAAGGAAGCGTACAAGGTCCAATGACTGAACAGTACCATTTGCAGCATTCTTGCTTCCGTTGTTTTATTAAGTGACAGACCCATGCACGGAGCCGCTTAAAGCCGATGAGATAATCAACTGACGGATGTCACATATGGCACTGACAAGCCATGGCTGCAAACAGGAAGATCAATGGCCAAAGTAAGTTCCATGTGTCACACTGAAGTGTGTGGAGGCACCAGCACTCAAGTGACAGAACTCAAGATGTGCCAGGAAGTTTTCGGTGTCTTTACCTCCTCCAGCATTCGAGGTTCCACCCCACATAGGGTTATGAGCATTGAAGTCGCCCAAGATTAGGAAGGGGGTAGAGGGGGGCAATCTGAGAAACCAATGCACATAATACATTCTGAGGCATTCCATCATAGGGAAGGAGATAAACATTATAGGTAGTAAAATCCTGAAATGCCCTAACTCAAACACATCCTCCAAAGTTGTATCAAGTGGGACCAGTTCACTATATACAGAGTTAATAAAGTATGTGCAAACTTCACTTGACACACTATCATGATCAGCATGATTCTTAAAACATATATCCCCAGTAGCCACGAAGGGCACAATCTGTGTTGCTGGAAACCAAGTTTGCTGAACAGTAATGCAGAAAGCAAGGTAGGGACTCAACCTGGTGGCGGGGAAAAACCACTACAGCTCCACTGAAAAACTGTGCTGTCAGTATACTGTGAAGGTGAAAGGTAGGTTATGTCTTACGGTCACCTGCTCCCACTGGTTCAGAGTGTATGGTATCAAGACCCACAAGTTCTGGGGCATGTTGTGTGGTGCAATCTGAAGCCTCTGGGGCCACCGGGATCGTTGTCGTGGGCTTAGAAGCAGAACATGAGAGATATGGTGGCCACCAGAATTTCCTTCATCTTGGAAGACTTCTTTTTGTCTTTCTTTTCTTTAGGGGTTTGGGTGAGTGGGAGGATTTCCTGGAATTAGTTTCCGGGAATGAAGAAGATCATGAAGCCCTACAACCAACAGCCTGTAGCTTCTTCAGCAAATGGCTAGAATCCGGTTGAAGACCAGCAGAAACCTAGGAGGAGACTGTCCCAAGGGACCACTTCCTGGAGTGATAAGCTGTATGAGGGTGATGTGTGTCAGCTGCAGATGGGGATCTACATCCCCAGTACATCTACATCTACATCCATACTCCGCAAGCCACCCGACGGTGTGTGGCGGAGGGTACCCTGAGTACCTCTATCGGTTCTCCCTTCCATTCCAGTCTCGTATTGTACGTGGAAAGAAGGATTGTCGGTATGCTTCTGTGTGGGCTCTAATCTATATGATTTTATCCTCATGGTCTCTTCGCGAGATATACGTAGGAGGGAGCAATATACTCCTCGACTCTTCGGTGAAGGTATGTTCTCGAAACTTTAACAAAAGCCCGTACCGAGCTACTGAGCGTCTCTCCTGCAGAGTCTTCCACTGGAGTTTATCTGTTGTTGTTGTTGTTGTCTTCAGTCCTGAGACTGGTTTGATGCAGCTCTCCATGCTACTCTATCCTGTGCAAGCTGCTTCATCTCCCAGTACCTACTGCAACCTACATCCTTCTGAATCTGCTTAGTGTACTCATCTCTCGGTCTCCCTCTACGATTTTTACCCTCCACGCTGCCCTCCAATGCTAAATTTGTGATCCCTTGATGCCTCAAAACATGTCCTACCAACCGATCCCTTCTTCTAGTCAAGTTGTGCCACAAACTTCTCTTCTCCCCAATCCTATTCAATACCTCCTCATTAGTTACGTGATCTATCCACCTTATCTTCAGTATTCTTCTGTAGCACCACATTTCGAAAGCTTCTATTCTCTTCTTGTCCAAACTAGTTATCGTCCATGTTTCACTTCCATACATGGCTACACTCCAAACAAATACTTTCAGAAACGACTTCCTGATACATAAATCTATATTCGATGTTAACAAATTTCTCTTCTTCAGAAACGCTTTCCTTCCCATTGCCAGTCTACATTTTATATCCTCTCTACTTCGACCATCATCAGTTATTTTACTTCCTAAATAGCAAAACTCCTTTACTACTTTAAGTGTCTCATTTCCTAATCTAATTCCCTCAGCATCACCCGATTTAATTTGACTACATTCCATTATCCTCGTTTTGCTTTTGTTAATGTTCATCTTATATCTTCCTTTCAAGACACTGTCCATTCCGTTCAACTGCTCTTCCAAGTCCTTTGCCGTCTCTGACAGAATTACAATGTCATCGGCGAACCTCAAAGTTTTTACTTCGTCTCCATGAATTTTAATACCTACTCCAAATTTTTCTTTTGTTTCCTTTACTGCTTGCTCAATATACAGATTGAATAACATCGGGGAGAGGCTACAACCCTGTCTCACTCCTTTCCCAACCTCTGCTTCCCTTTCATGCCCCTCGACTCTTTATAACTGCCATCTGGTTTCTGTACAAATTATAAATAGCCTTTCGCTCCCTGTATTTTACCCCTGCCACCTTTAGAATTTGAAAGAGAGTATTGCAGTCAACATTGTCAAAAGCTTTCTCTAAGTCTACAAATGCTAGAAACGTAGGTTTGCCTTTTCTTAATCTTTCTTCTAAGATAAGTCGTAAGGTCAGTATTGCCTCACGTGTTCCAACATTTCGACGGAATCCAAACTGATCCTCCCCGAGGTCTGCATCTACCAGTTTTTCCATTCGTCTGTAAAGAATTCGCGTTAGTATTTTGCAGCCGTGGCTTATTAAACTGATAGTTCGGTAATTTTCACATCTGTCAGCACCTGCTTTCTTTGGGATTGGAATTATTATATTCTTCTTGAAGTCTGAGGGTATTTCGCCTGTCTCATACATCTTGCTCACCAGCTGGTAGAGTTTTGTCATGACTGGCTCTCCCAAGGCTGTCAGTAGTTCTAATGGAATGTTGTCTACGCCGGGGGCCTTGTTTCGACTCAGGTCTTTCAGTGCTCTGTCAAACTCTTCACGCAGTATCGTATCTCCCATTTCGTCTTCATCTACATCCTCTTCTATTTCCATAATATTGTCCTAAGTACATCGCCCTTGTATAAGCCTTCTATATACTCCTTCCACCTTTCTGCCTTCCCTTCTTTGCTTAGAACTGGGCTGCCATCTGAGCTCTTGATATTCATACACGTGGTTCTCTTCTCTCCAAAGGTCTCTTTAATTTTCCTGTAGGCAGTATCTATCTTACCCCTAGTGAGATAAGCTTCTACATCCTTACATTTGTCCTCTAGCCATCCCTGTTTAGCCATTTTGCACTTCCTGTCGATCTCATTTTTGAGAAGTTTGTATTCCTTTTTGCCTGCTTCATTTACTGCATTTTTATATTTTCTCCTTTCATCAATTAAATTCAATATTTCTTCTGTTACCCAAGGATTTCTAGCAGCCCTCGTCTTTGTACCTACTTTATCCTCTGCTGCCTTCACTACTACATCCCTCAGAGCTACCCATTCTTCTTCTACTGTATTTCTTTCCCCTATTCCTGTCAATTGTTCCCTTATGCTCTCTCTGAAACTCTGTACAACCTCTGGTTCTTTCAGGTTATCCAGGTCCCATCTCCTTAATTTCTCACATTTTTGCAGTTTCTTCAGTTTTAATCTACAGGTCATAACCAATAGATTGTGGTCAGAGTCCACATCTGCCCCTGGAAATGTCTTACAACTTAAAACCTGGTTCCTAAATCTCTGTCTTACCATTATATAATCTATCTGATACCTTTTAGTATCTCCAGGGTTCTTCCACGTATACAACCTTCTTTCAGGATTCTTAAACCAAGTGTTAGCTATGATTAAGTTGTGCTCTGTGCAAAATTCTACTAGGCGGCTTCCTCTTTCATTTCTTAGCCCCAATCCATATTCACCTACTATGTTTCCTTCTCCCCCTTTTCCTACACTCGAATTCCAGTCACCCATTACTATTAAATTTTCGTCTCCCTTCACTATCTGAATAATTTCTTTTATTTCATCATACATTTCTTCAATTTTATCTTCAAGTTTATCTATCATCTCCATAACGCTTTCGCGATTTCTAAATGATCCTGTAACGAAGCGCGCTGCTCTCCGTTGGATCTTCTCTCTCTCTCTTCTATCAACCCTATCTGGTATGGATCCCACACTGTTGAGCAGTATTCAAGCAGTGGGCGAACAAGCATACTGTAACCTACTTCCTTTGTTGTCGGATTGCATTTCCTTAGGATTCTTCCAATGAATCTCAGTCTGGCATCTGCTTTACCGACGATCAACTTAATATGATCATTCCATTTTAAATCACTCCTGCGGAGCCATTGTTCCCAAAATGGGTGTGGGGGATACAGCATGGGGAGAGCTCCCAACCATCAGGTGGACAAAGCTTGGTCAAGTGGCTCTTAAGGCTTATTGTAGGAAGCATAATGGAGGAGAGTACCATCAGCAGAGAGGGCAATGTTGTCACATTGTTGTGTGTGCAGGGTGTAGATGCTCATACTTTTCCTTGGCCTCTTGTTATATCAGTCTAACAAGTCTTATGTTCTTTTATTCTCTCTCTCTCTCTCTCTCTCTCTCTCTCTCTCTCTCTCTCTCTCTCTCTCTCTCTCTCTCTGAAAGACAGTGCAGTCTGGCAAGCAGGGAGAATGGTGCCCTCCACAGTTGATGCAGACAGGGGGAGCAGCAAAAGGAACGTTCACGTGCAACAGGCATTCACAATCCCTACAAACTGGCCTGGTGTCACAACAGGATGACGTGCCCAAATTTCATGTATCTGAAGCACAGCATGGGGAGGGGAGACATATTATTTCACGTCACATCAGTGTACCACCACCTTTAACTTTCCAGGCAATGAATTGCCCTCAAAGGCCAATAAAGGCCCTAGTAGTAACCCTATTGTCCTTTGGCTCCCAATGGGCATGACAAAGTGTACACCATCACTCCAAGTTGGCACATATCTCATTATCAGGCTACAAGAGGTGGTCACAATCAAAAATGATGGCTCATACCATGTTTAGACTACTATGTGGAGTGACAGACACTGAAATGTTACCCAATTTGTCACAAGCAAGCAACACCCATGTCTGGCATGGGATGATGTTTTAACCAGAAGGGACCCACTCTTCATTTCAGAGATGGCTGCAACTTCCCCAAACTTGTTCCCTAGCACCTCTACAATGAATAAAGGCTTTGCGGCCAAAAAGGAATCCCCATCTGTCCTTGTACAAACCAAGTAATTGGGGGAGTATTTATCTGCTTGTCGCTTAGCCTGATGTTCCTCCCACAGCGTAGCCAGGGAAGGAAACATTTTAGGATTGTATCTCTCTGCATTAATCAAGTTCTTTGCTTCTCAAGAGGCTGCTGGAACTGTGAGACCAATATCAAGAGAAAGCTTCATCCGCTTCATAGTCAAGTCATCCACCACACTGCCATCCAGTCCGAATGGAGATTCTCCCCATGGACATCCCCCAGCCTCAGCAAGTTACCTCGCCAGTAATCTGCTGCTCAGAGTCCCTGTGCCCTAGTCACAATGGGCACATACTCCTAGTTATGTATGGGAGATATCAGCTCAGTCACCAATAGTGCGAACCCTGCTTGGTCAGACGGCTACTACCAAGCAGGTACTTTATGACCTCCCTCCCCCGACACGAAACAGGATGGCTACCGGGCTGGGTTTTGGGCATACTGCCTTACTGGAAAAAGAATGGTGCTAAGGTGGAAAGGCACAGAAGTGGAAGAGACACACTGAGCGACCTTCCCTGCATGATCCACATGTCTGAAAAATTTGAAAAGTGGTGGTAGGTCAAACCCATCATCATCATCATCATCATCATCATCATCATCATCATCATCGTGTTCTGCCTCAAAGCGGGTTTTCACATGGTAGTTCTCCACGCTGTCCGATCTTCTGCCATCCTCTTCAGGTCTGCATAATTTCCTCTTCCCTTTATGTCGTCTATCATCTTGTATCTCCTCCTTCCTCTCAGGTCTGCATAATTTCCTCTTCCCTTTATGTCGTCTATCATCTTGTATCTCCTTCTTCCTCTCAGTCTTCTCCCACAAACCAGTCCTTCCAAAGCATCTTCTAGCAAGCACTCCCTTCTCAATGAATGTCCCAACCAGTTCTCTTTCCTTTCTCTTACAACCTTCAGCAGACATCTTCTCCCACCAACCCTTTCCAATACTCTTTCATTACTCACTGTTTCCATCCAGTTTATTCTCTCCATTCTCCTGCACATCCACATCTCAAATGCTTCTAACCTTTTTTCATCCTCTCTCTCAGCGTCCATGTTTCTGCCCCATATAGTGCCACACTCCAGACAAAACATTTGCCAAGCCTTTTCCTTAGTGCTTTATCTAATTTTCCACATAAGAGTCTCCTCTTTCTGTTGAATGCCTCCTTCACTATGAAAATTTGAGTTTTCACCTCCTGGTGACATCTCAAGTATTCAGTTATTGTGCTTCCCAGATATTTAAATTCACTTACTTGGCTAATGGTAGATTGTCCTATTTTAATATTGGACAGACTGCATCCTGTACTGATACGTTAAACAACAGTGGGGAAAGGCAACAACTGTGTCTAACACCTCGTCCAATGCTGTTTCTAACATTTCATTTCCAATCCTTATTCTTACTCTCTGGTGTAAATATAGATTCTGTATCAGTTGTCTCTCTTTCCAATCTACTGCTTTCCTCTTCAAAATATCCATCAGCTTGTTCCACTCAACTCTGTCAAATGCCTTTTCTAAATATATAAAAACAGCAAAGATTTCTCTACCCTTTTCCATATATCTTTCCCCTATATTTCTTAGCAGGCCAATAGCATCTCTTGTTCCTTTTCCTCTTCTAAATCCGAACTGCTCCTCTGCAATCCCTCCATCCAGCTTGCCATATACCTTCTATTCAACACTCTCAGCAAGACTTTAGCTGCGTGAGAAATTAGACTGATGGCCCGGTGCTCTTCACATTTTTTAGTGTTTCTCTTTTTCTCTATTGGGTATCATCACTGTTGCAGCAGAGTCCTCAGGCCATTCCCCTTTGTCATATATCTCGTTACAGAGGTAGACTATTTCTTTTCTTTCCTTGTTTCCCAGACTCTTCAACAGTTCTGCTGGGAAATCATCTATTCTACATGCCTTCCTATTCTTCATCTACTTCAGCGTCTTTTCTACTTCTGCTTCCAAGATGGCAAATCCCTTTCCATCTTCCGGCACATATTGCTCCTCTTCAACCTTAATTTCACTTTGCATTTCATCCCCCTTATACAGATATTTTAATATATTCTTGTCATCTGTTCAAAACCTCCTGTGGTTCTTCTGCTAGAGTACCATCCACTCTTTATATTTCCATGTTATTCCTCTTTCTTTTATGTTCAAAAACTATCTCGCTAGCCAGTCTATACATCATTTCACAATTTCCCTCTCTCTCCATTTTCTCTATTTCGTCGCATTTCTGTTTCATCCATTTTTCTCTTGCTTCTTCAGTTTCTCTTCTTAATTCATTCTTCAGTTTCCTGTGCCTCTTTTTGCCTTCTTCAGTTTCTACACTTTTCCACTTTCTGCACTCTTCCATCTTTTTTAACAGGTTTTCTGTTATCCATTCTTTCCTGGTGCTTTAGGATACTCTAATTCCTAGTACTTCTTTGGCAGAGTCCATTAGTCCTTCCCTCATTTTTATCCTCTTGTTATTAACACTGTCATCAACACTACCTCTTTGCCATTTTTCCATAAATCTGTTCTCCAAATCTGATGCCTTTCCTACCTCTTTGAGTCTTTCTATGTTTAGTCTTTCCTTTGCTTTACCTCTCCAGACTTTTTTCAACTTCACTTGTATTTCTCCCATCACTAGGTTGTGGTCTGAATTTATATCCGCTCCTGGATAAGCTTTGGCATTCTTCAAACAGTTCCTAAACCGTTTTCATATCAAGATGTAGTCCAGCTGATATCTTTCCATATTCAGATTTGATATCCATGTGTAACGTCTTTTGTGGTGTTCAAATAATGTGTTACCCACTGCTAATGAATTTTCTTTACAGAAACTAATTAGTTATTCGCCTCTCTCATTTCTTATTCCTAATCCAAATTTTCCTACTGTATCTTCATCTCTTCCTTCACCCACCACTGCATTCCAGTCGCCCACGATGACAATGCAGGCATTTCTATTTTCTTTCTCGATGAGTTCTTGTATTTTTCTCATAATATTCTTCCAATTCCTCATCTCTGTGCTGGCTGGTTGGCATATATACCTGTATTAATACCAAATCTTTTGAACTACCCTTCAGTCGTATCATCATCAGTCTTCCATCAATATATTGTACCTTCATTACCTTATTTTTCAACTTTTGCCCTATCAATATTCCAACTCCGTTTTCACCACTCTTGATTTCCCCCGAGTGAAAGAGTTTATAATCTCCACTTTCTATCTCCCCATTCTCTCCCCATCTCATTTCACACACACCGAGGGCATCTAATCTGTTCCTTTTCATCTCCTGTTTTGCATTCTCTAGTTTTCATGCTTACAGAAGTGTCCTACATTCCATGTTCCAATCCGTATCTTTCCTCCCTTCACTGTCCCTTTCTTCCTTTCAAATATGTTTGCTCTCAATGTGTTCCCCTCCCGGAGATCCAAATGAGGGGAAGTTTTAACTCTGGATTCTTTCACATGGAGAGACATACCATGTACTGCTTGGGAATGTAATGTGGTAGTTTCCCGTTACTTTCCACATAGGCAGCAAGATGCCCAGACTAAAGTCAGCCACTCACCATGAGTCAGACACTGTCTGTAGCAGCCCCTCTGGGGTTCAGTCGCTACTTGTACTCTTTTTGTACTCAAAGAGAAAAGGTGTCTCTTCCGCCAGTTCCGCCGTACCAAAGTCCATCTTCTCCGCCTTCACTGCCGTTGAGGTCTTTACCGTATACCTGGCAAGGAGCCCTTACGAGATACTATACCCCGTGCCAGGTAAACCAAGGTTTATTAACGAGGATATACTCTCCCCCTCCTCCTCTCTCAACCGGGCTTGGGACCGGCTATGGCATGTACCGATTAATGAAAAGGTGTTAAGCATGCCGGAAGTGAAATGGAAAATGGATCCCGAATCATGTACCAGGTCCAAGTGCGGTCTAGACCAGAAAGACCATCCAACGGAAAGGCACACGGGGAAATGGATAAGGGAGCTATAGGCTTGCAGCACAGAAAGGGAAGCAGTGTTGCAAATGCTGGGGCCCATGATAATCGAGTACATTCTCACAAATGACTTGCATACCCTCTGGGGGTAAATAAATATGTTTAATGCCAGTGTGGCGGAAGTTTTGTAACGGAGCACAAGTTGCCATGTACCAAGTTGTGCCGACCACATGTAATTTTGTACATGATTTGGACATTTGGCAAACAATTGTCTATCTACATTTTTACTCTGCAAGCCACCAAGTGGTGTGTGGCGGAGGGCACTTTACGTGCCACTGTCATTACCTCCCTTTCCTGTTCCAGTCACGTATGGTTCACGGGAAGAACAACTGTCTGAAAGCCTCTGTCCGCGCTCTAATCTCTCTAATTTTACATTCGTGATCTCCTCGGGAGGTATAAGTAGGGGGAAGCAATATATTCGATACCTCATCCAGAAACGCACCCTCTCGAAACCTGGCGAGCAAGCTACACCGCAATGCAGAGTGCCTCTCTTGCAGAGTCTGCCACTCGAGTTTGTTAAACATCTCCGTAACGCTATCACGGTTACCAACTAACCCTATGATGAAACGCGCCGCTCTTCTTTGGATCTTCTCTAGCTCCTCCATCAACCCGATCTGGTACGGATCCCACACTGATGAGCAATACTCAGGTATAGGTTGAACAAGTGTTTTGTAAGCCACCTCCTTTGTTGATGGACTACATTTTCTAAGGACTCTCCCAATGAATCTCAACCTGGTATCCGCCTTACCAACAATTAATTTTATATGATCATTCCACTTCAAATCGTTCCACACGCATACTCCCAGATATTTTACAGAAGTAACTGCTACCAGTGTTTGTTCCGATATCATATAATCATACAATAAACGATCCTTCTTTCTATGTATTCGCAATACATTACATTTGTCTATGTTAAGGGTCAGCTGCCACTCCCTGCATCAAGTGCCTATCTGCTGCAGATCTTCCTGCATTTCGCTACAATTTTTTAATGCTGTAACTTCTCTGTATACTACAGCATGATCCGCGAAAAGCCGCATGGAACTTCCGACACTATCTACTAGGTCATTTATATATATTGTGAAAATCAAATCCCATAACACTCAGCTGTGGCACACCAGAGGTTACTTAAACGCCTGCAGACGTCTCTCCATTGATAACAACATGCTGTGTTCTCTTTGCTAAAAACTTTCCAATCCAGCCACACAACTGGTCTGATATTCCGTAGGCTCTTACTTTGTTTATCAGGCGACAGTGCGGAACTGTATCGAACGCCTTCCGGAAGTCAAGAAAAATAGCATCTACCTGGGAGCCTGTATCTAATATTTTCTGGGTCTCATGAACAAATAAAGCGAGTTGGGTCTCACGTGATCGCTGTTTCCGGAATCCATGTTGATTCCTACAGAGTATATTCTGGGTTTCCAAAAACGACATGATACTCCAGCAAAAAACATGTTCTAAAATTCTACAACAGAACGACGGCAGAGATATAGGTCTACAGCTTTGCGCATCTGCTCGATGACCCTTCTTGAAGACTGGGACTACCTGTGCTCTTTTCTAATCATTTGGAACCTTCCGTTCCTCTAGAGACTTGCGGCACGCGGCTGTTAGAAGGGGGCCAAGTTCTTTCACGTACTCTGTGTAGAATCGAATTGGTATCCCGTCAGGTCCAGTGGACTTTCCTCTGTTGAGTGATTCCAGTTGCTTTTCTATTCCTTGGACACTTATTTTGAGTCATGCTGGGCAATGATACAGTGCAAGTACTAGTTTACAATTTTTTTTGTGTATTTGAAGTATAGTTTCTCTATTTGTGTTGTCTGTTGTTCTAAACAGCAGTTGTAGATTATGCAGAATGCCAGACACATGCTGCTATTATGGGAGAGAATTGCTGCTTTGGCAGATGTAGTATGGACATAGTTAAATGTGAATTCCAACAATAACAGTATTGCGAAGAGGTATGCAGGAGACTGAAGCTTTAGAAGCAGCAACAGTCGTAATCAGGATCAGGGGACGCTAAAGGTAGTGTTGGGTGTGCCCTGTCTTCCTCTCAATCTATTGGCAGCTAGTTAACACCACCTTTCTCTGCAAACAACTGAACATTTAACTTATGTTTATTAATGATGTTATGGCTACTGCTGCAATGGGTGGTTAGTCAGATGAGAATTGTGAGGCTACTTTATGACTGGCAGGAGGTGCTAAGGAATACGTTCTATATCACGAAGTTCTTAAAAAGGCACAGACGTTCCAACAGTTGGCTGATGGTTTACGTCGTTATTATAATAAGCTTAATAACGAAAAGTCTTAGAGAAAAGCTGAAAGCTTTAGAGAAGAAGCATAATGAATCAGTACAAGCCTTTTTGGGTAGAATCAGGAAGAATAACTGCAGACGTACAAACTGATGCAAAACACACAAACGGCGATAGTCTTACTGTGGGAAGACGGAAACAAGAGATTTAGATACTTTTCTGTGTGGTGTCCCCATTGAGATTTCATGCAGTGTTAGGATGGGGTGGTAGTAGTAGTAGAGGGATTTTGGGCGCACGACAGCAAGGTCTTCAGCGCCCGTTCAGTAACTTAGTGAGACGGGTGTCAAGAAAATTCCCAGAACAGGAATATAAAACGGAACAGAAAACACGGGTAATAATCGTCGAAAAACATGTGCTCACCCACACTAAAGCGTGGGATGAAGCAGAGCATCAGCAGTAAGACATGGACAACACAGGAAGAAAATGATACAAGAAGCTAAAAGAATGTAGCAGATGGAAGTGGCTGGCTGACCGCAAGGAAAAAAGGGGAGGAGTCAGCCACTCTGCAATACACTAAAACCTCCAGCCTAAAATTTTAGGCCAGAGTCCAGACACATCACAAAACTTAAAAACCCTAGACACACACGTCTCACCAATAGATAAAACAGAAGGCAGATCCCCAGCAACTTGTGCTTCTGCCCGTGCATCACGGTATAAAATGCAGTCTGTTAAAATGTGCCGGACAGAGATGTGCACACCACAAGCATCACAAAACGGTGGATCCTCCCGCCGTAATAAAAAGCTATGTGTGAGAGGACAGTGCCCTATCCGAAGACGTGTGAGGGCCACCTCCTCCCGCCTGAGCAACCGGCAGGAGGAACGCCACGGCCGAGTGATTGACTTTATCAACCGCAGTTTATTGGCCGTCACCGCCAGCTATTCGTCCTCCCACAACTCCATGCACTTCCTGTGGAGTGCAGCGATGACTGACTGCAAGGGAATAGGACACTGAACCACACCCTGCTCTCTGCAGGCCTCCTTGGCAGCCCGACCGGCCTGTTCATTGCCCCAGATGCCAACATGACCAGGCACCCAGCAGAAGGATACTTCTGTACCCCGCCGTTGGAGCAAGTACAGTTGGTCATGTATCAGCTGGACCATCGCCTCAGTCGGATACAGGTTCTGCAGTGATTGTAAGGCACTAAGAGAATCGGAGCAGAGAAGAAATCGATCGCCCCGAACACGATTCATCTGCTCCAGTGCCTTCAAGATCGCGTGGAGCTCCGCTGCGAAAACGGTATATCCAGCAGGGAGGCGAATCCGGGTAACTTGATCAGGGAACACTACAGAACAGCCAAGGAAATTCTCCTGTTTGGAGCCATCAGTGTACACTACAGTGAAACCGTGATGCACATCTAAAATGTTAAAAAACAGACATTGGAATGTTAAATCTGGTGTGCGATCTTTCTTAAAATTAGTCAAATCTAAAATAAGTTTGGGTCTCCGGAGGAGCCAAGGGGGGGATCTGCTTCAACCTCGACGCAAAACACGAAGACCAGCCATAGACATCGCAGCGAGGCAATCCTGTGCGCGAATCCCATAGGGCTGCGTCGCACGTTGTCGGTTATGAAATAACTGTGCCAGAGGAGGCTGAGCAATGGCAGGGTATGCAGGGGTGTATAGTGTGGACAAAGTTTTATACGCCTGGCGCACTGTAAGTAGCCGTCGCCACATAGGAAGTGGCGGTTCACCAGCCTCTGCACAGAGGCTTGGTATGGGGCTAGTTCGGAATGCCCCAGTGGCCAACCGAAGCCCTTCATGATGCACAATGTCCAACATCTTCAAGTAAGAAGGCCTCGCAGACCCATACACCGTGCACCCATAATCGAGCCGAGATCGCACAAACGCCCTGTAAAACTGGAGCAGACAAGTCCTGTCAGCTCCCCATGTACTGTGGCTAAGACATTTTAAAATACTGAAAGCCTTAAGCGACCGCCGTTTCAGGTCTTTAAGATGAGGTAACCACGTGAGCTTCGAGTCAAAAATGAGCCCCAGAAACCTCACTGTGTCTTTAAAAGTGAGAATAGTGTCCCTCATCCGCAACTCACGAAAGGGTAAAATCGAACGAGAACAGTTAAAAAGAACACATACAGACTTCTCGGTGGAAAACTTAAAATCACTCTTCCGCGCCCAGTCAGCCAAACGTCTAATCGTAAGTTGCAACTGACGAGTTGTCGTTCCAAGGCTTGAAGAAGAGCAAAACAAAGAGAAATCATCCACAAACAAAGAACACTGGACAGGACTTTTCACTATGGACGTAATGCTATTAATAGCGATGGCAAAGAGAGTCACACTTAAAACGCTACCCTGAGGGACACTGTTCTCCTGCTCAAAGCGATCAGACAGGACGTCACCAATTCGGTTTCTAAAATATTGTGGTGAGAGGAAAGACTGAATAAAAAGAGGAAGACAACCCCGAAAACCCCATTTGTGAATTTGCTCCAGGATGAGACGCCTCCAAGTGGTATCGTAGGCCTTCTCAATGTCAAAAAATACACCTAGAAGGTGATGACGGCGTAGGAAAGCTTGTTGTATAGCCGCCTCCAGTAGGGCCAGGTTATCGAAGGTGGAACGAAACTTCCTGAACCCACACTGAAAGCGACTAAGGAGTTGCCGGGATTCTAACATCCAGACAAGGCGGCGGTTGACCATCCGCTCCAAGCTCTTCCCTATGCAACTAGTGAGGGCAACACTACGGTAGCTACTTGGGCTCGTGCGGTCTTTACCAGGTTTTAAAAAAGGGATTAAAACAGCCTCACGCCACAGGTCAGGAAAGTGACCCGACGCCCAAATTCCATTAAAAAGTGCTAGGAGGATTTCTTTGTTGCGCATTGTGAGGTGCCATAGCATACTGTAATGGACCCTGTTGTGACCAGGGGAGGTGTCACGAGCTCCAGACAATGCAGAATCCAGCTCCCACATAGAAAATGGGCAGTTGTAAACTTCATGAGATGTGGACTGGAAGTTCAGACTACATCTCTCAGCAACGGCCCTATGGCGTTGGAAATCTGGATCCTGACTGGTTGTTGCAGTAACTGTGGCAAAATACGCAGTCATAGTCTGGGCAATGTCTCGCGGATCCGTGTGGAGAGTGCCGTTATTCAGTACAGCAGCTATGGGACACCTCCCTCCTCTGCCAGAAATTCTCCTGATGGTCTCCCACTCAATGGAACTTTTGGTGGAACGATTAATGGTGTTCAGGAACTGTTGCCATGACCTCTTCTTGCTCTCACGAATAATGCGGCGACACCTTGCCCTCGCCACCCGAAATACTGCAAGATTCTCAGCAGTCGGCCGAGACTTGAACCGACGCAGAGCCGCACGCCTGGTCCTGATGGCAGAGCGGCAGTCGGCACTCCACCAAGGTACAGGTGGCCTCTTCCGGGGGCACATGGACTGTGGAATGGATGCTGCAGCGGTGTGGTGGACCGTTTCGGTAATATGATCCACCCACACCTCAACAGTCGCACAGTGTTCGAATTGGGCCAACTGGCTATAAAGTGTCCAGTCAGCTCCACTGAGCACCCATCATGGTGGTCTCCTTTCGGGGCCCACGCCATCTGGCAGGTGAATCCAGATGGGGAAATGATCACTGCCATGCAAGTCAGCGACCACTTCCCAGTGAGCACTGGCGGCAAGAGCTGGAGAGCAAAGCGAGAGATCAATGGCACAGAACAACCCAGTCGCTGTGCAGAAATGAGTACTCTGTCCTCCATTGAGCAAGTAGGCACAGGATGACAGGAGAAGCCTCTCAATTGCTCTACCCCTGGGGCAGGTAATTGCAGAGCCCCAAAGCACATTGTGGGAATTAAAATCACCACAAATAATGAATGGTTGGGGGAGCTGTGTAAGAAAGTCGGTGAGGGCCACTTCATCAAGTGCTTCATGTGGGGGCAAGTAAAGTGAACAGACAGTCAATGGATGACGTACTTGCACAGACACAGCGACATCCTGTAAAGTCGTCATAAGCGAGAGAGGTGAGGAGTGGTAGTCCGTCCTGACGAAAATACCTACACCACCTCTAGCTCTCTCTCCACGCAGGTCGTCCTTTTTGTGGAGTGTATAGCCTCGCAGCTCAGGGGAGTATAGATGGAAATAAGTCTCCTGGAGACAGAGACACAGTGGTCTACCCTGAGAGAGTAGACGAAGGTCCTCCACATGCATCCTGAACCCTTGCAAGTTGTACTGAAGTATGGGAGCCATCTATGTTGGGGGTAGTACCTTCATCCTGTCTCTCCGACAGGGCGGGGAGACCACAGCAGGTGGAGGGGCAGGTGTGGGGTGAGCTGATTGTCCCACTCATACGTCGTATTCCATCAACTCTGGCGAAGAGTCAGATGAAGCCTCACGTAAAACAGCCGCCGCATGGTCAGACGGTTTACCACGGGATTTGACCTGGTGTTGCTGCGGTACAGAAGCTTTCTGTGGTTTGGTGGGCTTTGGGGGAGCTGATGTGGGAGTGGTAATTGGCGCACTGGGCTTGGTAACAGCCTCAGCTGTTGGAGGCAACAGGGGCTGGCCCAAGTTCACCACTATACCCTTGTCTGCCGTTCGAGTAGGGGCTACCGGCTCTGAAACACTGGCTGTGTTGCAAGTGCACTGACAGCTGCAGGTGTTAGTGCCAACACTCACCACCTCGGTCTGCATTGAGGCATCGACTTTTGGAGTGGGCTTCTGAACCAGGGATGCGAAAGATGTAGCAAATGTGGGAGGTTGTATCGACTTATAAATCTTCTTGGCCTCACCATAGGGTGTACGCTTGGTTGTTTTTATTTCCTGGACTTTGCGTTCCTCTAAAAATATTCGGCAGTCCTTACTGCAAACAGGGTGGTTCCCAGAGCAATTAATACATTTAGCCGGAGACGAGCAACCAACTCCTTCATGAGCAGCCTTACCACAGTTGCCACAAGTCGCTTCGCCTTTACATCCTAAGGTGGTATGCCCAAAACGCTGGCATTTAAAACAGCGCATTGGGGTCGGGAAATAAGGCCTCACACTAAGGCGAAGGAAGCCAGCTTTAACATGTTCAGGAAGTTTTGTGCTACTGAAGGTCAGAATAAAGGAGTCGCATTTGACAAGATTGCCATCAACCCTCTTCATGATGTGTTGGACATCAACGATACCTTCCGGAGCCCACTCACGTTGCAGTTCGTCCTTGGGAATGTCAACTAGATCCTGGCATGTCACAACACCTTTGCTGTAGTTCAAGGTGTTGTGCAATTCAGTGTCTATGGCATACTCTCCGAGACATTTAGCAGATTGGAGGTTAGTTACTTGCTGGGAAGTGGAAGTTTCCACTAGCAAGGTCCCATTACGTAAGTGCTTCACCGATTTCAAGGAGCCACAGATGCCCTCCAATCCCTTTTGTATATAGAAGGGCGAAACCTTCTCAAAACTACCCTCCTTCCGTTTCACAACGAGAAATGGATTCTGAGCACCAGAATGCATCCTGTTACTAAAGACTTCACTTGTCAAAGATGTGCTGCAGTCAGGGGGACTGACTGCACAAGCCCTCTTCAGAGACTGGGTGTTAGAACCCTCCAGCGGCCCACCCTTTCCGCTGGGAGGAGGAAAAAAGGATTTCGAAGGATCCATCTCGGTCCCACGGGCAGGTAGGGAACTATAAGTCCACCTAGACAGAGCCCCGCATGCCTAGGTAAGCCTTGTACAACTGAGGTGCGGCAGGTTCCCCAGAGGTTGCCCCCTAATGACTGTTCCACCTCAACAGCCATGCATCTCATCGGCGCGCAGCACACCTTGAGATTGAGGGGTTGTTTATAGAGGTTTATTCCATCCTCGCGATCCGGGCGGCCAAGCCAAGATCCCCACTCCCTGAGACACACAACATTCCACCGCCGCGCCGCACGGTGGTCGTTGAAGCATGCCCAGAGCTGACGGTGACAGGGGACTGGCGGCGCTTACCAGTCCCCAGCTCAGGAACCCCGGGGTCGCCAAGCCCGTACCCAGCAAATGAATGCTGAGCCCCTGGGGGCTGTTAGGACGGAGTATCCTGGTGACGGATGCAGCTCTAAGTCGATACATGAGCAGAGGAATTTGATATTGCCACAAGACTACATACTGGCCATCACATTTTCGCTTCAGAAATAAGGTGCTGTAAATGTGGGTGTAAGGTCATGTTGGGAAACTGAACGCTGTTTGGTGTGGACAACTTGGGACACTGGGCACCGGAACGTGAGAATCAAAAGTAGAGATAGCATTGGCGGTAAAAGCACCCATTAAACACAAACTGGAATCCTTCAACCACTCGAAGGCATTCCTAACAGGATTCAACACTGCACAAAGCACAAATAGATGCACAGATGGAATGCCGCTTGGTAGAGGGAAAGGAACATAAATTTCTGGTAGATACATGAACATACGGAAGTGTTACTGCATGTAGGTGAAGGGTATTCAGCAATTCTTGGGTTAGATTTTCTCGATAAACATCAATCTAAAATTGATCTTTTGCGGTATATAACAGAACTCATAGGGGCTTTGTTTACTATGGAGAACATAGTTGCGCCTGAGGCAATATCACAAGGTACACTCCTCATGAAGGTGGTGCCGGCTAAATTGTGAACACATACTTAAAGTTCAATTCCCATAACAACATACCATCAGATAAGGGGGAAGTTAGTGTGGGCTTCTGTGGATAATAAAGGATTAGACAAAATGCACTGTTTTGTGCACAGAAGAATAGCGTGCATAAGTAAAATTAATTATGAATTTACAGTTCCTGAAGGTTCGGTTTGGACATGGTTCAGAGCCAGTGGCTCCTCCAGGCAGAAAGGTTCAAGGGGAAGGAAGAGGAGTGAAGGAAAAGGTATATTTTTTGTGAAAGCCAAGCTCACTTGATTTTAAGACCTTTATTTCAGTTAATAGTTTTGACAGAACCATGCTGTCATCTTCAGATTGGAATTACACCTCGTGTATACGTTCACATACATATCATCGAAATTTTGAGAACAAACTGTAAACACGTTAAAAAAACTCCACATGGTTTGTCATTTATAAAAAAAAATGCTTCCAGATGGGTTTGTGTAAAATGAATAAAAGGTAAAAGTACATCATACATAGCACCAGTGAGTTGAAACTACACGCTACATTAATAGCCTCATATGAACTCACGTTGGGTCGTCGACATGGCATGTAGTTCTATCTCTATTGGTGCTACACTTTTATTTATTTATTTAACAACCCATCTGGGAGCATTCTGTTTTACAAATGACAATCCATGTATAGTTTTTTTTTTATGTACTTACATTTTGTTCTCAAATATCAGCGACACATGTAGGTGAACATATACGCAAAGTATAATGTCAACCTGAAGATGACAGTATGATTCTGCAGAAACAAGTAATTGGAATAAAAGTCTTAAAATAAGCAATCTCAGCTTTCACAAAAAATTAATACAAACAGTGATCACCCCAATAACATGTGCAAGTTATGAAGGAAAAGGACTGGTGAGGTTTAGGAAAAGGGGTCGAGTTCAGAAAAGTCACCCAAAATCCCAGGACAGGAGAGACTTACTGGACGGAATAATAGCTCATGGGGTACAGCAGTGGTCACTGTGCAAAAGAAATCACCTGATGGTACAAAGAAATGCAGATTTTGTTGTGATTACAGATATCTCCATGCCAAGATGGGGACAGACACATATATCCGATTACAAACACTATGGAAACATTAGACAGCTTAGGCCAGTGCTGCACTTTTGTTGGATCTAAGACGCAGATATCACCTGCTAGAAGCAGTCCCAGAGGCTAGACCAATGAAAGCTTTCACGGTACCATGGGGTAATTACCAGTAGTGTAGGACACCATTTGAACTCAAAAATGCACCAGCCACATTCTGGATGTTATTACACTGAGTTCTACATGGACTGAAGCCAAAAACATGCATGGTATATTTGTATGATATCTTTATATTCTTGAAAGATATGCTAGAACATGTGAAATGCTTGAAAGAAGTGTTCAGCAGACACAATTACATGTCTGATGCTTAGCATGGATAAATGCCATTTTGTGCAGACACAGGAGAGCTATCTTGGACACGTGATTATCTGGAAAGACATTCAAACTGATTCTTGCCTAACAGAGGCTATCCAGAAATCCACAAAGCTACAGACCATGAAGCAACTACAATCATTTCTGGGATTAAGCAATTATTATTGAAAATTTTGCAGAACCATTGAATCGGTTTATAAGAAAGTGTGTGAAATTCAAGTATTCAGCACAAAGCCAAATAGCATTTGAAACATTATAGACAGTATTAGTTTCTGATACACTACAGATTTTCCTGCTTTTGAGGTGGAATTTATCCTCTCATGCAATGCCAACAATTGGGTAGTTGGTTATAATCTGAGTCAGAATATTGATGGAAAGAGATATCCAGTAGCATATAACTAAAAAACAAAGCAGAGTTTAACTACTACACTATGAAAATGGAAATGCTTGCAGTTCTATATGGCATAGTATATTTTTGTTTTTATTTATACAGCCAAAAATTTGAAGTACTAACAAGATCACACATCATTAAAATGGCAAAAGAATGTGGGCACTCTAACTCTGCGAGTTCGACTATGACATTATTAATAAACCAGACAGAATGTGCATAAATGAGTTGTGCAGAAAGGTTGCAGTGTTGAATACACTATGAAAAAGCACAATGGAATGGCAGAGAGCACAGGCATCTAACAAAGACTGTCAGGCATTCATGTCACCACCACTTTATGTGATGCATGATGGGTTAATCTACAGAATGACTAAATGTGGACCACGGTGGTTCCAGCAGTGTTCGAGGATGCAGTGCGACAACAGTCGTATGACCATTTGGTGTTGAGTCAAGGAAGACGCAGAAGAACAGGCAGAAAAGTCACAGAAGATAAGAAAGTATTATGCTAAGCAGTACGTAAAGGATTCTGTACCTCATGTGCACAGAGCAGAGCTTAGTCATCCAAATATCTCTTTGCAAAGATTGCCAGAAGCACTTCAATCTCTTCAGATGAATGGGCTCAATATTCCTGGCCCGTTTAATAGAACACACAAGACAAACATACACACTGATAATTATAAATTACTTCTCAAAGCTTATAGCAATGGTAGTGATTCTTGATCAGCAGGCTGTAAAGTAGCTCACCCTACAGTTAACGGTTAAATACGAGGTCTGTTCGAAAAATTCTGGGTCTTTGTCCATAAAATTTTTCTACGCTTACCTTTTACGTATTGTGCATGGTCTCCTTCGAAATACTCTCCACCACAATTGATACACCACTTCCAATGCAGTTTCCAGTTCCTAAAGCAGTCTTCGGGCCTCTTGATGGATTGTGCAAATGTGAATATTCTTTTATTTCAATGTGATTTTCAACTTTGGGTTAAAAAAAAAATTGTCCGCAGGGGCTGCGCATGGAGAGTACAGTGGATGAGGCACCACAGCCAATTCATTTTTTGTGCAACAGTCATGCACCAACAGGGACAAATGATGCTAGAACCATGAATTGTCTCGTCACATTTCGGGCAATTTACATCACAACATTTCATCACATGATCCACCCAAAATGTTACATTCTTCTGTGATCTCTCAGACAGACAGTCTGTGAATTGCATGCACAATTTTAATGGTATTAGGGTGCACAACTGCTACAGTCATTAGCACCTGTTCTGTGGCTTAGGGAAGGGTAGAAAAAACCAAATTGGAAATCAGCAGCAATGGGAGTGAAACTCAAAAAGTGGGGAAACTAAAAAAACAGACAGAAAGCTTAGAAAACCATTATAGAAAGGGGGGGGGGTGTTTTCCCCAAAAAAAGAGCTTCAAATGAGCAATGTCATCTCACCGACACTGATAAACTCGAGGACATGATTGGCTGACCGCATGTCATCTGCTAAAATGGAAGATATATCAGGCGACAGCTGTAAACGGGCGCGTAGCGGAGTAAAACAGTTGAGAACAGTGGGGACAAAGCGGGGGAGGATTGCCACTTAAAATATGCCGATGGCTAAAAAGACAGTGCCCTCTCCGGAGTCTAGTTAAAATTACCTCCTCCCGACAACGAGTTCAGGAGGAAGAGGCCAAGCACAGGGAAGAGCTTTCATGTCCTGCAATTTATTATTGGGAAGTGTAGACCAATGTGCATGCCATAAAAGAGCAACATGACAACATAAAACACCCTGTAGATCAGCAAAGGGAACCATGCGCCAGCGAGCTGAGGGTGAAAGACTGCAGCCTCGTTTCCACTGATACCAACATGTCCTGGGATCCAGAGGAATGCCACAGAGATGTTCCCCAAGTGGAGCAAATGGATCTAGTGGACCAGAGGGTGGACAGGGTAAAGAGCTTGGCGACTGAGGAGAGAGCTGAGTGAATCTGAGCATTTAATATACTGTATCCGCTGATGGTGACTGATGTATTGGACAGACTGGAGAACAGTGTAAGGCTCCGCAGTAAAAACCAAACACTGGTTGGGAAGCCGAAATCAATTAGGGGTGCTGCAACAATAAAGGCACTCCCAGCACCAAATGATGTTTTTGAGCCATCAGTGTAAATAAATGTGGCGTCTTTTATTTGTGTGCATCGAGCAGCAAATGCTCGATAATAAACGAGAGAAGGGGTACCATCCTTAGGAAGCTGACCTAGGTCCAGGAGCGGAGCCACAAGGCGGTGCTGTACCCCCAGTTGTCAAGAAAGTTTCAGGAAAGTGGAAGGAAAGAGAACGTAGCAGTTGACATATGCGAACTCCCGGTGGTAGTAGAGAGGAAGGGCGGCCTGCACACTCTAAATCCAAGGAGGCGTCGAAAAAAAGGTCATGAGAAGGACAAGCAGGCATGGAAGACCGATGGCTAGCATAACAACTCAGAAGGGGAGCTCGCCAATTGGACAGCAGAAGTTTAGCAGTCTCAGCATAAAGGCTTTCCACAGGGCTGGTGTAAAAAGCTCCAGACGCTAAACATAATCTACGGTGTTGGACAGAGTCGAGACGCAGAAGAATAAATAGCCGAGCAGACGAGTGAACTATGTTTCCATAGTCCAATTTCAACCGCACTAAGGTGCGATATAGACGGGGAAGGACCACTCTGTCTGCTCCCCAGGAGGTACCATTCAGAACACGGAGGGTGTCGACAAATCGCAGACAGGGAGCCAAAAGACAGGAAACGTGGATGGATCAGCAAAGTTTTCTATCATACATTAAGTCCCAAGAATTTAGCAATGTCCGCGAACGGAAGGTCGACAGGGCCTAGATGTAGGAAAGGCAGAAGAAACTCTGTACGCCACCAAAAACTGACACAAACGGTCTTACTGGGAGAAAAGCGGAAGCCGGTTTTGATGCTCCAAGAGTGGAGGCAATCAAGACATCCTTGAAGCCGTCATTCAAGAAGGCTGGTGCATTGAGAGCTGTAGAAGATCACAAAATTGTCCACAAAGAGGGAGCCCAACACATCGGGAAGGAGACAATCCATAATTGTATTTATGGCGATGGGAAACAGTACAACACTTAGCACAGAGCCCTGGGGCACCCCATTTTCTTGGGAGAATGTATTGGAGAGAGATTAGTGTTCACCCGCACTTGAAATGTGTGCTCTGTCATAAATTCATGAATAAAAAGAGGTAGCTGACCTCGAAAGCCCCAGATAAAAAAATATTGCCGCCGTTCGGCATTTCCTGAGAAAATTGTTCATGATATAAGTCAAGAGAGCAACAAGTTGGTCAACTGCAAAACGATGCTTTCGGAAATTGCATTGGGCAGGTGTTAAAAGGCTTCGGGACTCCAGCCACCAGGCTAAACGGCAATTCATCATACGCTCCAAAACCTTACATACACTACTCGTGAGAGAAATGGGGCGATAGCTAGAGGGGAGATGTTTATCCTTTCCAGGTTTCGGAACAGGAATGATGATAGCTTCCCGTCATCTTCTGGGAAAAGTACGTCGGTCCAAATTCGATTATAAAGGCAAAGGAGGTAACGCAGACTATGGTATGATAAATGCAGCAACATTTGGACATGGACATCATCCGGTCCTGGCAAGGAAGAGCAAGATGAAGAGAGTGCGTTTTAGAGTTCCCGCATGGATAAAACAATTTTGTTGACGTTCCTCACATGAGCACTGTCAGCAGACATCGATGGGCAACCTAAACGAGAGTTATCTTTAATGTTTGTCTGGCCATTTTTAAACCATGTGAACCATTTGTAACACCGAGTACAGCATAAGCACTCATGATCATAGGTTTTCTGCATCATTTGATGTCTCTCTGTAAAGGTTTTCTTGACATTCACACATAATTTAATGCAGATGTGTTGCTCCTCTATCATCTTGAAATTTACAAACTGTGCAACACAATGTTCTACTCAATACAGCATTGATCAATAACTAACACACATTCAACAATGAAACTTCCAATAATTACACATTAAACACGGGCATGTGCAGTAATGCAAAAACCGCATTTTGCTCCAAAGCACTATGGTGCAAAATGACAAATGTTCCACAATTTTTTTCAACAGACCCCGTATTAAATCTGGTGTGCCTGATACCTTAATTAAGGACCTGGATTCAAATTTTGCCTCAGACGTGATGAAGCAGTTCTGTATTTTGTATCTGGAAGTTTCAAATACGTCCATTCCTTCTACAGACTAACAGCAGAACAAAGTGTCCGCACGGGACCATTTCTAAAATGTTAAGCTATTACATTAAAAGTCAGCACAACAACTGGAATACATACCTCCAATACATTGTTTCTGCATATGATTCTAAAGTAAATTCTAACACTAGTCTATCGCCGATCAAGGTGATATACAGCAGGAAAATGCCATACCCCTCTGACGTAAAGACTCCTGAATTAGGACCTAACTGTGAGTCAGTGAAAAGATTGTAAAAGATGATATTGAGGTATGCCAGAAAGTGAAATGTGCAATGACAAGAACAATCAAGATAGCGTGTTGGAAAGCTACCTCAAAATCAAGTGAGTCAGTGGATGTTAGTCACTAATCCTCACATGCCTAAGAGAAAGACAAAAAAGTACTTGGCAAAACACTCGGATGACTTCACCAGTTAATGTTAAAGGACAGTTTCCGACAAACTGTCTATTGGCCATGTCAGCAGAGTCAAAGCTATTAAATGAATAGTGGACGCATTATCAGAAACTCCAACACTGGGCATCAAAAAACTATGAAAGACAGGACAGCATAACAAAAATATAATGAAAAGAAGAGGTTGCAACTCATCACACTCTGAAGGCATTGAGTCACAGACAGGCACAACGAAAAGACTACTAAACATTGTAAGTCTTCAGCCAAAAGGCATTTTTTGGAAATAGAAAGTGAGTGTGCAAGCATGCTGGAGAGAGCCATTAGGAGTCTGATGTGTTGTTTGCCAGACAACATGTTGCAAGATGCATCTTCAGAGTTAAACAGAGAACCACAAAGAATAAGGTTCTCACCTAGATACAGGGTAAACACCACAGATTGAGGCTACTGTATGGCAAACTGAGAGGTCAAATGACGCAAACAACTGACATTGTACCATGTACATTAGTTCATAAAAAAAAAAGATGGTAGGTAGGTGCAGGAGGAAAGATACTGAAGACAGTGTTTAGTAAAGCAGATCACAAGGATATATAAAACTTGAACAATATGATTGGGCAATTACAACTGCTGGCGGGCACTGAAAAAACCAAAGCACAATGGCATATTACGCAGCAGTCAAATTTAGAACAGAGCGTTCTAAACAACATCAGGTTGGTATGCAAGCTAACTGCGGAGTAAGCACACTACACATAGGGTACAATGAAAACAATAAATAGCAATGTGGAAAAAATACAGAATCGGGTGAGCATACGAGGCAGCAAAATAACAGAAGTTAGATTATTATAAACACTACCAGTTAGACTCAATGATTCAAGAATGGGAGCAGTATTATTACACGAAGCAGTTTACCATGCAGTAAACAGGCAATTGAGTTCAGCATTATTGTCACCACAACGATTCTTGGCAGAGTTGTGCCTTGGGGGGAAAAGTGTTTCTTGCAGAACAACACGTGATGGAAAAGAATTTCACATTATTTTACCCCATACCAACCACAGAAGTGAGTACAAACAGAACACAATTGCATGTACGGCACTGGTAATAGGAATGAGTGAGAGGTACCAGTGTTAAACAATTCACCCTTATCCAGTACAATGGGAAACAAGAGGTAAACAGACAAGTGAGGGTGCAAGAGGTGTTAATAATTTCTGAGGATGGAGAGGCTCACACTCTTATCTTCCTAGGGGCCTATGGGAGTGTCACAGGGAAAGCATCACTATTTATCCAGACAGAACAGTACAGACTGACAGGCAAAGTGCAACTGTTTCTAGTGAAAACAAAAGCAACAAAATACCAAATGGAAATATTGGCACCACAACCTGGTTTTCAGGTACCAGGTACCAGAAACTGTAACTATGAATTGGTATGGGAGTAGGAGATTTTAAAGCATGTTACAGCTCAAGTTACACAACAGTGGTGTTTTGGTGAACAGCAGAACTTGTGAGCTTTCTGGGATGAACTTTCTCACCTACAATCACCAGTATAATGATCTAAAACTAACTCATTCTGCATTGTACTGGCCAGAGAAACCATTGGAAAAGTTACCAGTGTGAAACCTAACCTACCTTATCATTATAAACACACTATGTAGAATAATTACTTGCAGCCCAGCAAAGAAAAAAACGTCATTGAAAATTTTCTCAAACATGTGCAACAGTATCAAGAAAAAGATGTCAAACCAAAAACATCACACCACGAGTCTTGCTCTGTTTCTGATAGCAATTTATATACTTGACTTCTGCTTCAGACACAAAAATATGCTTCCAACCTACCAAACTATAGATACCTGTCAAGTGGCTAACTGATATAAATCATAAGTACAGAATAACTTTTGATAGCTTGTATGGATTCAAATGGAGATAGTGTAAGTATAAAGGGGGTTCCAGTGAACCGAAACTCAGAAATAAAAACAAAAAGAGGATCTATGTGGTTGACTGGAATTCGATAGTAGGAAAAGGGAGAGAAGGAAACATAGTAGGTGAATATGGATTGGGGGTAAGAAATGAAAGAGGAAGCCGTCTGGTAGAATTTTGCACGGAGCATAGCTTAATCATAGCTAACACTTGGTTCAAGAATCATAAAAGAAGGTTGTATACATGGAAGAATCCTGGAGATACTAGAAGGTATCAGATAGATTATATAATGGTAAGACAGATTTAGGAATCAGGTTTTAAATTGTAAGACATTTCCAGGGCCAGATGTGGACTCTGACCACAATCCATTGGTTATCAACTGTAGATTAAAACTGAAGAAACCGCAAAAAGTGTGAATTTAAGGAGATGGGACCTGGATAAACTGACTAAACAAGAGGTTGTACAGCATTTCAGGGAGAGCATTAGGGGACAATTGACAGGAATGGGGGAAAGAAATACAGTAGAAGAACAATGGGTAGCTCTGAGGGATGAGGTAGTGAAGGCAGCAGAGGAGCAAGTAGGTAAAAAGACGAGGGCTAATAGAAATCCTTGGGTAACAGAAGAAATATTGAATTTAATTGATTAGAGGAGAAAATATAAAAATGCAGTAAATGAAGCAGGCAAAAAGGAATACAAACGTCTCAAAAATGAGATCGACAGGAAGTGCAAAATGGCTAAGCAGGGATGGCTAGAGGACAAATGTAAGGATGTAGAGGCTTATCTCACTAGGGGTAAGATAGATACTGCCTACAGGAAAATTAAAGAGACCTTTGGAGAGAAGAGAACCACGTGTATGAATATCAAGAGCTCAGATGGCAACCCAGTTCTAAGCAAAGAAGGGAAGGCAGAAAGGTGGAAGGAGTATATAGAAGGTTTATACATGAGCGATGTACTTGAGGACAATATTATGGAAATGGAAGAGGATGTAGATGAAGATGAAATGGGAAATACTATGTTGCATGAAGAGTTTGACAGAGCACTGAAAGACCTGAGTCTAAACAAGGCCCCCCGAGTAGACAACATTCCATTAGAACTACTGATGGCCTTCGGAGAGCCAGTCCTGACAATACTCTACCATCTGGTGAGTAAGATGTATGAGAAAGGTGAAATACCCTCAGACTTCAAGAAGAATATAATAATTCCAATCCCAAAGAAAGCAGTTGCTGACAGACGTGAAAATTACCGAACTACCAGTTTAATAAGTCACAGCTGCAAAATACTAACGCGAATTCTTTACAGACGAATGGAAAAACTAGTAGAAGCCGACCTCTGGGAAGATCAGTTTGGATTCTGTAGAAATGTTGGAACATGTGAGGCAATACTGACCTTACAACTTATCTTAGGAGAAAGATTAAGCAAATGCAAACCTACGTTTCTAGCATTTGTAGACTTAGAGAAAGCTTTTGACAATTTTGACTGGAATACTCTCTTTCAAATTCTAAAGGTGGCAGGGGTAAAATACAGGGAGTGAAAGGCTATTTACAATTTGTACAGAAACCAGATGGCAGTTATAAGAGTCGAGGGACACGAAAGGGAAGCAGTGGTTGGGAAGGGAAGGAGACAGGATTGTAGCCTATCCCCGATGTTATTCAATCTGTATATTGAGCAAACAGTAAAGGAAACAAAAGAAAAATTCGAAGATGGAAATAAAATCCATGGAGAAGAATTAAAAACAGTGAGGTTCGCCGATGACATAGTAATTCTGTCAGAGACAGCAAAGGACTTGGAAGAGTAGTTGAACGGAAAGGATAGTGTCTTGAAAGTGTGCTCCCTGCCGCCGTTGGATAAGCAGCTGCAGCAGCAAGTCGTATAACCCTAGCTTACTTATTTGTTAGATAGTTTAATTAATTTCTTTTCGTGTTTTTGGGTACTTGCATTGTTTAATTCATATATTTCGGGCGTATTATAGTATTTGACAGTTGTAGCATCGCGCTTTAGTGTTTACTTCGTAGATTCTTATTTAAATAGCGTGTGAGTTTCGTATAGGAGGTGCAATTTCGAGTTTTAGTTACTGTAATCGTAAATTCAGCAGATTGTAGCGCAGTCGTTAGGCATTTGTACAGGTTAGTTGATACATTCTTTGCGTGTTTCGCTTGCGTTATCTAGGCACGGACTCGTGTTTCAGTAACTGTTGTTCAACATCGATTAGAATGGACAGGGACTGCGATTGCTGTGTTCGGATGAGAGCTGACTTGGCATCCCTTCGCTTACAGCTGCAATCGGCGCCGACTTCGGTCGCGCAGCTTGAGGCTGTTGCCAATGGGCACCACTGTGGGGAGCCGGACTTGGGTATCACGGGGATGTCAACCTCGTCCCGTCTGTCCCCAGATCGGTCTGCCGCTGTGGTTGCCCCGGTTGCTGCCCGCAGTGGGGCTGAGCCCTCGCCTGTGGTTGATTGGGAGGTTGTTCCAAGGCGTGGCAGGCAGCGAAGGGCGTCCCCGGAGGCTGATCAGAAAGCCTCCCCGGTGCGTCTGTCAAACCGGTTTCAGGCACTGTCTCTGGCTGAGCCAGATGCAGCTGCCTGCCCTGTTTCAGAGGATCATTCTCAGCCTTCAAGGTCCGGGCAATCGCAGAGGGTGGGCTTACTGGTAGTTGGGAGCTCCAATGTTAGGCGCGTAATGGGGCCCCTTAGGGATATGGCGGCTAAGGAGGGGAAGAAATCCAGTGTGCACTCCGTGTGCATTCCGGGAGGAGTCATTCCTGATGTGGAAAGGGTCCTTCCGGATGCCATGAAGAGCACAGGGTGCAGCCAGCTGCAGGTGGTGGCACATGTCGGCACTAATGAAGTGTGTCGCTTTGGATCTGAGGAAATTCTCTCTGGATTCCAGCGGCTATCTGATTTGGTGAAGGCTGCCGGTCTTGCTTACGAGATGAAGGCAGAGCTCACCATCTGCAGCATCGTTGACAGAACCGACTGCGGACCTTTGGTGCAGAGCCGGGTGGAGGGTCTGAATCAGAGGCTCAGACGGTTTTGCGACCGTATTGGCTGCAGATTCCTTGACTTGCGCCATAGGGTGGTGGGGTTTCAGGTTCCGCTGAATAGGTCAGGAGTTCACTACACTCAGCTGGCGGCTACACGGGTAGCGGAGGCTGTGTGGCGTGGACTAGGCGGTTTTTTAGGTTAGAAGGCCTCGGGAAAGCGCGGGATGGGCTGCAATGTCAAAGGGTGCTTGGCAATTACAGGACGTGCTTGGATCAAGGAACAGTCGGAATTATAGTTGTAAATTGTTGTAGTTGTGCTGGAAAAGTCCCTGAGCTTCAAGCGCTAATAGAAAGCACAGAAGCTGATATCGTTATAGGTACAGAAAGCTGGCTAAAGCCTGAAATAAGTTCTGCAGAAATTTTTACGAAGTCTCAGACGGTGTTCAGGAAAGATAGATTAGGCATAATTGGTGGTGGAGTGTTTGTGTCTGTCAGTAGTGGTTTATCTTGTAGTGAAGTCGAAGTAGATACTCCGTGCGAATTGGTGTGGGTGGAGGTTATACTTAACGGCCGAATTAAGTTAATAATTGGCTCCTTCTACCGACCCCCAGACTCCGATGATACAGTTGTGGAACAGTTCAGAGAAAGTTTGAGTCTCGTAACAAATAAATACCCCACTCATACGGTTATAGTTGGTGGGGACTTCAACCTACCCTCGGTATGTTGGCAAAAATACTTGTTCAAAACCGGTGGTAGGCAGAAAACGTCTTCCGAGATTGTCCTAAATGCTTTCTCCGAAAATTATTTCAAGCAGTTAGTCCACGAACCCACGCGAATTGTAAATGGTTGCGAAAACACACTTGACCTCTTGGCCACAAACAATCCAGAGCTGATAGAGAGCATCATGACTGATACAGGGATTAGTGATCACAAGGTCATTGTAGCTAGGCTCAATACCATTTCTTCCAAATCCATCAGAAACAAACGCAAAATAATTTTATTTAATAAAGCGGATAAAGTGCCACTAGAAGCCTTCCTAAAAGACAATTTCCATTCCTTCCGAACTGACTATGCGAATGTAGACGAGATGTAGCTCAAATTCAAAGATATAGTAGCAACAGCAATTGAGGTATTCATACCTCATAAATTGGTAAGAGATGGAACGGATCCCCCGTGGTACACAAAAAAGGTCCGAACGCTGTTGCACAGGCAACGGAAAAAGCATGCGAAGTTCAGAAGAACGCGAAATCCTGAAGATGGGCTAAAATTTACAGACGCACGAAATTTGGCACGTACTTCGACGCGAGATGCCTTTAATAGGTTCCACAACGAAACATTGTCTAGAAATTTGGTAGAAAATCCGAAGAAATTCTGGTCGTATGTAAAGTACACAAGCGGCAAGACGCAGTCAATACCTTCGCTGCGCAGTGCCGATGGTACTGTTATCGACGACTGTGCCGCTAAAGCGGAGTTATTGAACGCAGTTTTCCGAAATTCCTTCACCAGGGAAGACGAATGGAATATTCCAGAATTTGAAACACGAACATCTGCTAGCATGAGTTTCTTAGAAGTAGATACCTTAGGGGTTGCGAAGCAACTCAAATCGCTTGATACGGGCAAGTCTTCAGGTCCAGATTGTATACCGATTAGGTTCCTTTCAGATTACACTGATACTATAGCTCCCTACTTAGCACTCATATACAACCGCTCGCTCACCGATAGATCTGTACCTACAGATTGGAAAATTGCGCAGGTCGCACCAGTGTTCAAGAAGGGTAGTAGGAGTAATCCATTTAACTACAGACCTATATCATTGACGTCGGTTTGCAGTAGGGTTTTGGAGCATATACTGTATTCAAACATTATGAATCACCTCGAAGGGAATGATCTATTGACACGTAATCAGCATGGCTTCAGAAAACATCGCTCTTGTGCAACACAGCTAGCTCTTTATTCGCACGAAGTAATGGCCGCTATCGACAGGGGATCTCAAATTGGTTCCGTATTTCTAGATTTCCGGAAAGCTTTTGACACAGTTCCTCACAAGCGACTTCTAATCAAGCTGCGGAGCTATGGGGTATCGTCTCAGTTGTGCGACTGGATTCGTGATTTCCTGTCAGGAAGGTCGCAGTTCGTAGTAATAGACGGCAAATCATCGAGTAAAACTGAAGTGATATCAGGTGTTCCCCGGGGAAGCGGCCTGGGACCTCTGCTGTTCCTGATCTATATAAATGACCTGGGTGACAATCTGAGCAGTTCTCTTAGATTGTTCGCAGATGATGCTGTAATTTACCGTCTAGTAAGGTCATCCGAAGACCAGTATCAGCTACAAAGCGATTTAGAAAAGATTGCTGTATGGTGTGTCAGGTGGCAGTTGACGCTAAATAACGAAAAGTGTGAGATGATCCACATGAGTTCCAAAAGAAATCCGTTGGAATTCGATTACTCGATAAATAGTACAATTCTCAAGGCTGTCAATTCAAGTAAGTACCTGGGTGTTAAAATTACGAACAACTTCAGTTGGAAGGACCACATAGATAATATTGTCGGGAAGGCGAGCCAAAGGTTGCGTTTCATTGGCAGGACACATAGAAGATGCAACAAGTCCACTAAAGAGACAGCTTACACTACACTCGTTCGTCCTCTGTTAGAATATTGCTCCGCGGTGTGGGATCCTTACCAGGTGGGATTGACGGAGGACATCGAAAGGGTGCAAAAAAGGGCAGCTCGTTTTGTATTATCACGTTATAGGGGAGAGAGTGTGGCAGATATGATACACGAGTTGGGATGGAAGTCATTACAGCATAGACGTTTTTCGTCGCGGCGAGACCTTTTTATGAAATTTCAGTCACCAACTTTCTCTTCCGAATGCGAAAATATTTTGTTGAGCCCAACCTACATAGGTAGGAACGATCATCAAAATAAAATAAGAGAAATCAGAGCTCGAACAGAAAGGTTTAGGTGTTCGTTTTTCCCGCTCGCTGTTCGGGAGTGGAATAGTAGAGAGATAGTATGATTGTGGTTCGATGAACCCTCTGCCAAGCACTTAAATGTGAATTGCAGAGTAGTCATGTAGATGAATGGAGGATATAAGATGAACATCAACAAAAGCAAAATAAAGATAATGGAATGTAGTAGAATTAAGTCGCATGATGCTGAGGGAAGTAGATTAGGAAATGAGACACTTAAAGTAGTAAAGGAGTTTCGCTGTTTGGGGAGCAAAATGACTGATGATGTTCGAAGTAGAGAGGATATAAAATGTAGACTGGCAATGGCAAGGAAAGCGTTTATGAAGAAGAGAAATTTGTTAACATCGAGTATAGATTTAAGTGTCAGGAAGTCGTTTCTGAAAGTATTTATATGGAGTGTAGCCATGTACGGAAGAGAAACATGGACGATAAATAGTTTGAACTAAAAGTGAATAGAAGCTTTTGTAATGTGGTGCTACAGAAGAATGCTGAAGATTAGGTGGATAGATCACATAACTCATGAGGAGGTATTGAATAGAATTGGGAGAAGAGGAGTTTGTGGCACAAATTGACAAGAAGAAGGGACTGGTTGGTAGGACATGTTCTGAGGCATCAAGGGATCACAAATATAGCATTGGAGGGCAGCCTGGATGGTAAAAATTGTAGAGGGAGACCAAGAGATGAATACACTAAGCAGATTCAGGAGGATGTAGGTTGCAGTAAGTACTGGGAGATGATGAAGCTTGCACAGTATAGAGTAGCATGGAGAGCTGTATCAAACAAGTCTCAGGACTGAAGACCACATCAACAACAACGTGTGGTTGACCTCACACGAGCAAAACAACCAGTGCAATGTGAACAGTATACAACTGAAGACAAGTGTGGCAAAATGGGCTAACCCCCAAATGTTAAAACTTAGAGGTAAGTGTTGCCATCTATTGCTGGGTACAGGAACTATCAAAACTGATATTGGTCTCAGCCCTAAATATCTTAATGTGAGACCAATGTCAATTTTGATGGTTCCCGTACCCAGCAACAGATGGCAACACTTACCTCAAAGCTTATACATTTGAGGTTTAGCCCATTTTTCTGCATATGTCTTCAATTATGTATGTAAATGCACGAGATTGTTGCAGAGGATAATCCAAGGAAACTTCAGGACAAATTTTTTGAAGAAATGAGAAGTGTTACATCCCAGAATGAATTCAGTGTGCATGTATACCTTTTTTTTAGAATTTCTACTTGGCGAGCTCAGAGCTACGCGGACCAGCTTGGAACTAGCATGTCAACTGCTATATCAACATGGCATACTGTGGAAGTAGCAGGAGGCAAGACACTAGATGCGCATTGTCACACAAGTTTTGAATGAGAGAAGCAAAAGGACAAACACCACAATACATTGTAACAGGACAGTATAGAGTAATACAGTAGCACCAGAGTAGCAGTACAACAGACCCGAGCTTAAGAACTGAAAGTAGTTATCGAGCTACCACAGAGAGGCGAGGAAAGATTACATGTCCAATTAACCAGGGTAAATTTGTTCTTCCACCTATAGCCACCGCATCATATACGTGAGCTCTGCTGGTTACACACCAGTGCTTTCGGTGCTCACAGGCAGATTCAGCTGTGCTACCATTCTGTCCGTATCACAAGTACCAGAGATAATGACACACTATTGAGTTACAGTGAAACCATGACAAGCTGATTTGACAATGGTCTGCTTGCTCCTGCGTGTTGACTGACACTGAGATGCAACCATTTATATGCAAGCCACAGCACTCGTCTGCTGTTGCAGCCTATTTGGACATTGTAGGTTAGGAGAAGATCGGTGTGTTGCCAGCCCTCCACCTACTGAGGATTGTTTGTGGATGACCTGCAAGATTCTGTCTTCCCCACAATGTACAGGAGTGGCACGTCTGCACAGCCCCCCAGTCATTCCATGAGCATCTGCTGTAGGTTTGGTAATTCCACAGTGGGGGAGGCCAGAACCTCACGTTCCAGACCATGCAGCCAGATACACCACTCCAACCATATGATCGGCTGTTCAAAAGGACACTGAGGTATACACCCATCCTATGTTGCAAACTTCTGGTAAAGAACAACACCTGCTCATCTCCCCTGCTGCAGCCCACATGCCATCGCATCTGCCTCCGCTCACTGACCTGAGCTGCACAGTAATCGCTCAGCTCCCTGACCTGAAGTAGCCTTGGCCAAGATGAGCTGCTATGGAATTATTCACTCCTTCTTGTCAGTCGAAACACATGTTCATTCTTTCAACTGAAACCATCCTTTAGTGTTTTAGTTGGCCGAGCTATCCATTCAGTTTTCTGAATGAAGTCTGTGGTATTTTCACTGGTTGAACTAAAGCAGTGATATACAATCAGATACGCATATCTCCAAAAGATACCTGTAGCCACATGGGTTTGTGAAGACATTTCTGGGGTTACACTAAATTTAAAATAAGTTTCGCGTATATTCCTTTAATTGCACTAAATACATCAATTCTCCTTTCCATAATTAAAAACTGATTTTAGTGACTGTTCGCATTCCATTTTACTGAATAGGTGTGGTGATGTCTATTAATTACTATCATTTGAATCTAGCCTTAAACACTTATTAAGCCATATATTTGTGTGGAAGGTAAATGATCGGGCTCACAAAAATAACTGATGCACCTAGGAGACATTGTTGGATGTCCATGTATCTTCATACATTGACACAAAATAGACAGATATGTAAATGACTGGAGTTGCAATACTCAGTGACAAATAGAATAGTCATCAAAGTGTATTGCTGTTGTTACTGTTCAGTGTTGTTACCATGCCTGATAGTGCATATAAGAGGGAAATTAACTGTGTCAGATGTTGAGTGATGATGGATGTGAAGATGCCGCGTACCAGCGTAAGACAGCACTATCAGCCCCTGACAGTTTGAAAGGGGCTTAACTATGGGTCTCTATTTGGATGGCTGGTTGAAACGTGCAATATTCAGATTTGTGGAGCATTCTGATGTGACAGTGGCTCAACGTTTGACTGCGTAGGAACATGAGAACAAGTATACTTGTCACAAAGCTTCTAGTCGACCAAGCCTGAGCACCACAAGGCATTATCGCTGTATTATGCATCAAGCATACTGCAACCCATTCTGCCCATGACTTCTATCCTTGGACACAGTCTGTCAACTGGGTAAGGGACAACAAGGAGGGAACAAGTCAACTTATTTCAAGCAGTGCTGGCACTACACCTGCACTCACATGTCAATTTATTTTCCAAGTGGCACTCTGTCTGCCACCTTACTAGCCGTCAACCATTTATTACACGCTAACAAAAGTAAAAACTGACACTGAGGTGTAACAAATTCTTACAGGATCCGTGAAATTGAAATTGATAATTTCAAGTTGAATAATCATGCTTGGTGTCAGTTCCCATAGGTAAATCAAAATAAAAAGGGCCAGTACTAAAACTTACAACATGGCAATTACTGTCATTTTTATTGCAGCTTTAGTCACATAGCAGATCATAGGATTTTTTTTTTATTGTTTGTAAACAAGGGCCCACCCCAGCAAATGACTGAAGTGAGTCATAATACCTACACAATTGCATATCTGGTTTCAAAAAATCTCCTTGTAAAGGAAGTAGTACCAGGAAGCAACTTTACAAATGCGCCTCCAACTACATACACAGTTACATTTTAAAGTGCATTTATTCCACCACGTAGAAATGGTATGAGGTACATCTGATTGTACGGCTCGAAGCTAATTGGTGTGCTCGTCCAACAGGACAACCGGAACGGCCCTGCACAGGTAAAAATATGGTCACCGGTGTGGCCAGAAATGAGTAAAGCACAGAGCATGTGGACAGTGGTCACTCGCTTATCCAGAGAACAGACAATGCAGCAGAAACAGCTAAATGTAACACAGTCTAAAATATGGCTTCTTACAGCATTCAGAAATTCAATAATAAATCACAGTTAAACAATAGAGCAAATCTGAATACATATGCAATCTCAGAAAAAAAAACTGGGCTAATCCAAAGAAACAATTATTTCAATAACATAAAAACTACAGAAGTTAATGTTTTTCAGTAATTAAATATTTTCACAACGAACCTCCAAATTAACTTTTAAACATTTCAAGCGGTAACGAACTATATCTCAGATGATAGCACTGAACTCTAGCTATCATCCCCGAAAGCTTTGTATCTCTATATACACAACCACTTTCTCGAACACCTGGAATCCTTACCCAGTCTGTTACCCCCGGAAACCATCCTTGTAACCATTGATGCCACTTCCCTGTACACAAATATCCCGCACGTCCATGGCCTTGCTGCAATGGAGCACTTCCTTTCACGCCGGTCACCTGCACCCTACCTAAAACCTCTTTCCTCATCACCTCAGCCAGCTTCATCCTGACCCACAACGTCTTCACTTTTGAAGGCCAGACATACCAACAATTAAAGGGAACAGCCATGGGTACCAGGATGGCCCCCTCGTATGCCAACCTATTTATGAGTCGCTTAGAGGAAGCCTTCTTGGTTACGCAAGCCTGCCAACCCAAAGTTTGGTACAGATTTATTGATGACATCTTCATGATGTGGACTCACAGTGAACAACAACTCCTGAATTTCCTCTCCAACCTCAACTCCTTTGGTTCCATCAGATTCACCTGGTCCTACTCCAAACCCCCTGCCACTTTCCTTGATGTTGACTTCCATCTGTCCAATGGCCAGCTTCACACATCCGTCCACATCAAACCCACCAACAAGCAACAGTACCTCCATTATGACAGCTGCCACCCATTCCATATCAAACGGTCCCTTCCCTACAGCCTGGGCCTTCGTGGCAAACGAATCTGCTCCAGTCCTGAATCCCTGAACCATTACACCAACAACCTGAAAACAGCTTTCGCATCCCACAACTACCCTCCCGACCTGGTACAGAAGCAAATAACCAGAGCCACTTCCTCATCCCCTCAAACCCAGAACCTCTCACAGAAGAACCCCAAAAGTGCCCCACTTGTGACAGGATACTTCCCGGGACTGGATCAGACTCTGAATGTGGCTCTCCAGCAGGGATAAGACTTCCTAAAATCCTACCCCAAAATGAGATCCATCCTTCATGAAATCCTCTCCACTCCACCAAGAGTGTCTTTCCGCCGTCCACCTAACCTTCGTAACCTCTTGGTTCATCCCCATGAAATCCCCAAACCACCTTCGCTACCCTCTGGCTCCTACCCTTGTAACTGCCCCTGGTGTAAAACCTGTCCTATGCGCCCTCCCACCACCACTTACTCCAGTCCCGTAACCCGGAAGGTGTACACGATCAAAGGCAGAGCCACGTGTGAAAGCACCCACGTGATTTACCAACTGACCTGCCTGCACTGTGATGCTTTCTATGTGGGAATGACCAGCAACAAACTGTCTATTCACATGAATGGACACAGGCAGACAGTGTTTGTTGGTAATGAGGATCACCCTGTGGCTAAACATGCCTTTGTGCACGGCCAGCACATCTTGGCACAGTGTTACGCCGTCCAGGTTATCTGGATACTTCCCACCAACACCAACCTATCCAAACTCCGGAGATGGGAACGTGCCCTTCAATATATCCTCTCTTCTCGTTATCCACCAGGCCTCAATCTCCGCTAACTTCAAGTTGCAGCCACTCATACCTCACCTGTCATTCAACATCATTTTGCCTCTGCACTTCCGCCTCGACTGACATCTCTGCCCTTACTCTTTGCCTTTAAATATGTCTGCTTGTGTGTGTGTGTGTGTGTGTGTGTGTGTGTGTGTGTGTGTGTGTGTGTGTGTGTGTGTGTGTATGTGTGTGTGTGTGGGCGCGCGCCAGAGTATATACCTATCCTTTTTTTGCCCTCAAGGTAAGTCTTTCCGCTCCCGGGATTGGAATGGCTCCTTACCCTCTCCCTTAAAACCCACATCCTTTCATCTTTCCTTCTCCTTCCCTCTTTCCTGACGAAGCAACCGCCGGTTGCGAAAGCTCGTAATTTTGTGTGTGTGTTATTTTATTGTGCCTGTCTACTGGCGCTTTCCCACTTGGAATCTTTGTTTTTAATATATTTTTCCTATGTGGAAGTTTCTTTCTATTTTATCTATATATTTTATTATTGATTTATTACATTTTATATCCTTTTCTTTACACAAATGTTTGTCAGAACATCATATCCACCACAACAACACAGTAACTCAATGCACCATGAATACCTCATATCTTGTCACAAATGTGTAGTTATTTAAGGAACTTCTTATTACTTTACAGTAACTTTATTTATTACTGAAGCGTCCGATCTCGCCCGTCTGTTTTGACCCATGATGTCACAAATATGGCGGAAACGACCATAACCCACAATATCTATATGGCACGTATAAAGTTGTTACGTACACATTATGAGGACGAAAATACATCGAAAAACACACACACACACACACACACACACACACACACACACATTCTCTCCACAAAAAGCCTAATGACACTAATGAACAAGTGCGGCAATTAGGGTTTTTTTGGGTGGGGACAAATTACTAATATAAACAAATTTAGAAACCCACCCCTGTACAAAACCATGCAAAATGACGAGAAAACCAACATCACAAAACATCACAAAACACCCCAAATACTACTAAACACAATATCATCTGGAATCGGACACTTCCCTTGACATATATAGCTCAACAGCAGCTCCCGATCTCATAAATTGGGATCGAACACTTCCCTTGACCTGTTATCCTTTCAACATCTCCACATACAGCCGTCCCTGGTCCGAGACGCCGGAACTTTAAGTAAGCCTCATTTCTTCATGACATACTGAACACTTCGTGACTTCATCCAAAAATCCGAATGGCTGAAGAAATTTTATTAGAGACAACACACTGTCCCCCATCATAGTCGACAATCGAAAACATCACCTAAAACACCACCAGAGAGCACCACTGATCGCATCAAAACGACACCTACAGACATGCCACACTCACGAACTAAATTCCGTGCCGTCGTGACGTCACACACCACAACAGCCTTACATCATGGGTCAAAGCCGAAGGCTGGGATCGGACGCTTCGGTCGACCCTTATGTATAATTACAATTAATATTGAAGAAGGCACGGTAATTTAAAAGTGATAGTTGCCTATGTCAGCTGACGACCACTGAAAGAGTGCCAAAATACGTTTCTAACAAGTAGACACGAGTATTTATTTACATGGCATTTAACAACATTTTGTTATCATTTAACATGAGCACACTTGCCAGCTTACTACCACTTGCCCTACTCCCAAAAGTGGAAAGTGTATCTGACACTGCCCCACGACGAGCTAGAAACCATTTTATCACTAATCAATAGAGGCACAACAATCACTCTGCAATGGCTCAACACAAGATTCTGGATTTTGACCAATGAGGTTGGCAGTGGAAGATACACAAGAGCAGACCAAAGCTGATCAGCTTTTGCTTATTCGGAACTAGGGAGCCATTGTTGTCTTTGTGAACAAACTGTAAGGACTCTACCATCTCCACAACTGAGTTTGGGGGGGGGGGGGGGGGGGGGAGGCTGCATTATCCCACATTATCCCACACTGGTCTATGTACTCTCCTTAGATTGTATCAACTACAGCTTAAGTGCTATTTCGATAATTAGTGTTATATTTCAGATGGGAGGCAATACATGGGTACGTGCAAGTATAGCTTCAACACTGTTTTTCCTCTAATTGAACCTACAAATACTACTGAAATAAGTATAAGTTTTCATACCTTGTCCAGGAAGTAGTTGTGACCGCTGAGCGCTGTTCGTGAATGGTATAAAACGACTCGACTGTTGTAAAGAACTCATTGTGGCATTAATATAAGGATGGCCACATTTGGAAATTTATTTTGATTTTACATTATCTGCAATTCTGACAGAGCCTGCACAGTCTGCATAATAGCTGGAAAAAGGAAGAACACAATTCAAGATGATAATTCAAAAGAACTGAATTTAATCCTTAAAGCAACAATAACATACAGAATAGTCCAACGGTGTTGTTGTCATATACTAACATGAAAATGAATAAGGGGGAAAAAGGTGCTTTAATGATGAATCTAGATCATTATTGGTTTATCAACACAATGTGAATCCTTCAGGGACGTGGAACGAAACAATGCATAAAAGAGTAAAAGCTTTTTGTGGATGGTGTTCATTTCAATAAAATTCTTCTGGGTGTGAAAAGTGTCGACTGTTACTGCTGGCGGCTTTCATCAGTTACACACACTCAAAAGAAGTTTACTGCAGAAATAAGTCAAGTAATTGCTTAACAAAAGAACAGCAGCTTAAGAACTGGTATCAGAGACTGAGTGCCCACACTGTGGTTATAATTCACATTTACCTATCAATAAACACGATATCCGTCATGTAACAACTTCTAGAAAATGCATTATGAGATTCAAACAATATTTCACAAATGTACAGACTGCTTCTAATGGCAACAGGTATCTCGTAAAATACAAGATTTCAGTGAAAGTCACATACACAAATTTTCAGCTCAAGACGTATTTACACATTTGTATGTCTTATATAAATGTCGATGTCAGTGATTAAAATGTCAAATCAATAACTGCAACATCTATCATTTAAGACAAATCCAAGACCAACTGGGCTGTTATTTAACTGACCAGTACTATTAGTCAGCTTTATTTAGATGTGGAATAGTGAGAAAATGCCGTAGCCTACATGCTGCAGTTAATATATGTAATTCTTCATCTAAGCTAAATATTGACATTTCAGTTATGCTTACGGGCTGCATGAAAAAACAGATATTGTTTCATCCCACTTTGCATAGTCGCTTCACTCGTCAACAAGACTCCAGTAAAAACAAACTTCGTAACATACAATGAAATCACTGAACACGATAGAACCCAATAACAAGGAACTGTTGCAGTATAACTGGGTACAAACAAGGGTAGCTACCGTCGGTTACGAATTTCCTTGTGTACTTAGCACACACGCAAAAACTGAAGCACGTAATGGATTAAAGTTATTAGTAAACATTGCTGGCAACGAATGTGATATCATTAAGAGATTGACATTAGAACACAGGTACATCATTTGTTATTAGGTTTGGTTATCCACCGTTTACTACAAAAGTCATCCCGCACTTATTCAAAACATTAAAACAGCCGCTGATTTGACAAAGAGTACAATATCGCACAATTACTCCATGCAATCTAAATAATACCAATACATGAAACTCAGGTAAGGAGATATTAAACTACACCATTTTTCAAATATTCAGACTTAAGTCGTATGTGCATTACAAACTTATGCGTCCGCAAGAACCGTCCCAACGTTTTTTAAGCCTTAAACTTACGCTACACAATTCACCCCTCATCCCGTCTGTTGGAACTTAATTTCCGATAATCTCAATAGATGGCGATTGAATAGCTCTACGTAAAAAGTGGACAAAACAATGTCGGTCTTATGATTTCTTTCACGGAGACCAAAGATACTATTCTAACAATTCTCTGTCGCAGTTCATGTTGTGAGAAGTATGTCTTTGCTATTATTATTGTTTGGCTGTGGTTTCGAAATTTGAACTGCAATTGCGGCATATAATTTCATTTAAATTACTTGTTACAGCTTGCCAGAATGAGCCTCTGTCTTTTAAGAACAGTATCACTTATTCACGAGCGCATTGCTTATACAACATTATCACCTGCACGTCTAATTCATCAGTACAGAAAGCGGCAGTTTGAAAGTAAGTTGTTCAGAGAAGAGCATTTTCAGTAAATTGCTGATGTTGACACCCTTTCAAGTAGAATTACGAATACTGCAAAAACATTTGGTAACTTTGACAGCAAACTTTTGTAATCTTCTGTAAATGGTTATTTCATTAAGGCATTCAGCCAACTAGTTGTAGGTTCAGTATTATAATGACGCTAAGTTACCTTACGTTATATGCTTCATGTCAGTTTGGGAGGAAACATAGTAACGAGCATCAGTATGTGATTTAATTAAAACATTTATTTTGTGCATTTTTGTATCCGTTCAAGCTTGGTTCGCGTAAAATTACCCGCCAGTTTTTATACGTCTTTCTTTAAATGTCAGCAGCTGTTTATTTCAGTCTCACTTATATTAATCCGTTTACATAGATCATTGGCGATCCAGTGCTCTATATTCTACACCACTAATTTTCCTATGAGTCTAATGCAATCTGTTCTTGTCATTCAGTTCTTATATTACATATACTTCATGCTCGTTCTGTTTACCCATAATAAAGGTTTCTACGGGGGTATGAAACGTGAGAAAAACAAAACGGTAAAAATTTTATATACCGTTATCCGATAACTAACGGTGCGTTTTGGAGAGATCTTTTCTTTGCTGTGTCGTTCAAACTGCCCCTTTTCGGAACACGCTAGTATGAATACGAAATCCCCCCCCCCCCCCACACACACACACATTGAAATTAAAGCCCTTTCTTCATGGGATGTGTAGACTAGCAAGATTACCCATCATGCACCGGTTCCGACAGACTCCGTCGTGTAGACACCAGACGGTGCCACTTTGGCAAAACTCACGCGTACGATGGCTGTTAGATGGAATACGACAGATCCTACCTCACGCGTATTTAAGTACTGCGCACTTACGCAAACGATCACGTGGGGAACACACATGACAAACAGCGCGACGCTCTTTGTGAATTGTCTCCTGCTCAACTAAATATTGTGGTTCGTCCATCTCATAAACAGTTAAGGGGTGGGAAGCATTTATTGGAATTTGAACGATAACATGCTTGTATGAGGAGGTAAACGTAAACCAGTGACCCGAATCTATCTGGCACCGCTGGTAATGTGGCTTCTCACGAAAGGAAAACGTGAGTCAATCTAGTGAACATTGGCAACAGAAAAGCAACATTTCTATTGGTTTGTCCACGATTTCCAGCTTTTGTAGTGAGGTCGTTTACACATGTGACTTACGTTTCATCTAAACTACAAGAAAACAACTAAACACGGTGTCCTAAAATAGAATTAAATATAGTAATAATAACAAAACGACATAAAATGCTTGATAATCACGAGAAGTAAATTTAGGCCGTCGTTTCACTTGTTGGGAGTTGACAACAAAAACTGTAGATACTTAGAGCAGACGATTAGACAGGCATGCACCACGTAAACGCTTTTTCTTAGTTGGGCCGCCTGTCCTGTGGAGCGTTGCAGTAGACGGCGACTTTCTTGTTCGCGTCGCACGTCCCGTGTAAAACGGGCATAAGATGGCGGCTGCTGAGTTTCCCACTGTCAGCCAATCAGCGTACCGGTGCAGGACCCGTGATTTAAACAGCAAACTACAGCGAGCACAGGAGACGTAACTTTAGTCAGTCAATCAGGATGACTTCGTCGCGCGCTCAGCCGCTCACACTATAGTGCGTTTAAAACACCGTAAGTTGCGACTTTTGACGTTTCGACTGGGGGACGGACGGACGGCACACCATACCATTGCCCAGGAAACACCAATGGCGACCCGACTTTCCCTACCACACTGCCAGCAGTTCTGCTGGTAAAGCACCCCCTTTGTCGTCGTCGTCAGTCCAGAGACTGGTTTGATACAGTTTTCTGTTCTACTCTATCCTGTGCTAGCCTCTTCACCTCCGAATAACTACTGCAACCTACATCCCTCTGAAGCCGCTTAGTGTATCCATCTCTTGATCTCACACTACGATTTTTGCCCTCCACTCATCCCTCCAGCACTTAATTGGCGATCCCCTGATGCCTCAGAATGTGTCATACTGACCGATCATACGAACGTCAGGTCGGTAGGACACATTCGTCTAGTAAAGTTGTGCCACAGATCCCTCTTCTCCCACATTCTATTCACTACCACCTCATCAGTTATGTGATCAACTCATCTAATCTTCAGCATTCTTCTGTAGCACCATATTTCTCTACAAATCTAAACTGTTTATCGTCCATGTACTACTGCCATACACAGACACCCTCCACACAAATATTTTCAGGTAAGACTTCCCTACACTTAAATCTATATTCAATGTTAACAAACTTGTCTTCTTCAGAAACATTTAGATTGCCAGTCTACATGCTCTCTACTTTGTCAATCATCAGTTATTTTGCTGCCCAAGTAGCAAAACTCGTCTACTTCTTTAAGTGTTATGTTTGTTAATCTAATTCCCTCAGCACCACCTGATTTAATTCAATACATTCCATTATCCTTGTTTTGCTTTTGTTGATGTTCATGTTATATCCTCCTTTCAAGACACTGTCCATTCTGTTCAGCTGCTCTTTCTGGTCCTTTGCTGTCTCTGACAGGATTATAATGTCATTGGCAAACCTCAAAGTTTTTATTTCTTCTCCATAGATTTTAATTCCTACTCCATATTTTTCTTTTGTTTCCTTTACTGCTTGATCAATACACAGATTGAATAACATTGAGGATAGGCTGCAACCCTGTCTCACCTCCTTCTCAACCACTATTTCCCTTTTGTCCCCCTTGACTCTTATAACTGGCTTCTGGTTTCTGTACAAATTATGCACAGCCTTTCGCTCCATGTATTTTATGCGTGCCACCTTTAGAATTTGAAAGAGAATATCCCAGTCAACATTGTCAAAAGTTTTCTCTAATTCTACAAATGCTAGAAACTTAGGTTTGCCTTTCCTTAATCTATCATCTAAGATAAGTAGTAGGGTCAGTATTGCCTCATGTGTTTCAGTATTTCTATAGAATCCGAAATGATCTTCCACAAGGTGGGCTTCTAACAGTTTTTCCATTTGTGTTAGTATTTTGCAACCATGACTTATTAATCTGATGTTCGGTAATTTCATATCTGTCTACTCCTGCTTTCTTTGGGACTCAAATTATTATATTCTTCTTGAAGTGTGGGAGTATTTCACCTGTCTCAATGTAATGAATCATATTATTTTTTCATTCCTTTGTTTTCTTATAAGTAAACCACGAGAGTTGTAGACATTGCCAAAGGTAAATTAACGAGTTGTTTTGTGGCAGGGTTAATGTTTTGATACATCATTAAAAATCTGTATGAAACAAAGTAAGAAATATGCTCTTCACTTTGGTAACTCGTGTATCTTCACCCTTTCGTTTGGGAAGTGGTAGTGTACAGATGTATGCTTGGATCCATTGTACCAGCACTGTTAAAAACTTGTATTTTAACTGTTCATTGAAAGTATTATAACAAGTTATTAGAAACGGAGTATCTATTCACACGGTTATAAGATCAACCCCTATCTATTCATCATTGCACTCACTGCCAGGATCCTGCATCGAGAAGTTCAGTGAAGACAGGAATAATTTACACGATATTCTGGAGGAGCATTCCTGCATCAACATTGTCACAATCAAGACTAAACAAAATGGAATTAATGTTAAGGTAATGACTCAAACTGGATAGGTACCTATTGAACTTGGTTTAATTATACTGAAATGTGCTTCTTGTGGCAATTGACAATTTCACTGATTGCTGTGATTATTTGGTACTGCACGCTACTGCAAGCAGCAGTACAGAATCCAAATTATCTTTATTGACCTTGAATGTAATAACAGTAAAGGTCTGTTGATACGAGTTTTCAGAGCATCTTTGTTCACTATTTTAATGTAGCATTTCCAAAAGTAGTAAAAACAGCAAAACCTAACAATAATAAGCAATGGGTAACTATAGGCATAAAAATTTCCAGTGAGAGAAACAGATTTCTGCAGTACTTTTGTAAGTATTAGAGTAACCCAAGAATTCGCAGATTATTCAAAAGCCTACAAAAGTATCTATGGTAGAGTAGTCAAAGAGGCAAAAATTATGTGGAATGACAATTTGATAAGAAACTCATCTAACAAAATGAGATCCACGTGGAGAATTACAAAGAAAGAAACTTGTAGTTCAGTGCCAAAGAAAAAGAATGTATCATTAACACTAGAAGGCTCAAAAGTCACAGACCCAAATTCAGTTGTGGAAAATTTTAATGAATACTTTACCTCACTAACTGAAGACCTCATTCAAGTACACTGTCAAAGAACAGTCCCAAGTTTCTCCAGCAAGTCAGTGACCTTCAATGCTTCTATGTACGTGTATGTTGTATGCATAATAATAATAAATAATAATAATAATAATAATAATAATAATAATAATAATAATCCCAATACCACAACAGATAAATGCAGACTTTGCAAACAATGAATAGAAACAGTAGATCACATCACAAGCGGATGTACAATACTAGCAAATACAGAATACCCCAGAAGACATGACAATGTAGCAAAAATAATATATCAACAGCTTGCCTTACAACATAAACTTATAAAACAACCCCAATGAAATTTTAAGTAAAATTAAATCATTAAGCAATAAAATGTCAAGTGGTCTTGATGAAGTACCTGATTTCATATTAAAAGCATGTGCTCACCACATAGCAAACCCCTTGGCAAAAAATTTCAACCTCTCTTTAAAAACTTTCTTCTGTGTGCTATGGCCTAAGAATTTTAAAGGCTACCACAAGAAAAACAGTACTGCAGGCATACTATGCACAGTTCCACGCACTAATCCGATATGGGATCGTTTTCTGAGGATACTCAACTCACAGTGTAAAGGTTTTTAGAATGCAAAAAAGAGCTCAAAGAATAATTTGTGGTCTTAAAAAGATGGAGTCCTGTAAATCTCATTTTACTGAGCTTGGTGTTCTAAATGTTCAAAGTTTATTCATTTATGAAACTATCTTGTTCACTAGGGACTACCTCCTAAAAACAGGCAAACTGCTACAGAACAAAAGTGTACACAACTATAGTTCCAGAAGGGAATCAAATATACATCAAAAGTATCGCAGAACAACCACCTACCAGAGGAGCATAATTAACATTGGTGTAATACTACACAATATGATACCAGAGGAAATAAAAAATACTACTCGTCCAATATTTAAAGCTAAACTAAAGGCTTTCTAATAAAGCACTGTTTCTATTCTGTCAGAGAATTTCTGAATAAGTAACAAAATTAATTGTAGTAGGTACCTATTTTAATTGCTAATACTATGTATTATTGTAACTTACCTTTGATCTGTCCAATATCAATTGCACAATTTGTGCTATATGATAAAACTGGACCAATAAATCAAATCAAAGTTCAACAAAGATTGTGCACAGACATTTTCCCAGCTATTCTTTCCAATCAGTTTTTCCAATTATTCAAGCACAATTACGATCGGGCACTTTATTATGGTTCATATAATTACACCAGACACAGGAAAAACATTTCAGACAATAACAACTCAACATCCCCACCCCCAGAGTGAAAAGTACACACAGTCCCAAGAACACAGAGTCCAAAGACAATTTTCTCTGCACTTGGCAGGTGGCAGTTACCGACGGTCAATGGTTGCCATGTACTTTTATGTACTTTATGTATCATAGCTTTATATGTAAATAATTACACCAGTAACAAGTGAAATGTTCGAAGGTAAATAAAGTCAGTAAATTGAGTTTGTGACCAGGTATCTCTTGAGAATGAGCAATCACACAAAACTAGTAACAGTAAATAAGATAAAAAGGGAAAGAAAAACCAGCTTTGGTGGATTATCATTAATATTGAAATTCTGCTTTTCATTCAGTATGCAGAATTTTTTATGTTTGCAATGTACTTCCATCTAGGATCACATTCCAGCATCATTTGTTGTATGCATAATAATAATAAAAAATAATAATAATAATAATCCCAATACCACAACAGATAAATGCAGACTTTGCAAACAACGAATAGAAACAGTAGATCACATCACAAGCGGATGTACAATACTAGCAAATACAGAATATCCCAGAAGACATGACAGTGTAGCAAAAATAATACATCAACAGCTTGCCTTACAACATAAACTTATAAAACAACACGTTCCCACATACAAGTATGCACCACAAAATGTACTGGAGAATGATGAATACAAATTATACTGGAACAGAAGCATTATAACAGATAAAACACCACCACATAACAAACCTGACATCATACTCACCAATAAAAATAAGAAATTAACACAACTAATCGAAATATCCATACCCAATACAACAAATATACAAAAGAAAACAGGAGAAAAAATTGAAAAATACATCCAACTGGCTGAGGAAGTCAAAGATATGTGGCATCAGGATAAAGTTGACATTATACCAATTATACTATCAACTACAGGAGTCATACCACACAATATCCACCAGTACATCAATGCAATACAGCTACATCCAAACTTATATATACAACTACAGAAATCCGTAATTATTGATACATGTTCAATTACCCGAAAGTTCCTAAATGCAATATAACATATACCATATAGTTAAAAGGAAGTCACGCTTGATCAAGGTCCATGTCACTTTCTACTTTAGACCAGACATAACATCTGAGATAAGAAAGAAATAATAATAATAGTTGTTATTTTTACATCCTGCAAAATCCACTTTGCCTCTGTCTTGTAACAAGGGGCAAAGTGGTCTACATCTGATTAGCAGAGATGCAGCTGGTATTCTTGTCTTAGAATTAATATTCCAATCATAAAAAACTTAACTTTGATGCAACACTGTGAGGTGTGGCAGGTGGTAACCAATCAACTGCTGTCAAGAACAGTACAACTCAGTTATCAGATTCTGAGGCATCTAGGCTGTCAAACAGAGGGAATTGCAGTCCTCCGGCCAACTTCGCCCAAACGAGGAAACCTTTTTTGGCACCCTAAATGTAAATAGTCTGTCAAGAACAGAAAAGTTGCACTAACTAGAGCAAACCATAAAATGCACAAAAAATGTGAATACTGGCACTCCAAGACACAAAACTGCCCAATGAGAATGCAGTGGATTTTGGGAACTAAAGACTTTTCAGAAGTAAAATGGATATACAAATATTGAGAAACACAACACTTTTAGCGGTTGCTTTTTCTGTCACAAAAGACATACCTCCACGACAAATGTGAAACCTGTAAACAGCAGACTAATGACAGTCACCTTGAAGTGTGCAAATGAAACTACACACTAATCATTGCAAACATGCCAATCAACACTGAAAATAAAATGAACTGCTAAAAGGTAGGGATGTCATGGGAAACACTAGAAGAAATAGCATCTAAATTTCAACAAAACCATCTCAAAACCCTACTACGCAACCTCGGTGCATAACTACGCAAAGGAAGAAAGTACAGAGAAACAACTGGAAATTTCCCAGCATATAAATGAACGAACCAAATTGGATGAAGATTAATTGAGCTCTGCAGGGTATTCAGCCTTAAAATTATATCAATACATTTCAAAAAGAAACGATCAAAATAGATGACATTGAGATCACTGAAATTGCTCATTGATGAATTCCAAATTGGCCATTAGCAATCTATTATTCAAACTACAGAGAAGTTATGAAGGTCCAAATGAGAAAAGGTGCAAACATAGACTCGGACCATTACCTGATAAGCATAAAATGACATGTAAAACCTCAGAGGTTCTTAAAAATGAAGACACTAATCCTCAAATTTGAAACTAGCAGGCTCCAACAATCTCTCATGGAAGAGCTAGAGAAAAAACAAGTCAAGACACTGGCAATACCTCAAAAGTAACTTGATCAAAGCTGCACAAACAGTAATTTCTCTGGAAAAAAAGGAAAATGCACCCTTGGTAGAATGAAGAATGTGAGTACACAATTCAGTCTCAGCAGGACGCATACAACAGTTGAAACAGCAACAAGACAGAAGACAACTTCAAAACATTCCTGATGGTTTGGAAAGATACTTCAAAATTAAACAGAAAGCCCAAAAGAAAATATAAAAAGATCAACTACTTCAAATCAAGAAAGACTTTGAATGAAATGACACATGAAATTTCTATAAGAACTTCAAAACTAAACTCACAAGAAATCAACCACAAAGTCTCTGCTTCAAGAAAGAAAATGCAGAAATAGTTCTATACAATCAAGAAAACTGCAGAGAACTTTCTGGATATTTCAAAGAACTACTTAACTATTCAAAACCAAACCAAAGGTTCCATCACAAGAACCTGACACTGATGCTAATTCATAACTCTTGAAGGGAGATAGCACAATGTAAATTACTACAGGGGAATCTCACTCAAATCAGTTGCATACAAAATTCTATCTCATTATCTTTTTGACAGAGACCAGGCCATTCATGTCCAGAGCAAATATGAACCTAAACCTAATCCTCAGACATTGGAGAATTTGTAGCAAACCTAGTCGGCACATTTGTTGATTTCAAGAAAGCGCAAGACTCGGGTGACCATGAAAATTCCAAATATTAAAAAGAAAAGGTCTAGACCCGAAAACCTTCACAGTCATACAACAAACACTGACAAATATAAAGTCTGAGGTTAATTTTGTGGAGGAACTCTCAGATCCTTTCAAAATCAAAAGTTTGATAAGACAAGGAGCTGGGCTGTCTCTCTCCCTTATCAGAATTTCCTTGAGAAAGTGATCCTAGAATGGCACAAACAGAAATAAATCCTCAAAATTGATCAGCCAGTCAATTTAAGCAGAGACAAGTAATCTACAGATTACCTAGCATTTGCAGGTGATTTAGCAATATTATCTTGCAACCTCTAATCAGCCCAAAATCAGATTCAATTCTTCCAAAGACATTGCAGGAAAAGATGGTCTCCACATATCTTTTGAAAAGATTAAAAAATTAAATTAGATACCAAAAGATATGAAGTGCATACCGACTTAAACAAAATATCTACAACAAGAAATGTATCCCTAAGCTCACAAAACTAAGGCATTACAACACAGTAATTACATTATTGGTCAAAAGTTTTTGTTCACCCACGCTAAAAACTATATACTTCATTTGAATGTACAAACACGTCATACAAATCATACAAACCAAATAGACCAACCAAGTAAATATTTCATCTCTATCATTAAGTGCAATACAATATATTTTAGATTTTAGCCTCTTCAGAGTATCCACCCTTTGCCCTCAAACAGCTGCACAAATTTTTGGCATTCTGTAGATAAGAATTTGTACTGTTTTTGCATATATTGCAGTCCAACACATCTCTAAATCATTCCATAGCCCTTCAACATCAGAGGATCTCAGTTTTCTGGCCACCTTGTCAAATTGATTCCATAAGAGTTCAATGGCATGCAGGTCAGGTGACAGACTTGGCCAAATCATATTCATCAGTTCCCTACTTTTCTCTTTTCTATTGACGTACCTTATGCACAGTGATATCCTTCATTCTTTAATGTCCCAGAAATTCTCACTAGATCACCAACTTTAGCAACTGCAAAACATCCCCACACCATGTTTCACTTTTGGCTTCACACACTGACTCTTCATGTGTTCTCCACAAAGTTTACAAACATATGTTTGACAATGGCTTTTAAATACTTCATTCTCAGATTTGTCCACGAATAGAATCTTGGACCATTGCTGTTTGCTCCAGTTTTTCTTTCTTTCTATATTTTTTTCTTTTTTTCCATTGGAATATTTTAACCTTATTTTGTTTGCTTAATAAAGGCTTTTTTGGTCTCTATGCACTCCTTCAGACCTTGTTCAAGAAGACAGCATTGCACTGTTGAGACAGAGATTGGGGCTGCTCACATATTATTTACTTTCTTGCATATTACAGGTGCTGTACAAGTCATCCAATGTTTACTCTACATATGAACTTATCTTTACTTTATGATGTTACTCAGTTTCTTCTAGATCATGGAAATCTTGCTTTGTCGCCAGTATGTCATTGTTATCGTGGATACTCATTAGCACTCCTCAATGCAAACAACCATTCAAATACACAACAGAGGCATTTTACTTGTTTATACAGTAAAGCATCTGAGTAATGGACATCTATGGGGAAAATAAAAGTGTCTGCTTTTAAGAAGTGTTCTTTATTCAGGAATTGATAAATAGACAGTATACAATATAGTACGTACAATGTGCTGTGGAGAGAAAGGTAGTGTACTGCTATGTACTGTATTAAGTAAATTCGTGAAAATTTATCTTTCAGTACAGTACTACATTAAGAAATCATCATACATTAGTATAATATAGAATTAAAATGTCTTTCATACATTCTGCAAGGTTGGCCATGCTGTTCGAGGCGCCTTGTCATGGATTGCACAGCCCCTCCTGTCAGAGGTTCGAGTCCTCTCTCGGGCATGGGTGTGTGTGTGTTGTTCTTAGAAAAAGTTAGTTTAAGTATCCAGAATGAGATTTCACTCTGCAGCGGAGTGTGCGCTGATATGAAACTTCCTGGCAGATTAAAACTGTTTGCCCGACCGAGACTCGAACTCGGGACCTTTGCCTTTCGCGGGCAAGTGCTCTACCATCTGAGCTACCGAAGCACGACTCACGCCTGGTACTCACAGCTTTACTTCTGCCAGTATCTGTCTCCTACCTTCCAAACTTTACAGAAGCTCTCCTGCGAACCATGCAGAACTAGCACTCCTGAAAGAAAGGATATTGCGGAGACATGGCTTAGCCACAGCCTGGGGGATGTTTCCAGAATGAGATTTTCACTCTGCAGTGGAGTGTGCGCTGATATGAAACTTCCTGGCAGATTAAAACTGTTTGCCCGACCGAGACTCGAACTCGGGACCTTTGCTTTTCGCGGGCAAGTGCTCTACCATCTGAGCTACCGAAGCACGACTCACGCCCGGTACTCACAGCTTTACTTCTGCCAGTATCCGTCTCCTACCTTCCAAACTTTACAGAAGCTCTCCTGCGAACCATGCAGAACTAGCACTCCTGAAAGAAAGGATATTGCGGAGACATGGCTTATCCACAGCCTGGGGGATGTTTCCAGAATGAGAATTTTCACTCTGCAGCGGAGTGTGCGCTGATATGAAACTTCCTGGCAGATTTCAGGAGTGCTAGTTCTGCATGGTTCGCAGGAGAGCTTCTGTAAAGTTTGGAAGGTAGGAGACAGATACTGGCAGAAGTAAAGCTGTGAGTACCAGGCGTGAGTCGTGCTTCGGTAGCTCAGATGGTAGAGCACTTGCCCGCGAAAGGCAAAGGTCCCGAGTTCGAGTCTCGGTCGGGCAAACAGTTTTAATCTGCCAGGAAGTTTCATATCAGTGCACACTCCGCTGCAGAGTGAAAATCTCATTCTGGAAACATCCCCCAGGTTGTGGCTAAGCCATGTCTCCGCATATCCTTTCTTTCTGGAGTGCTAGTTCTGCATGGTTCGCAGGAGAGCTTCTGTAAAGTTTGGAAGGTAGGAGACGGATACTGGCAGAAGTAAAGCTGTGAGTACCGGGCGTGAGTCGTGCTTCGGTAGCTCAGATGGTAGAGCACTTGCCCGCGAAAGGCAAAGTACCCGAGTTCGAGTCTCGGTCGGGCAAACAGTTTTAATCTGCCAGGAAGTTTCTTAGTTTAAGTAGTGTGTAAGTCTAGAGACCGATGACCTCAGCAGTTTGGTCGCTTAGGAACTCACACACGTTTGAACATTTTTTGCAATATTGGTTCGAAATAATCATGTATTTTTTCTAAACCAGAGTGTCATTTATAATTGCTTTCTTAAAATGTGTTTCAACTGCTAATACTAAACTGGGTTTCTCATAATCATCACTTTTCACTAAGTGTTTCAATTTCCGTACCTCTTCGACAGTCTGTGTACTTGAAAGGGGAGTAAAATACAGTTCAGTTATGTCATCTTCATCCTGTTATCAGCACATCCTTCTTGATGCAGCTCTTGTATGAGTTCATTTATGCCAGTTGATTTACTTTCTGTGAACAGTACATCATCAATATTGACACATTCTTCGAATCCAACAAAAAATTCCTCTACTAAAGTCTGATGTTCACGCTCATATATCTTGACTCTTTTCTTTGTCATCACTGTTGATCACTGAAGCACGGTCATTAAAAATGAAACTTGCCTTCTTGAAGCAGTTCTTGATTGTAGCCAGTGGTGCATGTTTTAAGGCTGAAGAAATCCACAGAATTGCATCCAACACTCTTATAGATTTTCGAAGTTCATATCCAGATTCAGCATAGTCCATTAGAGAGAAAATCTCTCTTAACACTTTTTGGCTGTGAAACAGTTTGAAATTTTGAATAAACCCCTGATCCAGTGATCGACAATGTGAAGTTGAGTTTGGTGGCAATGGAAAGTGGTATCTCTTCTTTCCATTCCTTTCCATTCTTCTATCTAACTCCAGCAACCACTCAGTCATTATTGCCCGCATTATTGAAGAACATTTATTTGCATACCACTCCATGTTCAGTTTACTCAAGACAATACCTTTGAAGTATCTACGCTTCACAGCCTTAACAATAATCAAAGGCTTTTTTAAGAAATTCACCAATTGTATTAACACACAATACAATAGAGAGCCATTCTTTTGAAATTTTGCCTCCTGACCAGGCCATTGTCTCACAGGGAAGAATTCTGAAGAAAACCACCATTCTCATCACAGTTAATGTTTCTTTCTTCATAACCCTTTCAAATTCCTGTTATCCTCTTTTGCCAATCTGACATCCACTGAATTGGATTCACCACACAATTTAGAAATGAGATGTGTCTACTCCTAAATTTGTCAAGCCAGCCTACAAAAGCTTTAAAATAATGAAATCCTAAATCCTTGGTGATTGTGAGTGCTTTCTCGTGGATCAGCAATCCACTAAAAGGTAAATTATTGCTACGAGCATGGTAGAACCATTCAGAAGTCAGACTGTCAACTTTTGAGCCTGGTGTATGAGGAAAAGAATGTTAAGTGGTAAGGTTATCATTTCCAGTCCATGAATTCAGAATGTCCTTTTTGTTACTTAAAATGTCACTGATCTGTGTTTTTCCACCAGAAAACCTCATGGCTGTTTCTCTACATTAATCTTCTCCTTTGCGTAGACTCCATGCCGTACTTAACTTCTCTCATTTGAAGACACAAACAGTACACATTTTAACTTACAATATGTTCAAATGCATTTTAATTATTGCCACTGTTTCATTTAAAACTTTCTTTTCCTTTCAACCTGTCTTGTATTTGGAAGTTTTAATTGTTGTTGGTGGATATGTTTCAGTGTCCATTTCTATAATAGAGAATGCCACTGTTCAGAAGAATTTTATCATAAGAACTAATATTATTTTGCAGAGGGTTTTGAAATGTCCCCTATTGAGAGGAGTCCACTATTGGGAAATGTCCGTTACTGGGAGTTTTACTGTACTTGTCTTAGTATGAGAACGGAGATATAATCGAATGTTCGAAATGAAATCATTGTTTTAACCACAGATACATAGTTTGATAGGTGACTGAAAACTTTTGACCCATAGTGTAACCCAAAATGTCTCTTTGGATCAGAAGCACTTATTTTGAACAGGAAAAAAAGACATTGAAAACATTGAGAAAAAGGAATGCAAAATTGTAGGATAAATCTAAACCCAAACCTCACAGATAATGACATCTCAGAAACAGTTAGGAAGACAAAGGATACACAAATACACATAATGACATTAGAAAATGCAATTAAAATTGTGTGATCACATTAAAAGAGTGAATGCAGACAGACTTACAAAACAAATAAGTGATTTTTTTTGACAATATGAACAAAGCTGAAATGGACATGATTAAATTGATGATCAAAACTGGTCTGAAATTGGCAAATATTACTCCAGATGATGTTCAGAACTGTGAAATCTTCAGGTCAAAAATTCACAAATGGCAAGTTGACAGAAGGGAAAACTGAAGAAGAAGACTGGGACAGCATGGTCTGAAGAGAGGAAGGCAAATGCTTCTCTCTCTGTCAGATGCTTACCTCTTAGTACTTTGTACAGTCCTAATGGGCTTAATCACAATTATTATTATTATTATTATTATTACTGAAACTGTTTGTAAATTAGTGCATGTTACACATGTATCCCATTTTTATTGTAACTTTGCTTATCACGTTGTTCTGCAGCTAATAAGGTCCATAATCACAGAATTCAAATTAAACAGATAAATAATGTTTCAGCAGCCAAAAGCAGAAATGATTTCATTTAAAAAAGGATAAATAACTTCCGCTTACTTCTTTTTCATGACTCAATGCCAAATGAAGATATGCAAACAGAGAAACAGCTACCTACTTGCGAACGGATGGGAGAATGATATAAATGACAAAAGCACATTGAAATTCGTCTTGGTTCAGTAGGAGGAACAAGCATCAAATTTAGTAAGGGATTAATCACTGGGAATTTAGGAAGCAAAAATTTGGAAAGTTACTTTGCAGGATCTTATAAGAATAGGCAGAGATTGGAATGGAAACAGAAGACTCATAGGAATATTTACTCATTCATTGTGGCAGATCTCTTTCCTTGTCAATAGCCAACAATGTCCCAAAACCCAAAATGTTCAATAAGGATAGATGAACAGCTGCCAGATGTGCTGTATGTCAGAGGTTGCACTTATGTTGGTTAGATACCATGCCACCCACTTCCCAGTTCTTGAACATAAAGTGAGCAGGAAGAATGATTAGTCATATCTTTGCATATTAACACAAATGTCTAATATTGTCACTAAGGTGTGTACAATATGATGAAGTTTTGTCTTCTCAAAATCTTTTTGATGGAACCTTCTGTGCTGTGCAGGGCTACTTGTGAGTTTTGACGAAGCTGGGGAGGATAGCATAGCTTCTGGCAAGGTCAAATTGGCTCCAGTATAGAAGCCATATGAGGTGTGTTCCCAACACGGGGTAGGGAGGGCTCTTAGATTAGTTCAAGCCACTAGGGGAGCTAAGACGGTGTGAAATATTGACACTCCAGTTTGGGGGTTGACCATGGGATCAATACCCCTGCCTGGTAAAAAACTTATCATTGCAAATAATTTAACCAGGAATGCTGGACAGCCCTTACAAAGACATGGTGGTAGCCCTGCGCCTGCTACACGGACGTCTGAGTCACAGCTCTTGTACAAGATAAGTAATTTAAGTAGTAATAAACTGTTTTTTAACACTTGAAACTAATTTATTACGTTAATTATAGTGCTCTGCAAGCATACCATTAAAGGTTTTTGTCTTACTCGCGTATTTTCACAGTAATCACGTAAAGTTCATTTTGTTTACATATCGCGGCCAGGCCGAACTTTTGAGTTTTCAGATTAAACTTCATACCGCAATCTTAAGTGCATTTACTGATAGTTTAGTGTGCTAAATACGTTTGCTGCCCCTTTATATCTGTAGAGTATCGTCATCTCTTAAGTAATTTCCAGTAAAAAACTTCTGAACCACTGTTTACATAGTCGCGAGTAGGCCTAATTTTTCGTACACGTATTTTCATTGTTTTCCGGTAACTTAATTGTCTTTCTGTCACTAAAATAGATTTGTACCATGAGTGTAAAGTGCCTGACGTGCCGTAGGATCGTTAGCTCCGGGGTCTGGTGTGATGGATGTAGTAACTTTTTTCATTGGGGCGACTGTAGTGGCGTGGGAATTGGGAAAATGAGCGAGACTCATCAGTGGTTCTGTAGGCTATGCAGTAGAGATAGGAAGATTGTGGAACAGGAGGGGAAAATTGCTGCCCTTCAGGCTGAGTTAGATGAGGCTAGGCGAGAACTGGGCAGGTTAAGGGGGGAGAAGGGTAAACAGGGGTGGGAAGTGGCAACAGGCATGAGGAACAGGCCAAGAAATTCTTCTGACCGCTTTGTTATTAATGTACAAAATAGGTTTGACCTGTTGCCTCAGTCAGAAACTGATGAGCCTCTCACAGAAGTAGATGTACACAGGGCTCAACAAGCTTTCAGCAGCAAATTGATTAAGAATGTAGGGAAGTCTGCAAAGAGAAAGAAAGTCTTGTTGCTAGGTAGTTCGCATGCTAGGGGTGTGGGCCAACTTCTGCAGGATGAATTAGGGTTGGATTACCAGGTCACAAGTTTTTTCAAACCTAGTGCTGAACTTGGGCAGGTTACAGAGGATTTAGGTTCACTATGTAAAGGTTTTACTAAGGAAGACACCGTGGTTATTGTGGGTGGGCCGGGCAACAGTATTGACAGAGATCCGGGGTACAGCATAGAGTGTGACCTGGCAAAGATTGCATCGGCATCGAATCATACCAGTGTTGGGTTTGTGTCGGTTCTGGAGCGCCACGACCGACCTCATTTGACCTCTTCTGTCAGGAGAGTTAATTTGGAGTTGGAACGGCTACTTGGATCTGGTGCGGGGTCACACATTGGTGTGGTTCGTGTTGATTCACTCTGTAGGTGGGACTATACTAGACATGGCCTACACCTCAACAGGAAAGGGAAGGGTAAACTGGCTGGGCTGATAGCAGGAAATTTAAAGGGGGGAGGAACTACATCTCATGGTGGAAACTCTTTTTTAGTGTAAGATCAGTGTCCAGTGGGAAACTCAGCCATGCAAGTACTAAAGATGTCAAAAAAGTTCAAGATAGTTGCAAAAGTAAAATGAAAAATGTTAGTATATTTCATCAAAATATTGGGGGATTGAACAATAAAATTGATGAGCTTCTGCTTTGTTTAGAAGATATAGAAACTGAGAATGTAATAGATGTACTATGCCTGTCTGAGCATCACATTGTCACTGATATGCAAAAGGTTAGCATCAATGGGTACAAATTAGCTGCACATGTAAGTAGAGATAATATGATGAGAGGAGGAGTTGCCATATATGTCAAAAGCTTCCACAGTGCAAAAAATTTAGAAACTAAAAAATTTTGTGTAGAGCAACATATGGAAGCATGTGCCACTGAACTTAAACTAAAGGATGGCACTTTCATAATTGTAACAGTGTATAGGTCCCCCTCAGGGAATTTCCAGCTATTTCTGGAAAACTTGGATGCTTTGTTGTGCTATCTGTCAGACAGGGGGAAGCAAATTATCATTTGTGGGGATTTCAATGTTGATTCCCTGAAAGAGTGTAATAGGAAGAATGACCTTTTAGTATTACTCAGTTCTTTCAATTTGAGCTCTGTCATTGATTTTCCTACTCGGATAACAAAGAACAGCAGTACATTGATAGATAACTTTTTTATAGACCAAGATAAGTTTAAGGACATAAATGCTTATCCTGTTGAGAATGGTCTTTCAGATCATAGTGCACAGCTTGTTACAGTACATGACATAGCTCCATGCAGTATAATAAATCAGACTTTCAAAGCAGTGCGTTCAATTAACAATATAAATATTGCAAACTTTAGGGAAAGCCTACAGCAGCTAGACTGGGATGAAGTGTATAAGGAACCCGATGCAAACTTGAAATATAACTTATTTCACAATACATTTTTAAGGGTATTTGAAAATTGTTTTCCCAAGAAAATAGTTAAACATAATTCCAAGAAAACATATAAAAAACCTTGGCTAACTAAAGGAATAAGAATATCTTGCAACCGCAAAAGAGAACTGTATCTAACAGCAAGATGGAGTACTGACCCCGAAATTGTTCAATATTATAAAAACTATTGTGCGGTACTAAGAAAAGTTATTAAAAAGTCCAGAAGCATGTGTATCATGTCTGAGATCAGTAACTCTGATAATAAAATTAAAGCAATTTGGAATATTATTGAAAGGGAAACAGGGCAACCAAGAGCACAGGAAGACTTTAGTGCAATAAAATTGAATGACAAGTGCACTAACAAACAATCAGAAATTGAAAATATTTTGAATAATCATTTTTTAAATGTTGTGGAGAAAATAGGATCTAGATCTTCACTAGAAGAGGCAAGGCTATTAATAGAAGAGGCCATACCTGCACAGTTTGAAACAGCTGTAATTCCACCAACCTCTCCCTCTGAAATCAGTAAAATAATAAACTCACTGAAAAGTAAAAGCTCTTACGGAATTGATGGCATTTCCAGCAAAGTACTTAAAGCTTGTTCCCCACAGATAAGTAGAATTCTCAGCCACGTATGTAATAGCTCTTTGGAGCAGGGTGTTTTCCCTGATAGACTGAAATATGCCATTGTAAAACCATTGCATAAAAAGGGGGATATGTCGGATGTCAACAACTACCGCCCAATCTCTCTTCTGACAGCTCTATCAAAAATTTTTGAGAAAGTAATGTATTCAAGAGTAGCCTCCCATATTTGTAAAAATAAAGTACTAACAAAATGTCAGTTTGGTTTTCAGAAAGGCTTTTCAACAGAAAATGCTATATATGCTTTCACTGATCAAATATTAAATGCTCTGAATAACCGGACATCACCCATTGGTATTTTTTGTGATCTCTCAAAGGCCTTTGATTGTGTAAATCATGGAATTCTTTTAGATAAGCTAAATCATTATGGTTTGAGTGGGGCAGTGCACAAATGGTTTAATTCATACTTAACTGGAAGAATGCAGAAAGTTGAAATAAGTGGTTCGTGTAATGTTAAAACAGCTGATTCCTCAAACTGGGGTGCTATCAAGCACGGGGTCCCACAGGGTTCGGTCTTAGGTCCTTTACTGTTCTTGATATACATTAATGACTTACCATTCCACATTGATGAAGATGCAAAGTTAGTTCTTTTTGCTGATGATACAAGTATAGTAATAACATCCAAAAACCAAGAACTAAGTGATGTAATTGTAAATGATGTTTTTCACAAAATTATTAAGTGGTTCTCAGCAAACGGACTCTCTTTAAATTTTGATAAAACACAGTATATACAGTTCCGTACAGTAAATGGCAAAACTCCAGTAATAAATATAGAATTTGAACAGAAGTCTGTAGCTAAGGTAGAATTTTCAAAATTTTTAGGTGTGTCCATTGATGAGAGGTTAAACTGGAAGCAACACATCGATGGTCTGCTGAAACGTCTGAGTTCAGCTACGTATGCTATTAGGGTTATTGCAAATTTTGGTGATAAGAATCTCAGTAAATTAGCTTACTATGCCTACTTTCATTCACTGCTTTCGTATGGCATCATATTCTGGGGTAATTCATCGTTGAGTAGAAAAGTATTCATTGCACAAAAACGTGTAATCAGAATAATTGCTGGAGCCCACCCACGGTCATCCTGCAGACATCTATTTAAGGATCTAGGGATCCTCACAGTAACCTCACAGTATATATATTCCCTTATGAAATTTGTTGATAATAATCCAACCCAATTCAAAAGTAATAGCAGTGTGCATACCTATAACACCAGGAGAAAGGATGATCTTCACTATGCAGGGTTAAATCTGACTTTGGCACAGAAAGGGGTAAATTATGCTGCCACAAAAGTCTTTGGGCACCTACCAAACAGCATCAAAAGCCTGACAGATAGCCAACTAACATTTAAAAATAAATTAAAAGAATTTCTAGATGACAACTCCTTCTACTCATTGGCTGAATTTTTAGATATAAAGTAAAAAAAAAAAAAAAAAAAGAAAAAAAAAACTTAATCATTAGTGTCATGCAATATTTTGTGTAATGTAATTTCTTGTACAGACATCTTTTATTAACCTGACACGTTCCACATCATTACGAAGTGTCGTATTCATGATCTATGGAACAAGTATTAATCTAATCTAATCTAATCTAATCTAAACTGTGTCTTTGAACAAGAATATGGATATACCAGTGCTTATAACTGGGAAAATGGAAGGTACATACACTGCTGCAGAAAAGAGCTACGAAGCATTGCTGAAGAGACAATGAGGTGTGGAATCGAAGTTGCACTCCAGGAAATCTGGTGAAAGGGAAGGGGTGACATACACATTCTCTGTGTATTACTCAGGAAAAACTGAAAGACAAGGAGAGTATTGAATTGGATTTCAAATCTCCAAAGATGTGCCTAGGTCATTTAAACTAAAATAAAGCTGCACATCCTAAGTGGAAATACAGGGTTTCCCACAAAGGGGCTTACATTGTTTGAATTGTAATAACTGAGGAAATATTAAAGATAAACTGATCCAACTGTGATTATGTGGTGTTCTCATGACTAGTGTATAGCCATTCATTTCCCCCCCCCTTTTTTTGTTGACAGTAACTAAAGGTAAATAAGATGGCTGGAAACTTGTCCTTGGAGAAAAGAAAGTGGATTTTAAAGTGTTATTGGAAATGTGAAAACCTGAAAGGGAGGCTGTGGTGGGGAGTTTGATAGTGCGTCACCATCATGTGTAACAATAATGAACTTATGAGACAAATTTGATAGGGAAGGAAGTGTGCACAATTTGAAGAAGGGAGGGTGTGACAGAGAGAAATCAGTATGCAGATGAAAGAGGGGTGGACACAGTGGTACAGATTTACACAAGAACACCAAAGAAGTCTGTATGGAAAGCTATGCATGAATCAGATTTAGGCAAATCAAGTGTTCACCACATTTTTAAAAAGTTTAGTGGAAACCCTACATTCCCAGGTTGCTTCATACAATTAATGATGATGATTCAGACAGGTGCCTTGAATTTTGTGACTGAATTTGTGATAATGAGCAGTTGACTGATGTTATCAGTCAGTCTGATAAGGGGACATTTAAATTGAATGGAACCATCAATTGCCATAATTGTGTACTGGGCAAGAGATAATCCCTATGTTATGGAAGAATGAGCTGTTAATTTTTCTGTGTTATTGGTGTATTATGGCATGTCTGTTAGAGGACTTGGGACATTCTTTTTTGAAGGAATAGTGACAGGTGTAATGTATCTTACCAAGTTATAGGAACAGACTGTATCAGCTGTTCACCAACTGTAACAAGATTAAGTTCCCCCCCCCCCCCCCCCCCCCCCCACCACTACCACCACCACCACCAAGACAGTGCACTGTCACATTACCATCATGACGTGCGCCAGTTCCTTAATGAAACATTTTTTGAGAGGTGGATAGGCTGATGGTGAGGTGTTGAGTTTCCACTCAGATACCCCAATCTAACAATGTTAGACTTCTTTCTAAGGGCATCCATCTTCGCTACAAAACTGCGTATGCTGGAAAACATGAGAGAGGCGATTGTGAGAGCCTTTGAATCCATTCCAGTGGCATCAGTAACACATTTGTTGATCTGTTCTGCAGTACTGCAGACACTGTGTTGCTCATGATGGAGGATATTTTGAACATCTTCTAGAATAAAACACGGTCAGTAATGTCGCAGCCATCTATGAGACCTAAAAATTCATAGATTTTGCTAAATTTATTAAAGTTATTTACGTTCAAAGTGTGTAAACCACTGAAAGTCACCGTATAGATCTCTCTGTAAGACCATCTTTATAAAGACAGCTGTGAGGTCTTGGCTGTTCAATATGAAATGTTGAATCAAAACATCTTTCAGCCATTTAAATTTCCAATTGAGATTTTTTACACGGTGTTCCTTCTTACCCTGTAGATGCTTCCACATGCTTAATAAATTATTTGCCTTCAGGGTATTAAGTAGACAGCTGAAAATATAATTTAGAGTCATAATCATTTAACCCACTGAAGTGAAACATGGACATTAACGATTACTGATGAGCAGCAGCTCAAGATATTTTGCTGTAACATGCTACTAGTGCTTGAGAGTGTAAGTGCTACTAGTGCATGTGAGTGTGAATGCACCAAGTGTGGTGTCATCACACATGTGTGTTTGAATCAGCCACCAACTATAGCTGTTCAGGCCGTCCTCTGGAAGCTGCCAGTAGAGGCATGTGCACGGCACGGTCTCCGCCCGCAACGTCTGCTGGTGACTCGCACATATATATGTGCGGAGCAGTGCTGACTGACCCCTCTCTGTGTTGTTCTAGTTGTATCACTCACTTCAGTTGCGCTGCCTCTTGTGAAGTCCCAAGAGGTTATTTTCATTGTAGATCAGACATTACGATTAAAGCCATATTTGTGTGACTTGGATTGGTTTTGTGTATTATTGGCAACAAGTTATGAATTTGTTTCTGCATGTGAAACCTTTAAGTGCAGTTTTATCAGGTTTATTCATTATGGATACCATACTATTGGCCCTGATTGAGCAGCCTACTTCAGTTGCGACCACTTTGTTGGATTTACAGACGTTAACAGACAGGATACCATTCCAGTGATCCATCCACCCCCTTTTACTCCATATCATTATTCAGCTCACGAAAAAAGACTAAGGTGGTATTTTTTGGGCTTGTGTGTGGCAGACTTGAATTTGTGCAAAGCTTTCTTCCTCTTGTGGATTCCCCCTAAGGTGTATCAATTACTGTGTCAGCTTGCGCCTTTACAAGGACTGGCAGCTTTTACTTTTGATCACATGTGCATTTTATTGTGCAACTACTATCACAAATGAATGCATGTCATAGCAGCTCGAGCTGAATTTTACTGATGCCGCAAGAAATCAAACCGGTAATACAAGGCCTGTGCAGCCGAACTTCATGGCCTTAGCCATATGTGTCAGTTCATTACTGATGCCCTTAATGTCTCTTATGCTGATTCTTTGGTGTGTGATGCAGCTATTGGTTCAGCTCTGGACAAGGAAGTGCACAGAAAGTTTTACTCTGTCGAAACCCCCCATTAGCAGTTTTTCAAATAGCACAATCTGTTGAATTTTCTCTAGAAGCAGGTGACCAAATTGAAGCTTGCGGCGATGTAGCAGTAGTGTCTCAAGATGTGCCCACTAGGATGGCAGACAGCTTTCACAAGGAAGCAGCAGCGGTAGTGGTAAACCAGCCCAAGCAGCCGTGACCACTATAGTGCCAGTGTCAATGTTTTCTGTTTCCATCTTATCCTTTCTGTTTTGTCCACCACTTACATTTGGCATGCCCTAAGTGCTGGACTACATGTAATGCTTGCCAGAAGCAATGTCACTTTGCCTCCATGTGTATTACACTGAAGGTCGCTCAAGATATGCACATGGACATAAACTGTGTCACTCCAATGCTTTTGACTTCTCCTAAATTGTTTATCGTCTATTGAGTTAAGTATATTTCAAATGTGTGTGTGTCAATTACTAAGGGACCAAACTGCTGAGGTCATTGGTCACTAGACTTGCACACTACTTAAAGTAACTTATGCTAAGAACAATGCATACGTTCATCCCCAAGAGAGGACTCAAACCTCCAGCATTGGTCTGCGCAATCAGTGACATGGCACCTCAAACCATGTGGCCACTCATTGCGGCTAAGCGTTTTTCACCAAGTGCTCCAGCTACAGGTCAACACAGGTGCTGTAGTGATGTTATTTAATTCTTAGACATATGTAAGTTTGGGCTCGCCATCGTTGACAATGGTCACATGGAGCCCGATCAGTTATAACAAACAGAACATTGCACTGTCGGGACAATTTAGGACATCTGCCTCTTACAAGACAGTGGTTCATTACATTACATTTTTGGTAGTTGCTTATGCCAGTGTTGAGAAATTGTCTGGGATGGACGCATTTCAGGCATATGGATTTTCTGTCACCATTGCTGTTCAGCTCGTGTCTGACCAGGTACCATATTCTCAATTGGAAACACTGTGCAAGGAGTTTTCTCTTTTCCGATGGTATAGGGTTTGCTACAAATTTTTCTGCTTATATTTCTTTGAAATCCATGGCTCAGCCTCAGTTTTGTCATGTCCATCATATTCCTGTCGCCCTGAAAGATCAGTTGAAAGCAGAATTTGACAGTCTACAATCTCTGGGGCCTGTTATGGATAGTGAATGGTCATCTCTGCTGGTTGTAGTTTGGAAGCCATCAGGGAAACATCATCTCTGTGGTGACTTGAGTTCTACTGTCAATGCACAGTGAATCATGTATGCATCTCCTCTCCTAAGCCACGAGGAACTGGTGGCAAAAAATATTTGGTGGCCAGTACTTTTCTAAAACTGATTTGACTGAAGTGTATCCGCACATTCCTGTGGACAGAGTCTCAGCGAGTTCTGGTGTCAATACTCCTTTTGGTCTCTCTGAATATTTGTGCCTTCCTTTTGATGCGGCTAGTGTCCCTGCTATTTTCCAATGATTTTTAGAGCAATTGACTATGCCTGTATTTTCATTAATTATCTGGATGATATTGTTGTCAAGAGTTCCTGTGTTGCCAATCACTTGAAAAATTTGTGCACTTTGATTTCTGTCTTAAAGTCAACAGGATTACAATGTAACCTTACAAAATCTCAGTTTTTTGTTTACTTGGGGTTTGAGGTCTTGTAGGATGGGATTCGCCTTGTGCCAGACCACATCTCTGCTGTTACATCTATGCCTTGTCCCTCGTCCACGAAAGCGCTTCATGCCTTCCTAGGGAAGGTACCCTACTACCATAAATTCTTGCTGGGGGTAGCCACATTGGCCCACCCATTGCTTGCCTTATTATGCAAGAATGCACCATTTTGCTGGAGCCTAGATTGTGAACATGCTTTTCACATGTTGAAATCCAAATTATTCTTGGCCCATTGTTAATTATGTTCTCTCTGAACCAGAACATAGTTATGGCGACTTATCCCTCATAGTAAAGCCTTGACACAGTCCCAGCACAATGATAAGCTGACAGATCTAAATGGCGTGTTGTTTTTGCCTCTAAATCTCTCATTCAGGCCCAGCGGCATTACTCTCAGGTGAAAAAGAAGCTCTTGCCATTGTATATCCTCTCCAGAAATTTCATGTCCTTTTTTTTTTTATGGCTCCAAGTTTCACATTATTACTGACCAAAAAACTTTGATTTCCTTGTTTAATTCTCACATTTCCTTGCCATACAATGCTGGCACTGTTCTTGTCTCTCTGTATTTACAAAATCCATTTTTGACCTATGTCTAAATGTGCCAATGCAGATACCTTGTCCCACTTTAACGCAGGTCCTGACCCTGACTTTGACCAAGAAGAACTGCTTCTCTTCCATCTTGATACTGAAATGGACAAGGGTTTCCCAATTATTAGCTCACGCATAGCTGTTTTTGTTGCCGCTGACCTGGTTCTCTGCCAGCTGGTTCGGTTTGTTCAAAAGGTCTGGCCAGATAAACCACCAGGCTAGGCTTCAGACCCACTATGCAACTATTTTTCATATGGTATCACCTCTCTGTCTTTGATGGTGTTTTGTTTTTGTCTATGGAAGATCTTCTATGAGTGTAATCATTCGTGCCACTGCTATCCAGTGTGTGGTTCTGTGCCTTCTCCATCAGGGCCATTGGGGAGTTTTGCACACTAAAGTGTTATCCAGGAGACTTGTTTTCTGATGAGGGTTTGATGATGATATTGTCCATTTTCTTGCAGCTTCAGAGCAGTGTGCCCATCAACAACATCTCCTAGGGCATCTCTGTATGGATTTCTTGTCCCATTACAAACTCTCCCCGAACATAGTCCAAGGTTCAGTGCTACACCACCCTTCTGACACTCAGACACCGTGCACAGGCATGTATGCTCATAGTTCCGTTTCCGTCGCAGCATGTGATTTGGTTTGCGAGTGTTCCACCCTCATGGACAAAATTGTTACCTGCGTCACTAATCCACTGTCAGAGTATGACACAGTGGCGAAACTCTGTTGGAGAAACGATGAGTTGAAACAACGCATTGCTCACACTTTTGACAAGCTCACTGTGGCTCATACCTCACTGCTGCCACTGCAATCCACAATTTCTTCACCTGATCGACCTTCATCAGCTGACACCAGCATGGACACTCATCAGGTTTTTTCAAAAACATTCATTGCATGTGACGATTCATGTTCAGTGATCTCAGCAGTCGCCACACGTCCGCTACATGCAGTGCCATGTGTTTCAAACAGTGCTTCTAATGACAGTCGCGTGCACGATGCGATCATGCCTACTGTGCAGGCAGCTGACCCATGTGTTGGTAAGCATTCCCCCTCCCTTGCGTGCCAACCATGTCATTCAGCAGCCATCGCCATTCCCCGCGCGACATCAACGCCTCTCTCGCCCGCGCCAGTTACTCAAGGTAAAGCTAACAACAGACAGTTACTGGGCGCCCCAATCCTCTCCATGCTGTGTGTGCAGCTGACCTCTCCAAACAAGCGCATGCCGCTCTCACATAATAGGAATGTGACTTTTATGCTGCCTTTTCCCACTCATGCTAACGTCTATGCCACATCACGCCCCACTCATCCCAGAACTTCACATCAGGACGTTACTCAGCCTCATGTGCAGTTCTTAGTCTCTTCAGTCACTAATGGAACAACACACAAGATAATCACCACTGCTGACCCTCCTATTAGGCACAAGCTTAGAGCCCTCAACACCATTAAGTTGAGTGTGGCCCGGCAGCAAATTAATGAACTCCTGGTGTCAGGCATTCCACAGCCATCGGACAGCAATTGGTCTTCACCGATTCACCTCGTCACCAAACACGATGGTTCTTTTGATATGTGTGGTGATTACAGACACTTAAACGCTCATACTGTCACGGACAATTACCCAGTGCCGAACGTAAATGATTTCACCCATATGTTACCGGGCACCACAATCGTCAGTGTCATTGACTGTAAACGTGCCTGTCACCAGATTCCTGTAGCACTGGAAAACATTCCAAAGACTGCTATCATCACACCGCTCTGTTTGTTCCAATGCAGCTTCATGCCATTCGGCTTAAAGAACGCGGCACAAATGTGGCAATGTTTTATTGACTCAATCTTATGACAGTTCGAGTTCTGCTTTGCATACCTGGATGACATCCTCATTTTCAGTAAGTCGACTGAGGACCATGAAAATCATTTATCCCAGGTCCTCCAGACCTTGAACTCCAATGGTGTCAGGGTCAACAAAGATAAATTCCAATTGTGCCAGTCTTCTGTGACATTTTTGGGTTACACCGTCTCTGCAGATAGAATACAGCCTCCCAAATACCATTTGCAGGCTATCACATCATTACCACCCCAGGCTACGTAGAAAGAACTCTGACATATCCTGGGTACTATAAATTACTACCGTCGACATCTACCTTCTGCCACCACTGTGCAGGCCCCGCTGACGTACTCGATGTCAGGCAAACAGACTTCGGGCCTCACCCCGTTGGACTGAACCTATGCTAGAGGCCTTCATGGCTGTAAAGACAGCATTAGCTCACGCCATCATACTCGCCCACTCCGATCCGTCTTCTGAGTTGTTCATCACTATAGACGCCAGCAACATGACGGTCAGGGCAGTGTTACAGCAATGGAAAGGGACACGGTTTCACTTCTTCATTTCTTCTCTAAAAACTGTCTACAACACAGAAGAAATATTCTGCTTTTGATAGAGAATTTCTGGCAGTCCATGAAGCCATCAAACACTTTTGCCCCAACATTCTTTCTTCATCCTTACTGACCAAAAACCACTGACGGACGCCTTCTGCAACCCTCCCGAGGACCCACCCCCTCAGCTTTTCCGCCTCTTCGATCTCGCCTCTCAATTTACTATGGACGTATGCTACATCAAAGGCACGGAAACACCGCTGCTGATTTCTTTTTGTGGATCAATACTGCCTCACGCATCGTCAATTTATCCGACCTCGCCACTCTCTAGGTCTCTGATGAGCAATCGCAAGCTCTCCTCATGGATCCTCGGACATTGCTTGTGTTTACCAAAGCCAAGTTCCCTGGCATTTCAGATGAAGTGTGGTGTGACTCTTCTACCGGCACTCTGCGGCCGTTGCTCCCTCCCACGTTGCTCCGCGAAGCCTTCGACGCCTTGTGTAACCCCACCTACCCTGGCATCCGCGCCATCACACGCCTCATCACCAAGCATTTTGTTTGGAAAAATGTAAAGCAAGACTGTCAAACCTGGGCAGACAGCTGTGTTTCCTGCCAATACAACAAAATCAGATGCCACACCTTACACTTCTCCCCCTCTTGGCAAGTTTGACATTCCACAAGGATGTTTTCATCATGTACATATCGACCTCATCGGCCCACTGCCACCATCAGAGGGGCACAGATATATCCTCTCCACAATCAACCGCATCTCTCGTTGGTGGAAGCTGTTCCTTTACCCATCATCACAACAGAAACTGTGGCCAAGGGACACGTCTCATCATGGATTGCTAGGTTTGGTTGCCCGTCCACCATCACCACCGACCTGGGTCGACAGTTAGAATCTGCACTTTTCACGGTTCTATGTAACCTTTGTGGTATTAAAAAAATTAACAGCCTACCACCCACAAAGCAACGGTTTAGTGGAACGATGGCACTGCACCCTTAAAACAGCGCTCAGGTGCCATGATTGCCTCTGGTCTGAGGCGCTTCCTTTGGTGTTGTGTCCGTTCGACCTTTAAACCTGACTTACTGGGAACCATCTCTGAATTCGTTTTCAGGAAGAACCCGGTCCTACTCGTGAACTAATCCTGCCTCAAGCACCCAAGGATTTCCACACTTTATTAGTAGAATGCGCACCCACTTTAGACACGCACAGCTACACCCACCTGTCAGTCGTTTCCCGCTGGACACTTACATGCCAATTGCACTCAACTCATGCTCCCATGTTAAGCTCAGGGACGATTCCGTTAGACAACCCTTGCAACCCCCATACCTTGGCCCTTTTGAAGTACTCCGGAGGGGCAAGATGATGATCGACATTATGGTTAAAGATTGCCCGCAGACCGTTTCGCTACACAGGCTCAAGCCTGCTTTCGTGGACTCCAACATCACTCTTCTGTCCCAGTCGGACCATCCGGACAAATTTCCATTGCTGAGCCCGATAATTAGTTAGCTCATCCCATGGTAGGGTCTTCTCCTTCTGATGATTTGTCACCGCAGTTCGTGGGTTTCCCAAGCATGTCATCATCAACCCCATGCGCAGGTTTTGATGACATTTCATCTACTGGAGAGACTTGCTCACCGACTTCCAACTTGAGCTGCAATGTACCACCCAACCGCGTCAACGATTTGTCAATTGTCGCTTTCGACAACCGTGTGCTCGTTCTCATTGCAGACGCGACACTCAACAAGGAACTAGATGTTAAGATAGTGCATAGCCTGTTCTTCCCCCAAGAGTGCGATCCATCAAGAGTTTGTGCATTCATCTCCTCGTACGGCTCGGTCTGCATTATGGGTAGGTACACTTGCACGCCGCACCCCTCCCCACACCTCTACTCCCGGGCCAACTGATGCATCGCCCGCCCCCGCTGTCTGACTGACTACAAAGTGGACCTGCAGCCTGTCACTGCACCTTTGCATGCCACCTCGACTGAGATGAAGCTTCCAGTCATGCGCCTGCTGCCTCGCACTACCCACTCCAACGCCGATGCCCACACAACCTCCCCCCTCCCCTCATGCCTCACAGGCCATTCTGTGGGGTGAGGGGGGCTGTGTGGCATCAATAGGTCACATCGACCACATAAATCATGATCTTTGAACTCTAACTGCTCTGATGAGCTGCCATGTTAATGTTCCAGTCAGCCTTTGTACCTGGTACAGTGTACATGTGTATCTTTCTTTGTGCTGAAATATATGTATATATAAACATTTATGGGAAAAGTTTGTTGCGTATACAGCTATCTGTATTCCCATTTCCCTGTAGCTTTAGCAACACTGTAACAGTGTGTAACTTATCTGACAAGTCTTTACCATACATTAACAGGCGTAATAATGATTTTTACATAAATAGAGAGTACTGAGAGGCTGAAAACTGTGGTACGGTTCATCTTATAACATTATTAACAATGAATTAAACATAACTGTTAAATTTCCTGTGCTTGAAGTTGCTAGCAGCAGTGTATTACTTATTAATAATATTTCTAACTAAACAGTTTTAAATTCTGCAGCAAAAAGTACAATAATAGTGTACTAAACAATAATTATGATGCGCCATATGATTCTTGTAGTATATATGGACAGTACTTACCACCCCAGTATGTTTATAAACTCCTCTTCTGTCCTTTGCAACTCACATGCTTAGTTTCTATAGGAAATACTGCTACAGAGATTAGAATCCAATGAACACAAAAGACATTGAAAGAAATATAAATCAATTACATGATTTGGTCTCTTAGCAATGATTATAATTATTTTTTATTATGAAACAGAGCTCATGAAGACACTGTTTATGTACAACAGCTCGAACCAGTGCAGAGTTCCTTCTCAGCTTGGTGTTGTACGCAGCCATTCAGATTTATTTCTTCAGTGTTTTTTCTCCAATTAGGGCAAATGCTATAACTGTTCCTTAAAAAATATTGAAAAAAATCATGTCCATTCCACATTTACCCTGCACCAATCATCTCATCATCAACAGAAAACTGAGCCTTTGAACTTACCTCCGATCAGTACTGTTGGGCCTTCATGGCCTGTTCAGTAGGAGTTAAGTGTTTTTTTTTTTTTTTCCCCCCAGGAATAATGCCACTGGTAATATATACTCCAGAGTAGGATGGACAAGCGTGGGTTAAGCAGTCTCTGTAGCACCTTCTAAGTGTTCTACCAATGAATCACAGTCTTTGGTTTGCTCTACCCACAACATTATCTGTGTGGTTGTTCCAATTTAGGTTATTTGTAATTGTAATCACTAAGTTTTTAGTTGAATTTACAGTCTTCAGATTTGTGTGACTTATTGCATAATAGAAATTTAGTGGATTTCGTATAGTACTCATGTGAACAACTTCACACTTTACACGTTTCTTTATTCAGGGTCAATTGCCACTTCTTGCACCATACAGATATCTTATTTAAATCATTTTCTATTTGTTTTGGTCATTTGATGACTTTACAAGATGGTAAATGACAGTATCATCTGCAAAAGTTCTAAGAGGGCTACTCAGATTGTCTCCTATTAGTCCAGTGAAACTGTCAGAAAAAAATCCTGTACCTTGCAAAAGGTGGGGTAGAAGATTTTATTTTTTAACTCGTTCATATTGTTGGAAAGGTTAGAAAACCGAGTTGCGCCAACAAAATTTCTCTTGGGAAAACTTTCTGCAGTCAAAAAACTTAGAAAATTTTGGACTTTTTTCAGTTTTTTCAAAATATCTCAGTTTCATTTGCTCCTATCACTTTGACGTCTATTTTCTTTTTTAAAGAGCATAAAATTCTCTACAAATTTGATTCTTACTATTTTTTTCTACTCCCAGTATCTCAGGTGCTACAGCGCGTCAAAGAATACCAATGTTTCAAATTTCTAGCAAAGAATAATTGGTGACAATTTCCACGATGTAAAGTTGTGAAAAGATAAAGTTGTGACTCTTCTTTCTGCGTTCAATTCTGTAAAAGCTGGGAGCACTAAATTACTCTTTTCCAAAGGATTTGTTTGATGAAACCAAGTGAAGAGGAGTTAAAAGCCTTTCTGAAATATGAACTTGCTCCTTACCCAATGTTCCCATTCTCAAAAAAAGGCATGCGAAAAGGAACAAAATTTTTTGTCATTGATGGTGGGTACCTTATCCACAAAGCGACTTGGACTCGAAATGTTTGCTTCAAGTCAATAACCCAAAGCTATGTTTCTTACCTGCAACGTCATTTTGGATCTCAATTTGCTGTTGTATTTGATGGGTATCCATGTGAGGGAGACAAATGTAGCACAAAGAGTGCTGAGATGATTCATAGGTCCAAACAAAATTCTTACGCTGAAGTTGTGGTTGAATCAGAGATGGTGAACCAAGTCCCTCAGGACAAGTTCTTATACAACGAACGAAACAAGATGCTTTTGATCACACTTCTTAAAATGGAATTTCTGGAGTGTAGCATTGAAGTGCACCAGGCACAAGAAGATGGTGATGTTATAATTGTAACATCTGCCATTTCAAGAACCAAAGACTTTGGAAGTGTTGTCATTGTAGGAGAAGATGTTGACCTGCTTGTGCTCATGACCGGTTTGGGGCAAGGCATTGAAAACTTATTTTTCTTAAAGCCAGGAAGAGGATACCCAGAAGACAAGTGGTTTTCCACTGCATCTTACAAGTTTGACAGTGAATATATTCTGTTCACTCACACCTTTAGCGGATGTGATACAACATCTGCTTTTTTTGGTCAAGGAAAAACTAAATGCTGCAATATTGTTGTGAAAAATGAACACCTAGCCTCAGCACTTTGCACATTCAATAAACTGCATGCTACCCGTGAAGAAATAATAAGTGCAGGAGAACAGGTTACTATCGCATTGTATAGTGGAGGTGTCAGCAGTTCCCACACACTAGACCATTTGCGGTACCAGCTATTCGCCAAGTCTGCCACAAAAAGCAAACTGAATCTTGCACGGTTGCCACCTACACAAGATGCTGCCCTCCGCCACACACCGTTGGGTGGCTTGCGGAGTATAAATGTAGATGTAGACATAATTCGTTGCGGACTTACCAACAAGTCCAAAGTTGGATGGGAAACTGGGAACCTCCTGAGAAATGGGGCTGGAGTCACAATTACCACGGTCCAATACCCGTTATAATGAGCCAAGATCCAGAACCTGAAGCACTTCTTCACATTGTTTCATGCTCATGTAAGCTAAACTGTGGCAGTGTGTGCTCCTGCAGAAAAGCAGGTTTGAAATGTTCTTCCATTTGTAATAAATGTATTGGGCTTAACTGTGAAAACGTGCCAAAATTTTTATATGAAGACAGTGAAGAAGATGTTATGGAGGATGTTGAGGAAACCCCTAATGAAACCAACGAACTTGCTGAGGCTGACTCACTGTTTAAAGAAGCGGTCAATCTGGGATCAACTCTATGTACAGACACTGAATCCGTAACTCAAGGTATTTCTGGTGAAACTGAGAAACCTGGCCCATCAAAAAGTTGGAATTGACACTCATATCTGTCTCAGGTGCACTTAAGTGCAATATTACAAGTATTACAAACCCAGAACATTTTTAACAACTGACAATGCATTTCAATTGTAATAAAGCTACTTATTTTTAATGTCAACTGTGTGGCTTTTATACACAAGAATAATTACCTACCTAATAAGGTCGCCTATTGCAGCTAATAATAGTTCATTTTCCTGAGACAATTTATTGTGTGTGTGTGTGTGTGTGTGTGTGTGTGTGTGTGTGTGTGTGTGGGCGCGCGCCGCGCGTTTATGTCCCTCAATGATGTATTTTTATATTTTCAGTTTTACAAATACCAGGGCTGAGCTGGTCCATAGTGAACTTCAGGCAGTGATGTAAGAATCACAATAGTTTGGTGCCCAGCAATCCTCATGTTGCATTGTTGTTGTTGTTGTTGTGGTCTTCAGTCCTGAGACTGGTTTGATGCAGCTCTCCATGCTACTCTATCCTGTGCAAGCTTCATCATCTCCCAGTACCTATCGCAACCTACATCCTTCTGAATCTGCTTAGTGTATTCATTACTTGGTCTCCCTCTACGATTTTTACCCTCCACGCTGCCCTCCAATACTAAATTGGTGATCCCTTGATGCCTCAGAACATGTCCTACCAACTGATCCCTTCTTCTACCAAAGTTGTGCCACAAACTTCTCTTCTCCCCGATCCTGTTCAATACCTCCTCATTAGTTATGTGATCTACCCATCTAATCTTCAGCATTCTTCTGCAGCACCACATTTCGAAAGCTGCTATTCTCTTCTTGTCCAAACTATTTACCGTCCGTTTCACTTCCATACGTGGCTACACTCAATACAAATACTTTCAAAAATGACTTCCTGACACTTAAATCTATACTCGATGTTAACAAATTTCTCTTCTTCAGAAACGCTTTCCTTGCCATTGCCAGTCTACATTTTATATCCTCTCTACTTCGACCGTCATCAGTTATTTTGCTCCCCAAATAGCAAAACTCCTTTTTTACTTTGAATGTCTCACTTCCTAATCTAATTCCCTCATCATCACCTGACTTCATTCGACTACATTCCATTATCCTCGTTTTGCTTTTGTTGATGTTCATCTTATATCCTCCTTTCAAGACACTATCCATTCCGTTCAACTGCTCTTCCAAGTCCTTTGCTGTCTCTGACAGAATTACAATGTCATCGGTGAACCTCAAAGTTTTTATTTCTTCTCCATGGATTTTAATACCTACTCTGAATTTTTCTTTTGTTTCCTTCACTGCTTGCTCAATATACAGATTGAATAACATCGGGGATAGGCTACAACCCTGACTCACTCCCTTCCCAACCCTGCTTCCCTTTCATACCCCTCGAATCTTATAACTGCCATCTGGTTTCTGTACAAATTGTAAATAGCATTTCACTCCCTGTATTTTACCACTGCCACCTTGAGAATTTGAAAGCGGAGTATTCCAGTCAAAATTGTCAAAAGCTTTCTCTAAGTCTACGAATGTTAGAAATGTAGGTTTCCCTTCTTTAATCTAGCTTCTAAGATAAGTCGTAGGGTCAGTATTGCCTCACGTGTCCCAACATTTCTACGGAATCCAAACTGATCTTCCCCGAGGTCCGCATCTACCAGTTTTTCCATTCGTCTGTAAAGAATTCGCGTTAGTATTTTGCAGCTGTGACTTATTAAACTGATAGTTCGGTAATTTTCACATCTGTCAGCAACTGCTTTCTTTGGGATTGGAATGATTATATTCTTCTTGAAGTCTGAAGCCTGAAGTCTTGAAGCCTGTTTCATGCATCTTTCTCACCAGATGGTAGAGTTTTGTCAGGATTGGCTCTCCCAAGGCGATCCCTGTTAAGGGATCTGACATTCCACGCTATGATCTTTAGAACGCCAGTTTTTATTCTCCTGATAACGACATCCTCCGGAGTAGTCCCAGCCCGGAGATCCGAATGGGGGACTATTTTACCTCCGGAATATTTTACCCAACAGGACACCATCAACATTTAACCATACAGTAAAGCTACATGCCCTCGGGAAAAATATTGGCAGTAGTAAAAACTGGCACGGATCAAATTTGTAGAGAATTTTATGCTCTTTAAAAAAGAAAATAGATGTTAAAGCGATAGGAGCAAATGAAACTGAGATTTTGAAAAAACTGAAAAGTCCGAAATTTTCGAAGTTTTTTGACTGCAGAAAGATTTCCCAAGCAAAATTTCGTTGACAAAACTCGGTTTTCAATCTCTCCAACCATATGAACGAGCTGAAAAAATACTCTCTTCTACCCCACCTTTTGCAAGGTATATCTACTACTTGACTGAACTATATGTCATTAACATAGATCAGGAACAATAGAGGGCCTATAACACTTCCTTGGGGAACACTGGATATGATGTCTGCTTTCCTTTACAACTTTTCATCTATTACTACAAACGGTTACCTTTCTTACAGGAAATCATGAATCCAGTTGCACAACTGAAATGATATTTCATAGGCATGCATTTTGGTTAGAAGATGTTTGTGAGGAATGGTGTCAAAAGCCTTCTGAAAATCTAAAAATATGGAATGAATTTGACATTCCCTGTCGATAGCACTCATTATTTCATGTGTATAAAGTACTAGTTGTGTTTTGCAAGAACAATATTTTCTGAATGCATGCTGACTATATGTCAATAAATTGTTTTCTTTGAGGTAATTGATAATGTTCAAACATACTATAAGTTCCAAGACGCTACTGCAAATTGACATTAGTGATATGAGCCTGTAATTCAGCTGATTACTCCTATTTCCCTTTTTGGGTATTGGTGTGACTTGAGCAATTTTTCAGTCTTTAGGTACGTATCTTTCTGTGAGCGAGCAGTTTTATATAGTTGCTAAATATGTAGCTATTGTATCAGCATACTCTGAAACAAACCTGAATGGTATATAATCTAGAATGGAGGCTTTGCTTTTATTAAGTAATTTAAGCTGCTTAGCTACACTGAGGATATCTACTTCTATGTTTCTTATCTGCGCAGTTGTTCTTGATGATTCGAATTCAGGAATATTCGTCTTCCTTGGTGAAAGAGTTTCAGAAAACTGTGTTCAATAACTCTGCTTTAGTGGCATTGTCATCAGTGACTTCACAGTTGTTATTGAGCAGTGAAGGTATTGATTGTGTCTTGCCATTGGTGTACTTTATGTATGACCAGAATTTCTTTTGGTTTTCTGCCAGATTCCGAGACAGAGTTTCATTACGGAAATTATTAAAAGCATCTTGCATTGAAGTAAACTCTATATTTCAAACTTCTGCAAAACTTTGTCAATCTTGAGGATTTTGCATTATTTTAAATTTTGCATTTTTTTTTTTTTTTTTTTCGTTGCTTCTGCAACAGTGGTCTGACCCATTTTGTGTACCTTGGGGGATCAGTACCATCACTTATTAATTTATGTGGTATATATCTCTCAATTTCCATCAATACTATATCTTTGAATCATTCCACATATTTTCTATGCTTACATAATCAGATCAGGAGTGGAGACTGTCTCTTAAAAAAGCATTAAGAGCATTTTATCAGCTTTTTTAAATAGATGTACTTTGCATTTCTTTTTGATGGTTGTGGGTGTTATGGTATTCAGCCTAGCAGCAGCTGCCTTGTGGTCGCTAATCCCTGTATTTGTCATGATACTCCCTATTTCTCCAGGATTATTTGTTGCTAAGAGATAAAGTATGCTTTCACAACCATTTATGCTTTGAGTGGGCTCATGAACTAATTGTTCAAAATAATTTTCTGAGAAATCTTTCCTTACAGTTTCAGATGTCGTTTTATGCCTACTGTCGGCTTTAAATATACAATTTTTCCAGCATATCAACGATAGATTGAAGTCACCACTGACTATAATTGTATGAGAGGGGTACCTTTTGAAATGAGACTCGAGTTTTCTTTGGACTGTTCAATAACTATATCTTCTGAGCCAGGGTTTGGAAAAATCGATGCAATTAATAGTTTAGTCCGATTGTCAAGTATAATCTGTACCCATACTATTTCACAGGGACTATCAACTTCAATTTCACTACAAAGTAAACTACTTCTGACAGCAATAAATACTACACCACCAGCTGTATTTAATCTATCCTCTCTGAATACTGTTTGGTCATTTTAAAAAATTTTGGCTGAGCTTATTCCTGGCTTTACACAGCTTTATGTACCTAACATAACGAAAATAAAGGAATGGTTGAGCCCAGAGCACCAACTGGGTTGCCAGACATTCTGAAAAGAATGTAAATATCAGGGAAATTTTAAATAAACACTGGAAAAATCTAATTTTTGTCTCAGTAGATGAAATGGTTTGTTTACTGAGATGCTGTGCATTGTTGCTGGCTGGGCACAGCCTAGTATGTGAGCTGCTTCCCTACTCCCTCATTCTTCTTGCTTCTCCCGTTTCTACCACTCCCCTCAGCTTGTAGTTGGTGCTACCAACGCTTCTTGCTGCTAGCCTAGCAGCTACCAACAAGAGGCATGGAGGCAGAGGAGTGGTTTGTTTGGGTCTGATTCTGGAAGACTGTTACGCAGAGGCTGGAGACAGTGGTCATATTTGCATGAGTTGTGTCTGAGTGATTGTGTGAACATGTGTGTTTTTTTCATTTTCTGACAAAGGCTACAACCAAAAATTTAATTGTGAGAGTGTGATTGTCTTTTACATATGCCTGTCTGCAGCTCAGTGATCAGTTTTATGGTGAGTTGCTACCTATCCTCATTAGTATTGATTCTCAGAGTATTCACGCAAGTTATCTGTTGCATGGATTGATCACTGCAGTCTCATTCCATCAACATAGTTTCTGTGACCTTTGAATAGCTGGCCACACCAGTTGACTTCCATGACAGGCCAAAACTGCGACCATTTCTGTGGGTATCTGTAATGACCAGACCTGCCCATTATAAGACTATTGTTTCCCACTAATGTACAGGTCCTGCCCATTGGGATCTAACCTCACTAATGTGCATGCAGGCCAGGTCTTGTGTGTGGTGAAGTGTCGTGAATTTTCATGGTTTATCCATGGATCCGGGACTGCAGTATTCCTCGGCAGACCAGAGGCAATAGGTGATGGATTTCAGGAACTGTGACTGTCTCACCACAAGTACATTGTACAGTGTTGCATTTTATATACATTTTGTTTTACATTTTGGCTCTTCACAGGTAGTTTATGTACTAGAAAGTATGGATGATAAGAAAAAGAAAATTGTAGCAGTCACTGGCAGATTGTATGCCGCATACTAACATATTTCTTGAAAGAAAAGCCACCCTATACCTGTAAAATAATAGACATAACACAGTGGGTAATAATGGACAATAACGAACTTCGTAGAAACAACATTTTATTGTCAGACACCTATATGGTTGGTTTATACAACTCTTCCCTGCCTTATACACTTCTTCCAAGAGGCGTTCTTTTTTCTGAGGTTATTTCTGAAATTCTATTTTAAATCTGTCTTGCGACTTCAATGAAATGCATATTTTTGTCACCAAAGGTGTTTCATTTTATTGAAATAAAAGAACATCAGTGGTCTTAATGAAACATAGGTACCATCTGGATTGCTTTCTCCATCTAAAAACGGTTCATTGCAAAAGATGTTGATGTTAGTACTTAAGATTTTTGCTCAGACATTTAGAAATACGAAAGTCCTTAAATTTTTTGTCAACTTACGCTTTTAGTTACCCTTGAGATCTCAACATCTGTTGAGGAAAAATGCTAAAACTTGTCTGTTAATCAGGGAAACATCATGGAATTTCACTTGGGGAAACTTGTGGCAACCCTGACCAACTCCTCATACAAAGGACCTACGTGCATGCACAAAAAATAATGTTATGCATCTGGTAGAACAACGACACTGTGGTGTGCTACAAATTGCTTCCCTGAGGCATACCATCACATGACGTGTTCTTGTACCCTTAGATTTTCACGTTTTAGCTTTTTTGAACAATCTTCAAGAAAATTCCTTTCTGGATGAAAATGCACTCTGAACATGGCTTGGTGAGTTCTTTGCCTCAAAACTGTATTATTTCTAAGTCATGAAATCGAAAAGTTATCCCAGCATAGACAGACTGTTGTAAAAAGTGAAGGAGAATACATTATTGATGACCAAAGTCCCTGTTATGTGTATCAGTTGTGTTTATTAAATGTATGGGAAAATGCTACAAACTTTATGCACAAACCCAATATAAATGAAGCAGAGGATGTAGAAGTTGATGCACATGCAGCACTCATTTTTCTGCAAGAAGCCAATCGTCACCAAAACAATAAGATATGACATTTGTGGACGACCTCTTTTCTAAAAAGTTGGGAGCAGTGTGGTGGGACAAAATGTCTGACCTTAGAGCTGAATTGGAATATGGGCTATTTCATATATTTTTCCAAATGAAAGCTTAAGATTTCAGAACAGCTCCACTATCTTTTTCACACTGTACACATTACTTTCTATCAGCTCACTTTTTCTCTCCAACTGTCTAAGGGGTAGGGATAGTAGTGTGCGGATGGGGAGAGAGACTAACGCTGTCTGGCGAAGGGTGCAGGATCAAGAATGCCAACAGGCACAACAACAGGAGGTTGTGTGATAAAGAGGTGGGGAAAAAAGGAGAGGAGTGGGGAAAGATGGGTAGTGCATCGGTAGAAGGCGGGAAAGAAAGGCAGTGGGTCTTCGTTTGCCTCCCTCTGTTAATGCACCTGCCCTTCTGCCCCACTCCTCTTGTGTGGGTACAATATTTTCCAGATATTTTGTAGCTTAAGTAAGGAAATAAGTAATTTCATTGCGCGGAAGTGAAATCTTATACTACTTTTTAATAGAAATGAACAAGCTTTATTAGTAGAATTATATGGTTTTTTGTTATCCAGAATAATCATTCAGAATATATAGTTTTAATTATTATGTAAGAAGAGGACAAGTCCTGATTTATGTATTTTATTATTTGAATGAGGTATTCTGTATGGTTTTTGTGTCATTCCTAAAGAGCTGATGATGCACCTGGAGTCTTGAGGGACAAAGTAGTAAAAGGCAAGTAGTCTTCTGTGCCAGCCATGCTGTTAAGGAATACCAATGACCAAAAATTTATATCAATGATGTATACATATATGTACTGAATAAACATTGTTATTCATTATTCAGAAGGTCTCCTGTAACAAGACACTTATCATCTAATGTGTGTTGTATTTAAAGGCACAATAAAAGCCTTAAAAGATCAAAGATGCCAAGTCTTGATTTTTAGCATAATATTTAACAAATTGGTGGCTTGCACACTACTCAAAGCTGAAGATCACAATGAGGTAAATTAAAATGTGAATGAACCCTCGCACTCTCCTGTTTGCTCCTTTTCCCCCACCTCTCTGCCCCACAACCTCCTGATGCTGCACCTGTGGGCATTCTAGTCCCAGCACACTCCACCAGACAGCGTTCATCTCTCTCCCCACTCGTACACTACTATCTATCCTCCTTCCCACCCCTTCGAAATTGTTGCTTGCCTTCCACATGACAGCTGTATTCTGGCCCAAGATGCTGGAGTTGACAGTCATGTGCGAATCAGGTGTGCTCACTTGCATGTATGAATGATATGTGTTTCTCTCTTGCTGATGAAGGCTGTGGCCAAAAGCTTTATGTAAGTGCTTTTTCATTATGTATGCAATTTAACATCTCTTATTTAAGGTAAGTAGCAATTTATCTTTCCTACATTGTAAATACACACCTGTTCAACAGGCATATCAAATCGCTACTGAACCAATGAACACTCAACCCAGTGTCCACACTAGGAGAGGGATTCGAAGGCCAGCCCATTTGCAAGAGTTTGATGGTACCACTGGCAGTCCGAACTACAACTGAGACCACCACTTTGTTTGTTCTGATTTACTGCCTGTAAACACTAAGCAAATCTTGGCCAACGAAGTGGATGGTTGTCATTGGTTGGCCTTCATTAGCCCAGTGTTTATGCACCTTATTGTTGCCAACTGAAGGGCTAAAGCAGCTGAAGCATGTGATATCAGGCCAAGCGAAGTAGAGTATACTGGCCACGTCAGAGTATTTTCCTTGCCTTTTTATATAAAATACACGTGTATCTATCTTCATCTGTGAACACCACTCTAGTTAAGTGCTCCATACAATACCAACTGTAAATGCCATTTATGAAATGGGTGCCTAAGAGTCATTTAACTTGTAGCTGGCTGTAACCAACAGGCACTTAATGTGGCCTTAAGAACTTATTCACATTTAAGGTTTCATATGTACCTTTTATGTCACTGCACATATGTATGAGATTAATTGCAAAAAGAACCTGTTAAAAATATAGTCTCATAAATCACTTGTAATGACATTTGTCACCGAGACATTCCCGCCTTAATAACTGTCACTCTAAATGATGAAGCCGTGTAATTGAAATGTATATTAGACTCATTGAATGAAACTTTCTGTATCAATTTAGATAGAATTCATTTTTCATCAGTTTTAATTTTCACCAAATGCTCTTTTGGTTTCATAAACCTAAAGAGGAATTTTATTTCAATTTTTAGTAAGAAAAGAAGAGCTAATAACAACCAAGTGGGTGCTCATTTAGAGGCACATACAAAAGCTGACTGATTCTCTAGCTTTCAGAATCTGGGGTTTCTACATCTTGGAAAATAGAACAAAAAGTTGTTGAAGGGAACAGAACTTTATGTATAGGGAATACATAATAAATCTGGATCGTAATAGATGCAAGAAAAGTACAAGAGACAAAATGAAATGAAATTTCATTAACAGCCTAGTTTATGAAATGGGTTACAGAAACTTCGCAGCTCAGATGTAAGGAAAGAATGGACTGAAATTATAAATGTGAATACATCAGACAAAAATTGACAGAATCTGTTATATGAATGTGTAATGTCTGTTCTTTTCAATACGTCTGCTTAGGCCTAGCTGGACAGTGGATACATTTTCTTCAATGTGAATGTATAAATTCATCCGACCTCCTACGGGAATCTTACAGTAACGAACAGTCAGTAAAATGGACAGGGACTGTAGATAGGTGGCACTCGGTGGGAGTGTACATCAGCCTTGAGCTGTACCTAGATAGTCTGTGCAGTTGCAATATCGCTATGTCACAGATGTTTTTGTTTTGAACGGCCAGTGTCGGTTGGTCACAGTCAGTGTGCTCCCTGCCGCCGTTGGATAAGTAGCTGCAGCAGCAAGTCGTATACTCCTAGCTCACTCATTTGTTACATATTTTAATTCTTAATTTCTTTGCGTGTTTTTGGTACCTGCATTGTTTAATTCATAAATTTCGGGCGTATTATAGTATTTGAGAGTTGTAGCATCGCATTTTAGTACCGGAATAGTGTAAAATCACGTAGTCTCCTTCCGCCGCCTAGCAGTGTCAGCAGTGCGCAAGTAACAGCATTACTACATTTACTAGGAAATCTTGTATTTTAATAACTGCTTAAATTTTGTGTTGATTTGTTTGCGCTCTCTGTAGATTAGCTCAGACGTTCTTTGCACAACAGTTTTTAGCATGGATAGGGACTGCAACTGCTGTGTTCGGATGCAGGCTGAGTTGGCATCCCTTCGCTCCCAGCTTCAGGCTGTGTTGGCTTTGGTCACACAGCTTGAGGCTGTTGCCAATGGGCATCACTGTCGGGTCCGGATGGGGGTTTGTCAGGGACGGCCAGCTCGTCCCACGCATCCCCCGATCGGACTAGGACTGTGGTTGTCCGGGATACTGCCCGCATTGAGGCTGATCCCTCACCTGTGGTAGAGTGGGAGGTCGTCTCAAGGTGTGGCAGGGGGCGAAAGACATTCCGGAGGGCTGAACGGAAGGCCTCTCCGGTTTGTCTGATGAACCGGTTTCAGGCTCTGTCTCAGGCTGATACTGATCTTCGGCCTGACATGGCTGCTTGTCCTATTCCAGAGGTTGCCCCTCAGTCTGCAAGATCCGGGCGGTCGCAGAGTGTGGGCTTACTGGTAGTTGGGAGCTCCCACGTCAGGCGCGTAATGGGGCCCCCTAGGGATATGGCAGCAAGAGAGGGGAAGAAAACCAATGTGCACTCCATGTGCATACCGAGGGGAGTCATTCCAGATGTGGAAAGGGTCCTTTCGGATGCTATGAAGGGTACAGGGTGCACCCATCTGCAGGTGGTCGCTCATGTCGGCACCAATGATGTGTGTTGCTATGGATCGGAGGAAATCATCTCTGGCTTCCGGCGGCTATCTGATTTGGTGAAGATTGCCAGTCTCGCTAGCGGGATGAAAGCAGAGCTCACCATCTGCAGCATCATCGACAGGACTGACTGCGGACCTTTGGTACAGAGCCGAGTAGAGGGTCTGAATCAGAGGCTGAGACAGTTCTGCGACCATGTGGGCTGCAGATTCCTCGACTTGCGCTGTAGGGTGGTGAGGTTTCGAGTTCCGCTGGATAGGTTAGGAGTCCATTACACGCAACAAGTGGCTACACCGGTAGCAGGGGTTGTGTGGTGTGGGCTGGGCAGTTTTTTAGGCTAGATGGCCTCTGACAAGTACAGAAAGGGCAACAGCCTCAACGGGTGCGGGGCAAAGTCAAGACATGCGGGGACCAAGCAGCAATCGGTATTGTAATTGTAAACTGTCGAAGTTGCGTTGGTAAAGTACCGGAACTTAAAGTGCTGATAGAAAGCACCGAAGCTGAAATCGTTATAGGTACAGAAAGCTGGCTGAAGCCAGAGATAAATTCTGCCGAAATTTTTACAAAGGTAAAGAAGGTGTTTAGAAAGGATAGATTGCATGCAACCGGTGGTGGAGTGTTCGCCGCTGTTAGTAGTAGTTTATCCTGTAGTGAAGTAGAAGTGGATAGTTCCTGTGAATTATTATGGGCGGAGGTTACACTCAACAACCGAACTAGGTTAATAATTGGCTCCTTTTACCGACCTCCCGACTCAGCAGCATTAGTGGCAGAACAACTGAGAGAACATTTGGAATACATTTCACATAAATTTTCTCAGCATGTTATAGTCTTAGGTGGAGATTCCAATTTACCAGATATAGACTAGGACGCTCAGATGTTTAGGACGGGTGGTAGGGACAGAGCATCAAGTGACATTATACTGAGTGCACTATCCAAAAATTACCTCGAGCAATTAAACAGAGAACAGATAACATCTTGGACCTACTGATAACAAACAGACCCGAACTTTTCGACTCTGTATGTGCAGAACAGGGAATCAGTGATCATAAGGCCGTTGCAGCATCCCTGAATATGGAAGTTAATAGGAATATTAAAAAAGGGAGGAAGGTTTATCTGTTTAGCAAGAGTAATAGAAGGCAGATTTCAGACTACCTAACAGATCAAAACGAAAATTTCTGTTCCGACACTGACAATGTTGAGTGTTTATGGAAAAAGTTCAAGGCAACGTAAAATGCGTTATAGATAGGTAGGTGCCGAGTAAAACTGTGAGGGACGGGAAAAACCCACCGTGGTACAACAACAAAGTTAGGAGACTACTGCAAAAGCAAAGAGAGCTTCACTCCAAGTTTAAACGCAGCCAAAACCTCTCAGACAAACAGAAGCTAAATGATGTCAAAGTTAGCGTAAGGATGGCTATGCGTGAAGCGTTCAGTGAATTCGAAAGTAAAATTCTATGTACCGACTTGACAGAAAATCCTAGGAAGTTCTGGTCTTACGTTAAATCAGTAAGTGGCTCGAAACAGCATATCCAGACACTCCGGGATGATGATGGCATTGAAACAGAGGATGACTTGCGTAAAGCTGAAATACTAAATTCCTTTTTCCAAAGCTGTCTCACAGAGGAAGACCGCACTGCAGTTCCTTCTCTAAATCCTCGCACAAACGAAAAAATGGCTGACATCGAAATAAGTGTCCAGGGAATAGAAAAGCAACTGGAATCACTCAACAGAGGAAAGTCCACTGGACCTGACGGGATACCAATTCGATTCTACACAGAGTATGCGAAAGTACTTGCCCCCTTATAACAGCCGTGTACCGCGAGTCTCTAGAGGAACGGAAGGTTCCTAATGATTGGAAAAGAGCACAGGTAGTCCCAGTCTTCAAGAAGGGTCGTCAAGCAGATGCGCAAAACTATAGACCTATATCTCTGACGTCGATCTGTTGTAGAATTTTAGAACATGTTTTTTGCTCGAGTATCATGTCGTTTTTGGAAACCCAGAATATACTCTGTACGAATCAACATGGATTCCGGAAACAGCGATCATGTGAGACCCAACTCGCTTTATCTGTTCATGAGACCCAGAAAATATTAGATACAGGCTCCCAGGTAGATGCTATTGGCATTCGATACAGTTCCGCACTGTCGCCTGATAAATAAAGTAAGAGCCTACGGAATATCAGACCAGTTGTGTGGCTGGATTGAAAAGTTTTTAGCAAACAGAGCACAGCATATTGTTATCAATGGAGAGACGTCTACAGGCATTAAAGTAACCTCTGGTGTGCCACAGGGGAGTGTTATGGGACCATTTATTTTCACAATATATATAAATGACCTAGTAGATAGTGTCGGAAGTTCCATGCAGCTTTTCGCGGATGATACTGTAGTATACAGAGAAGTTGCAGCATTAGAAAATTGTAGCGAAATGCAGGAAGATCTGCAGCGGATAGGCACTTGGTGCAGGGAGTGGCAACTGACCCTTAACACAGACAAATGTAATGTATTGTGAATACATAGAAAGAAGGATCCTTTATTGTATGATTATATGATATCGGAACACACACTGGTAGCAGTTACTTCTGCAAAATATCTGGGAGTATGCGTGTGGAACGATTTGAAGTGGAATGATCATTTAAAATTAATTGTTGGTAAGGCAGGTACCAGGTTGAGATTCATTTGGAGAGTCCTTAGAAAATGTAGTCCATCAACAAAGGAGGTGGCTTACAAAACACTCGTTCGACGTATACTTGAGTATTGTACATCAGTGTGGGATCCGTAGCAGATCGGGTTGACGGAGGAGATAGAGAAGATCCAAAGAAGAGCTACTGATTCTGCATAATATCCTGCTGCCACTGGAAGCACTGATCTGCTTCACTTTACATGACAGAATCTGGGTGGCGAAACTTAGGACAAACAAAAGAAGCAAGCTTTCATCTATTGCTCATTGATGTGTGGTGCATAACCGCACCTCTGCTATCATTCTTTTCCTATTTTAAGTACATACTTTTCCACACATAACCTCGCAGAATCCAAAATGTATCTGTTGCGGACATTACAACACACCCTGACCCAGCCTGCATGTCATCCTAGCTTTACCATTTGATCAAGCTCTTTGGAACAAAAACAGGATGCAAATCAACTGCAGCAAGTCTCGCATATATGAATAACAACCTTCAATAATCATATTCAAGCAGGTAGTTGGCATATAACTGTGATAATTGTGAGTATATCAATTAACAGTAGTATATTGCTCATTGCATGGGATCCTTACCAGGTAGGATAAAGGAAATAGAGAAGATCCACTGAAGAGCAACATGTTTTGTTATGGCACAGAGATTTTAGTATCTGCACAGGTGTGACACCACTGTATCACTACACGGTTGGCATGTATACTTCACATGCTGATGTTGGCTTGATGAAGCACAGGAAGAACTCAGTCCACGGCTGGCACTGACAACTAAAGGCTAAGCACTTGGTATAACACACAGCATGATACTCAAGGTGAGCCCGCAGTGATTGAACTCTGAGTCAGCAATGGCCTGTCTGGCCTACTACAATCCACTGATAAATACCTCTGCCAGCAGGTCTGCCCATACCAAGTGCTGTGCACCCTCCATGTCAATTTTCACATTATCCTGCTGCAGTATCCACACCGGCTCATGTGAATCCATTGTGACGTCTGCTGCCAGAGATACAAAAATCCCTCCTCCCTGAAAAGACCACGTATGGCTGAAAAAGACCAGGCAGGGGTCGCGACCTCTGGTACAGAACCAGAGACGCCCGTGGAACCTGCCAGTGGACTAGCCACCAAATAAGGCAATGCTGCCACCAATGGGCTCCACAAGAAGGGCACAGAGGGTGTGGCAATAGGGAATCCTCCAGTGCTAGTTGAGGTGGTCCCACTTCCATCAGTGAGGGGATATAATCTTACCCTCCCACACATAACTATTAAAATTTTGAAAGCTTCAAGAGGTGTACGATATACAAAAGAAGAACTTTTTACTTATCTTCATTTTCTCTTCTTGTTGTTGTTGGCTTCAAGTCTTGCTTTGTCTAGGGGGACATTCATGTCTTTGAAATTTTGATTTAATGGGTTGCTGATAACTGAATAACTGATGAAGATTTGCCTGTTGTTATGAATATCTTTTTACTTTATCTCATTCTTCTAAATCACACTGACTTTACAATTTTCACTTCTATCACACCACAAAGCAAAAGAGTTTACAAACTTTCTTAACAAAAGAAGGATATTTGCTAAAATATATCATTATTTTGTAAATGAATCCAGAAATAAATTTAATAATTACCATTAGATTATGCAGTTTCAAATATTTCTAATACAATAATAATTTTAAACCATTAGTATTATATCAGTTATAACAAATTAATTTCTTTTTATACATTTTAGTCTGAAATATAACACATCATATACAAAATCATATGAATTCTTTCAGGGAAACAGCCGAGAATGTTCACTTACCGATAGTATACTTGGTATTGGTTATTTCTATACAAAAAGGTAATGTTAGAGGAGGATGTCCCGTTACAGGGGCAAGGAGCAGGGTGGACCAAAATCTATGGCCACCACATCACAGGTGCAGCTGTGAGCTGCACTGGGGAGGGCTATTGGTGCATGCGATGGGAGGACAGCAGAGCACAGAGAGGGATCAGCAATATGGAAGCACACTGCTGCAACTGGGAGCTCTCCCCCTGGACAACATTGTGACTTACCTGCCATGCAGCAGACCACGGTGGTGATGTCCCAACAATGGTTCAGCTGCTCCCTGCCAACATCCATCATAAACAACTGCCGACCTTAATGGGCTATTGCAACACCCAACAGCCACCCTTGCCACTGGCAGCAGGACCAGGGAAGAAACGGCAGCTCCAGGAGGAAAGTGCGGTGGTCCATTGTGGTATGTGACTCAGATTGTAACAAATCCAGGAAACCCCATTGCTGGTGCCCATGCAAATGTTAAGCCAGACTGCATCCATTGACCATCATCACCCAGTGTGTAGCCGAAAAGCTCAACAACACATCATTGCATGAAGGGGCAGACTCACCCTTCTATATTTGTGTCTTAATTCTATACAGACAGTGCTCCACCTCTGAGTTAGAAGCTGTGTGAAATAGCATGGTAGTCAAATGCTGGATACCACATTGAACGCAAAAGTCCTCAAACTCCCGTGACACAAATTGTTGACTATTGTTGGACACCAGAGTCCTGGGAGACCCCTCAGTGCCAAAAATAACCAACAACAAGCAAACAATAGCAGTTGGCGTGGAGAACATCTTGGTTACATATGGAATTTTGGACAGTGCATCAACCACCAACCACCACATGCTGCCCCAAAACGTGCCAGCAAAAAAGACGCATGTCCTGTTCCAAGGGTGCTCAGAGACTGGCCAGTTTCCAGCCAGTAGATACATCATCATTTCAGTGCCATCATATGAGTAATACACCAGTGCGATGTATGCAGCAACTGGACCATGTGAGGATGCGACCATGTGAGGACGCTAAGCCAAGAAAGTGACCACATGACAGCATTGCTCCTCTATAGCAAATATGAGAACCTCTTGGACAATATTGAGCCCATACTATGCCTGGTCCACACCCAAAAAGACATGCTCTGGCCAACCCATCTGGACTGCCAAAAGGATATGCTGGGAAAACAGGTCAGCGGAAATGGTGGGTACAACTTCATGTGCCATCAATGGAAAACCCAGCAGGGTTTGCTGCAAGGCATCATCCAATGTGAACACTAATCCCTTCTCCTGATGGAACTCTAGATGGGCAGTGAGATAGTAATGAATGTCATAATAATAGTTTCTGAGAAAGAGGAACCGCTATTTCAACTGGTAAGCAGTCTATCCAGCAGCTTGGAGTGAGGGCCAAATGAGGAAACCAGTGGCTCGTGGTTGGTGATAAGGAGGAATCTTGCTCCATACAGGAAGACATTGAACTTTTTAACCCCAAAAATAATAGCTAGAGCCTTGTTTTTTACCTTCGAACAATTATGCTGCACTATGGGAAGCATCTTTGATTGTAAACAATGGGCTGTTCAGTGCCATCTGGGTTCTGATGGGGCAGAACAGTGCCAGCACTGCACTGGGACATGAAACAATGCCCTGATCCTACCAACACTGCAACTTTGCCTTTACCTTATTGCACATGGTGAAGGGAATGGGGTTGGACAAAAAAATTTGGAAATTGCTGATGGCTTAAGAGAAACATGTGCCTCGAAATTTTCTGCTTGGCTCAAGGTATTCTCAAACAGCGGGCTGCAGTAAGGATAAGGAAGCCAGACAGGGAGCAGAGTACAAATGCTGCTTGAGAGACTGAAGACACCATTGACAGTGTATGGCCCAGACAGACTTAATGGCCTTCTGGCAAAGCTTATTAAGAGGCTGGTAGATTTGCGTGGCCTGGGTAATGAAATGAGCATAGTATGATATCTTACCCAAAAAAGGCTTCAGCTCTTTCAGGTTCCTGGGTGCCCATAGGTTGACAATGGCCTTGATGTAGTCATCCATGGGGACAAAACCATCTTTACTAAGCACAGGATACAAAAAGTGTACCTGCAGGGAGGAAAAAATGTGCTTCTCAAGCTTTCAGTGGAGGCCCTTCTCTGGGAGATGTAGGAAAACCAGCTGAAGGGTTCATAAATGCTATCCCGTGTAGAGCCTGTGACCCAGATATATCAAGGTAATTGACACAACAGAAACATCATGAGTCAACTGTATGAAATACCTTTGGTAAATTCTTGGCATTCGCAAGATTTGAAAAGGCAATTGATTAAACTGGTAAAGCCCGAAAGGGATGTTGAGGGCCAGGAAAGTGAAAAACCACATCCAACAGCAACTGCAAGTAAGCATCACACAAGTCGACACTGAAAAAATACTGGCCCCATTGACAGTTTCACCAAAAGCTCTACCTGCCATGGATTCGGATATGAATTGGCGATGCACTACATGTTGACCATCAGTTTAAAATCGTCACAAGGTGCCATCAGGCTTTGGAATCACCACAAAAGGGATTGCCCACTGACTTGACAAAACAGGTGGAACAATGCCCTGGTTCTGTCACTGCTGCAACTCAGTCTTTATTTTATCATGAATGGTGAAGGTAATGAGGCAGGTACAGCAAAATTTGGACATGCCAGCAGCTCAAGGAAAACATGTGCCTTAAATTTCTCTGCTTGGCCAAAAAAATGAACAGGTTGAGACACTAAATGCTCTTCATGAATTATACAGAAGTCAAAAACAGAAGATGCATTGAATCCAAAGGTGTTTGACCACAAACGAGGTAAGTTGTGTCCCACTTTCTTATAACATGCAGAAGTTGAGAATTGCACCCAAATTTTTGAAATGTACTCTTTACTATAAGACACAACTTGACAGAGTGGCTGTTGCAACTCTGGGCATCCAAATAGCCTATACACATTTAAATTAATTAAGCTGATCATCACTCCCATATCTACCAAAATTTGACCAGCCACTCATCTATTATCAACATCACGAAAATATGACAGGACGACACGTGCGGAGGCGGTCCCAGTGTCCAGTGAAAATACTGGCTGATAACCAACTCATGACCCATCCAACATCACAAACAGTTGCCAAATGACCTATCCACTGGCACATCCCACACATGCCTCTACACGCTTGTGGTTTCAGTGAACATGCTACAAATGACACTTGTGGGAGGACCACTGGTTTGTACAACGAGTGAAAAGAGAATGATGCCAAGCACCTGAAAAATGTTGCTGGCAGGAGTTACAACACTTTGAGTGGTGAAAACCAGCTGATCCTGGCATGGGTGAGGACAGGGAGCACCATGACACAACTGCACCTGCATCATCAACAATGGCAATACGCAGCGACTTGGTGCAAGTTGAGGCCACATAGGATATCCCACAGCATACAGGGAATGGTTTACCCTGCACACCAAATTGAGCCTCCTGCTAATTATCAGAAAGGATGTCCCTTGCTGCCATAAGCTCATGCGATTCTACAATTTGGGCAACGTCAGCTATAGAGGGGTTGGACAAGGTCAGTACCCCAGTCTGAACCTCATATTCAGGAGCTAACCTTACAGTCATAGCCTTTCTTAGTGAGTCTGCATAAGAGGTAGCTCTTTTGGGGCACTCAAAATGACACTTGTACAGGAGGTCCTGCAGATTGGCAATCCAGAGTATATACAATTGCTGGGCACTTGTGGTGCTGTTAAAACAGCAGCTTTGTCACCACCACTCTCATTGGATCAAAATACTGTGTAAGCAACTGACAAATCTAATCAAAGGGAAATTTCTCAGGTGCAGCACTCCTGGAAAACAAGAAGGCAGTCTTATCAACTGCATTGATGATACACAGTATCTGGCATTGTAGCGAGAACCAGAACTGGTAATTCTCCCACCTTCCTGTTGATTCATTGAAACTGGTAAGTGGCATTAGGGGTGGTGGAGGTGGCACAGTAAGCGGAGCAACAGGCGCCTGTCCCCCGCACCAGCAAGGCAAGGGTGGGAAGCAAACCTGCATTCTGAGTTATCAGCACATGCATCTGCTCCTGTTGCTGCAGCTGGTGCCACTCCTTCTGTAGGTGCAAGTGTTCCTGCCAGCACTGCAGAAATTCCAGGTTCATGGTGGCCCAAGTGTACACAAGGAAAAAGGGGAAAGAAAATATAGTGCCATCACACTTATAAGAACTTCCTTCATTGCCTCTTTAGCATCTGCACAGGTGTGGCAACACTTCTTCACTACGAGGTTGACACAGATACTTCACGGGCTGACGGTGGCTCAGTAAAAGCCAGGGAACAGAACCCCATTAGAGGGCAAAGAACTCATCATGCCAGTTGTTAAATGGGAAGCAGAGTGTCCGAACCCACACGGAAATGAACACAGGCAGAGTTCAATGCACAGATGGCACAGACAACTAATGGCTAAGCATTCAACACAACATTTGGCATGATACACTTGGTGAGGTTCATATTGGTCAAACTCCATGTCAGAACTGGCCCACCTGGCTGTATTACATCCACACTCCATGGCAGGTTTCTGGACTATACCGCTGCACCACCCATGCCTGTCCTACTCATTCCACCAGGAAGAAGGTACACGGCTCATGTTGTCTGTAGTTCAACCTTGCCTAGACAGTCAACGCTGCAGTTTGATCGTGTCGGCATTTTTACTTTTTTTCCAGAAAGGGATATCAATAAGGGAAATGTCCAGGCATCTTGGAGTGAACCACAGTGATGTTGTTCAGACATGAAGGAAATACAGAGAGATAGGAACTGTTGATGAGATGCCTCGCTTAGTCCACCCAAGGGCTATTACTGCAGTGGATTACCACTACATACAGATTGTGGCTCGGAGGAACCATGAAAGCAACACCACCATGTTGAATAATGCTTTTCATGCAGCCACAGGATGTCATGTTACAACTCAAACTGTGCACAATAGGCTGCATGATGCACAACTTCACTCCCGACATCCATGGCGAGGTCCATCTTTGCAACCACGGCACCATGCAGCATGGTACAGATGGGCACAACAACATGTTGAATGGACTGCTCAGAATTGGCATCACATTCTCTTCATTGATGAGTGTCGCATATGCATTCAACCAGACAATCGTCGGAGATGTGTTTGGAGGCAATCCAGTCAGGCTGACCACCTTAGACACACTGTCCAGTGAGTGCAGCAAGGTGGAGGTTCCCTGCTGTTTTGGGATGGCATTACGTGGAGTCAACATACGCCACTTGTGGTCAACGAAGGCACTGTAACAGCTGTACGATATATGAATGCCATCCTCTGACCGATAGTGCAACCATATCAGCACCATATTGGCGAGGCATTTATCTTCTTGGATGACAATTCCCACCCCCATTGTGCACATCTTGTGAATGACTTCCTTCAGGATACTGACATCACTCCACTAGATTGGCAAGCTTGTTCTCCAGACATGAACCCTATCGAACATGCCTGGATTAGACTGAAAAGGGATGTTTATGGATGACGTGACCCACCAGCCACTCTGAGCTATCTATGCCAAATCGTTGTTGAGGAGTGGGACAATCTGTACTAACAGTGCCTCGATGAACTTGTGGATAGTATGCCACGATGAATACAGGCGTGCACCAGTGCAAGAGGATGCGCTACTGGGTATTAGAGGTACTGGCATGTACAGCAATCTGGACCACCACCTCTGAAGGTCTCGTTGTATGGTGGTACAACATGCAATGTTAGATTAGATTAGTTTTCGTTCCATAGATCCCTGTTGAGTAGATCCTCGTGGATGTGGTATATGTCACCTTTTTTTATTTTGTTTTTTAAAATTTTTTTTAAAGCTGAAATAACAATACTAATAGTATAAATATATACAACACATCATTTGTTTCTATTAAAAAATTCGTCAATGGAGTAGGAGTTGGCTACTAGTAAGTCTTTCAGGCTCCTTTTAAACTGATCTCTATTTGTAACTAAATTTTTTATGTTTGCTGGCAAATTATTGAAGATGAGTGTTCCTGAGTAGTGGACCCCTTTTTGAACTAAAGTAAGTGCTTTTAAGTCCTTGTGCAGATCATTTTTGTTCCTGGTATTGTGTGTATGAACTGAGCTGTTTGTTGGAAAAAAGATATATTATTTAGGACAAATTTCATTAAGGAGTAAATATACTGAGAGGCAGTAGTTAGTATACCCTGTTCTTTGAAGAGGTTTCTACAAGACGTCCGTGAGTTTACTCCACAAATAATACGTATTACACGTTTGGACTCTGAAAACTTTTGTTTGACGTGAAGAGTTACCCCAAAATATTATACCATATGACATTATGGAATGAAAGTAGGCAAAGTATGCAAGCTTTTTCACTTTTACGTCGCCTATGTCTGCTAACACTCGAATTGCAAATACAGATTTGTTAAGGCGTTTCTGCAGTTCTGTGGTGTGCTCCTCCCAACTGAATTTATTATCAAGTTGTAATCCCAGGAATTTAAGACTGTCAACCTCTTCTATCTGCTCTTCTTTGTACTTTATGTGTATGCTGGGTGGAAAGCTCTTACAGGTTCTGAATTGCATATAGTGAGTCTTTTCGAAGTTTAATGTCAGTGAGTTGGCTTTAAACCATTTATTAATATCCATGGAAATATCATTAGCAGATCTTTCTAGAACTACACTCGACATACTTTGTATTGCAATACTTGTGTCATCTGCAAACAAAATGAACTCTGCTTCTGGCAGTGTAACTGATGAGAGATCATTAATGTACACAAGAAAAAGCAATGGCCCTAAGATGGATCCTTGTGGGACACCACATGTAATTTCTTCCCATTCTGATGATGACTGATGACTTAATTCACTAGTCCCTTGCACTGACACCCTTTGTTTCCTGTTAGCGAGGTATGACTTGAACCATTTTGCAGCACTGCCTGTGACACCATAGAATTCTAATTTATTTAAAAGGATGTTGTGGTTTACACAATCGAATGCCTTTGACAAATCACAGAAAATACTTGCTGCTTGTAACTTATTATTTAATGAATTAAGTACATTTTCACTGTAGGTGTAAATAGCCTTTTCGATATCAGAACCCTTCAGAAATTCAAACTGTGTTCTTGATAATATGTTATTTGTGGTCAGATGGTTGAGAAGCTGCCTGTAGACTACTTTTTCTAAAATTTTTGAGAATGCTGGCAAAAGTGAAATCGGTCTGTAGTTTGATGGCATCTCTTTATCCCCTTTCTTGATTAGAGGCTTAACATCTGAATATTTCAGCTAGTCAGGAAATGTCCCAGTTATAAGTGACTGGTTACACAAGTAACTTAGAATTGTACTAAACTCACAAGAACATGCCTTAATTAACTTTGTTGATATTTCATCGTAACCACTAGAATGCTTTGTTTTTAAAGATTTTATTATGGAAGTTATTTCTTTTGGTGATGTGAGTGACATATTCATGTCCCTAAAGCTATTTGTAAAGGCTAGTTTCAGATATTCAAGGGCATTATTTACTGATCCTGACAATCCCATTCTATCAGTAATGGATATAAAGTACTTGTTAAATAGATTTGCCACACTATGCCCATCGGTTACTAATGTGTCACCTACCCTTAGTGTTATTTGCTCCTGTTCCTTTCTGGTTCTACCAGTCTCCTCTTTCACTATATCCCATATTGTTTTTATTTTGTTCCCTGACATTGCTATCTTCTTCTCGTAGTGTATTTGTTTAGATGCCTGAATTACTTTTTTAAATATTTTACAGTATTCCTTGTATTTAGCTAAATCATCAGCATTAGAGCTATTCTTGGTCGACAGATACATTTTCCTTTTTTGTCTTACAGGAAATCTTTATTCCTTGTGTGATCCATGGTTTTATTATAGACTTCTGTTTAATTTGAGTAACTTTTAGAGGAAAACAGTTTTCAAACATGGTACTGACATTGTTCATGAATGTGTTATATTTTTCATTCTTGTCATGAGCACTATAAACATCTTTTCAGTTCATATCTTTGAGCAGTTTTCTAAAACACTAAATCTTTGGTCGATTGAATACTCTCCTGTACTCAGATTATCAGTCTTGATAATCTGCTTAGAATTTACATCTAAAACAAGGAGCTGCATGTCATGATCTGATAGTCCATTTATTACAGGTTTTATGATATGATTTTGTTCCTTTGATTTGTCTATAAAAATGTTATCAATGGCTGTCCTTGAGGATTTAGTGATCCTAGTTGAAAAGTTTACACTGTGAGTTAGATTGAAAGACAACGTTACTAACTGCAGTAAATGTTTGCTGGAAGATTGAATTAGAAAATCTGTATTAAAGTCACTAGCAATCAAAATTTCTTTGTTTCTTACTGTTAAATAACCCAAAAGAGCTTCTAGATGATTTATGAATAGATTATAATTTCCTGCAGGTGCTCGGTAAATAGTTACTATTATATAGGATCTGTTATGGAACTCTACTTCTGTTGCACATGCTTCTAGATGCTGCTCTAAACAGAATTTATTAATGTCAATGTTCTTGAATTTATGGCAGTTTTTAATAAATGTGGCAACTCCTCCTCCCTCCATATCTACTCTGCAGAAGTAGGAAGTTAGCTTAAATCCTGAAATGTCTAACATATCTATACCAGTGGTCACTTGATGTTCAGAGAGGCAGATTATGTCAATTTCGTTAGATGAATTCATTTCATCGATACAAATGAGTAGTTCATCAACTTTATTTCTGAGTCCCGGAATGTTCTGGTGTAATAAAGATAACTGATACTGCATACTAATGCGATTATAACTGCTTTGGTGAAGATGAACTGGCAGTTTCTGATTACTTTCTGTTAAGCATTGTTTAAATGGAGGCTGTATGCTAAAATCGGACTTCTGTTCATCTATTTTCTCAAACTGTACAGGTCTGTCTGCCAATCTCTCTTAAAACTCGTTTTCTATCCCCCTTCCCTATCCTAAAAAAGGCATCCCTCTGATACCTGTTACCACTTGTATTTTACCACTTGTGACAGTGTCCCCCCTTAAGTTTTTTGCAATCAAGCCAGAAAGTTTTCCCTTCCCTTTCCTATTGAGGTGAAGGCCATGTCTAGTGTAGTCCCTCCTATCAATAGCATCCACAGGAATCAAACCAATATGGGATCCTATATCCGTCCTAAGCAGCCACTCCAACTTCAAGTTCACCCTCCCTACAGAAGAGTTCAAATGAGGCCGATCATGGCGTCTCAACACAGACACAAATCCCACACTCGTATGCTTCGTTGCTGATGCTATCTTCACCAGGTCACTCTCTATGGAATATTCAGAGTCTCTGTCAATGCTGTTTCCCGGACCACCCACTATAACCACGGCATCCTCCTTCGTGAAATCCTTGCATAGAGAACCTATATCCTCTGTTACCTGACCCAGACCTGCACTAGGCTTGAAAAAGTTTGTGACCTGATACTCTGGACCTAGATTTTCCTGCAGTAGTTGGCCAACACCTCTACCATGGGAACTACCTAACAACAGAACTTTCTTTCTCTTTACAAATTTCCCTACCTTTTTCAAGTCCTTGAAAGCTTGTTGTGCCCTTTCTACAGCTTCATCTACATGAGGCTCATCCGATTCTGACTGAGGCAACAGGTCAAATCTATTTTCAGGATTTATCACAAAGCTGTCTGATGCTCTCCTTTGCATGTTCCCCCTATTACCTGTTGCCACTTCCCACCTCTGTTCACCTTTCTCCCTCTTTAACCTGTCCAGATCCTCCCTTGTCTTGTCTAGGTCAGCTTGAAGAGCTGCAATTTTCCCTTCCTGTTCCAGTATTTTCCTATCTCTACTGCAGATTCTACAATACCATTGGTGAGCCTCATTTATGTCCTCATTTCCCACGCCACTACATTCGCCCCAATGAAAGAAACTACAACACCCATCACACCATACCCCGGAACTAACGATCCTACAGCATGTCACACACTTCTCACTCATGGCAAAAACAGAAATCGTATAAACTGATTTAAGTACTGGCTAATACGTAAACAAAGGACCCTAGAGACTATTCAGGCAGATATAAATAAGTTGAAAGCGTAATGAATAAAAAACACTGGTCATTACATATAAGTTTAAGTCACTGTTTACTTACGATACGCGCACGTGAAATTAAGCCTAAAGTCTGTGTGGTTTTCATGAGCAATAAAAAGGGCGGAAATGATGTTTATGTTGATCTCTATTCCAATTCTCTGTACAGATTGCCGAGCTCTCAGAATTGAGGTGATGCAAAACTTTTTTTAATGTGTACATTACTTTCTTCTATGTATATGTCATGCAATGACTGTGAAGGTAAAATTAGAGAGATTACAGTTCACACGGAAGTTTACCAGCTATCGTTCTTCCCACAAACCAATCGTGACTGCAACAAGAAATGGGGTAAGTGACAGAAAAAACAAAGTTCCCTCCACCACAAACCATGCGGTGGCTTGTGGGTCGTAGACGTAGATGATTTCTTTCATATGAATGTCTTATTTCCTGATTTTTGTCTAATAAGATCTGGTGCTCCCTCTCTCAAAACACAATCACAGACAATGTTAAATCCTAAATCCTTATCCTTTTTGCTCTGTAAGACATCCTTTCTTGCCCCTTCCTCAGCTCTGTCCTTTTGTTTGAAATGAAAGTCCAGTTTTCACAAACGAGATTTGTCAGCTTTTGCGTGAGTCTGTCAGTCAGCTACCACCTGGTAAATAGGAAATTCTTCAGTCTGTATTTAACTTTTCTTAACACATATCACAGGGGCCAAAAGTGGATCCTTTGTAACAAGGTATAGGAATGTACTTAAGCTTCATTAACAAGAAACAACAGGTTCTTTGTGTTAGGGACAGCAATTCTTAGCTGTAACTCAACATTACTTTTAAAGCAATGTACTTTGTTTCGGCCCATAACCAGTTTACAATTATTGCAGGCTTTTCATCCCTGTGGTCTCCTCCTGTCAGTTCCACAGATGATGATACAGCTGCAGCTCCAGCAAAAGCAGCACCTGTACTCCATACCCTACACCATCTCCTTCACAATTCTCCCATGGTCTCCACATGCTCCTGCCACTCTCTTGTATTTGGAATGTGTAATACTTCTGGTAAGTGATACTAAATAAAAATTTATTTTTTTAAACTTTGTAGATTATAATTCTCAGAAAAACTCATTAATTTCTGAACAATAGCTAAATGTCTTAGTCAGTCTGCTTAAACAGACCTCTAGTTACGTACTGCAGTAACATAGATGGGCTTGAAAATATCATACAGGCACATCATTTCCAAGACTTAGTTTCCCTTTCATAGGTGATGCTCTGGCAGCTTTCTTCTCTCTGTACCATAAAATCACAGAAAGTGTTCTGAGAGCCTGGTAACTAAATAATGGTTTACAAAAATGTGAGGATTTATTCCCAGGCCCTACAACATTTATTATCAAATGCTTTTACATCTTGGTGAAAATAGTATTCCACTGATTGTCTCATATTTTTCAGAGTCAGGGTGAGTGTGGTTGTGGCAACTATGATTACCAAAGCACAAAGGACAACTAAAACAAGCAGAAAGATATATATGTTCAGTAAACTAGATAAAAAGACTGTAATGTCATATCTCAATGAGGGACTTGAAACTTTCAGCACAAGGCAGGAGCATGTAGAGGAACTCTGGCTCAAGTTTAAAAGAATAGTTGACCACGCATGGGATAGATATATATCCAATAGAACAGTTCGTAATTTGAGATAACATCCGCAGTATACAGTCACTGTAAAGAAACTTCCAAAGACACAGAGATTACTGCATAATCGGGGTAAAACAAAGCGTAGGGCAATTGGTAGAGAGAAGCTGAATGAAACTCATTTGGCTGTCAAGGGAGCAATGTGTGTTTCCTTCAATAACTATAGCAGAATATTTCAAATGATCTTTCACAGTACCCAAAGAAATTCTGGTCATATTTAAAGGCTGTTAGTGTCACCAAAGTTAGTGTCCAGTCCCTACTAGTGAATGAGACAGGAACTGAATCTGGGGTAGCAAAGCTAAAGCTGAAAAGTTTAACTCTGGTTTCAAATGTTCCTTTACAAATGAAAATCCAGGAGAATTTCCACAGTTTAATCGTCATACCACTGAAAAGATTACTGAAATAAATATGAGTTTTGGTGGTGTTGAGAAACAGCTGAATGCATTAAAGCTGCACTTCTCAATGGAATCCCTGTCAGATTCTATTCTGAATTAGTGGCTGAGTTAACTTTTCTTCTAACTGTAATATATTGTAGATGCCTCAAACAAAAAACTGTGCCCAGTTCTTACAAAAAGAAACAGGTCACACCCATGTACAAGAGGGTTAATAGAAGTGATCCACAAAACCATCGTCCAATTTCTTGACCTCAACTTGCTGTAGAACCTTACAACATATTCTGAGTTCAAACATAATGAGATACCTTGAACAGAGTGACCACCTCAATGCCAGCCAGCATGGATTTCGAAAACATTGATCATGCGAAACACAACTTGCATTTTTCTCATAAGACATGCTGAAAGCTTCGGATTAAGGCAACCAGGTAGATGCAGTATTTCTTGATTTCTGAAAATCATTTGACTAAGTACTGCACCTATGCTTATTGTCAAAAATATGATCATATGGGGTGTCGAGAGAAATCCATGACTGGATTGAGCATGTTATCTTGGATGGAGAGTCATCATCAGATGTAAAACTAACTTTGTGTGGGCCCCAGGGAAGTGTGTTGGGCTCTGAGATAAGCTGCATAAATTTTCAGTCAGATCTTGATAAGATTTCAACATGGTGCTGAGATTGGCAACTTGCTCTACATGTTCATAAATGTAAAATTGTGCACATCACAAAACAAAAATACATAGTAGCCTCTGACTATAATATCGATGAGTCACTATTGGAATCGGCCAACTCATACAAATACCTGGATGTAACACTTTGTTGGGATATGAAATATAATGATCACTTAGGTTCAGTTGTGGGTAAAGCAGGGGTAGACATCAGTTTATTGATCAAATACTGGGGACGTGCAATCAGTCTACAAAAGAGATTGCTTACAAATCACTCATGTGACCCATCCTAGACTATTTCTCAAGTGTGTGGGACCCGTACCAGATAGGACTGACAGGGGATATTGAACATATACAGAGAAGGGCAGCACGAATGGTCACATGTTTGTTTAATCCATGGGATTGTGTCACAGAGATACTGAAGGAACTGAGCTGGCAAACTTAAACTATCCTGAGAACTACTTTAAATTATTACTCTAGGTATACACTACAACCCCCATATATTGCTTACATAGGGATCATGAGGGTAAGATTAGAATAATTACTGCATGCACAAAGGCATTTGAACACTCATTCTTCCCACACTCCATACAAAAATGGAACAGGAAGAAACTGTAATAACTGATACAATGGCACATACCCTCTGCCATGCACCCCACAGTGCTTTGTGGAGTGTAGATGTAGATGTAGACACTTATCAACCAATACATACAGGACAATGGAGTCACACGATGATCAGTTTTAAGGGCCTTGCAACTACACCTGCCACAGATGACAAACTATCTCTACTTCTATCTTCGAACCTAAAATACTAATTGAATATATTAGGTTGCCATTTTGGTGTTCATTTTGTATTTTGAGAGTTGAATTTTAATGGACTAGTTACACATTCATGTTACTAGTACAAAGCTTCTGATAGTTTCTATTACTATTAAACAAAGAGAAGAACAACAAAAAGAAAAGGTTTGTATGTACAACTTTGGATGCTAAGAGGACTGAGAGACTAATAATTACTAGTTGAGTTCTGTGGATGACTATCTCATAGATAAAATCAATAGTAATTTGTCTTACCATCATCGGATGTTGAGTTCCTTTCATTGCAGCACTTTTGCATCACTAGCTCAACCATTCTAGTTCCTTGTGAAGTCATTTTTATCTAACAGAGTGCACACACTAACATTAACCTCTTCACAGTGAATACTTCACAAAACTAAACAAAAAGTGATGTGACAATGAAGGCAATGTGACTGCACTGACGATGCTTACAAAGGGCACTTACTGCTCAGTTTATCATTTTTCCACTTACTGATTCTTGCAGGGGAAATGCTATAATTTGAAACCTCATACAAAAAGTGTTTTGAGAATTGATGGACAAATGAATGACTCAGCAGCTAGACATGATGCAACATTTCCACTTGGTGTCACAAGCTTTGTTATTTAGCTGCTAGATAACATATGCTTCTCTTTCAGCACATGATAAAATAGCACACAAATGCAGCAAAATTATATTATGCAATACAAAGAGATAATGGTCTCTGCTGCATTAAAATATATTTCCAAATTTTCTTCACAAAGTAAGCAGCCAGAAGAACATAAGTGCAGATACATTTTGCTGATCCGAAAACTAAGATGCACTTTCTCAAGATAGAAGAACATAAGTGCCAATATGTCTATTTGTCTCTAAAATAAGCTCATAACTTGGAGAAATGGAGAACCTTATTCTCACAAGGAAAAGAGATAGGGATATACCGTTTTGATGCAACGGGGAGCTGATTATGGTGAGGACACATGTTGAAAAACCTAACGTCAAGTTTTGGTGATACGTTCCTCTTACTGTCCGCATATGATGTGGTCTTGTAATATTATTGTTCCATCAGTATTCCATAAGATCTCAGTTTTTCCTAGTACACTTGTGGCTGTTCCACCTGCTTTTATTTATCCCTTCATTTGTTGATTGTTGTCCTTGGGTGTCGCTGTACTGTGTTGCTATACTTGCTGAAAAATGGGGTCTGTGGGTTCCGACACTGACTACTTTAAATGATGTAGCCGACATATGCACAGTTATGTTTTATAGTGCTTTAATTTCACTGCTAACAGCCCCCTAATAATATGTAGTCATATGGCCAGTGCACTATTATTTAACCTTCGATAAGCCTCATTAATAGTTAGCAGATGGAACTCTACATACTGCTACAATAGTTTACTGTTGAACATCTTTGAGCAGTAAAAACATAACCACAAAGTCCACAGTTCTCGAAGAATAATCAGGTACATATGGAACAGTCACTGTCATTGGTTTTTACACACGGCGTAATTGTTTAACACTTATTTGACAGTTAAATTGTTGTTGTTGTTCTAATCAGCACAGGTTACTTGTCAGAAACTCGGCTGTGGACTGGCTGTCTCATGACCAAAAATTCAGTCCTTATATATCATCACAATAATAGGTGCTGAAACTACATTTTGTATGAAGTTAAATTTACAGAAATTACAATTAAACCCGGCCACAGTGGCTGGGCGGTTCTAGGCGCTTCAGTCTGGAACTGCACGACCGCTAGGGCCGCAGGTTCGAATCCTGCCTCAGGCATGGATGTGTGTGATGTCCTTAGGTTAGTTAGGTTTAAGTAGTTCTAAGTTCTAGGGGACTGATGACCTCAGCAGTTAAGTCCCATAGTGCTCAGACCAATTACAATAAAAACTTAACTCATTAAATTAACTGAAGTCATCGAAAAATTGTGTCTCTTTAACAGTTTCTTCTACTGCAAAAGTTAGGCTGAATTATTTGTTTAAATCATGAAATTAACAAATATCTTTATGCAAACAATACTTTACACAAAAATGTTAATTACCTTGGAATTAATTAAGAGCTGGTTTTGCTAACATGTTTTTGAATAGATCTACATAAATACTTTAAGATTACTAATACTTCTTCTTCCAAATGTTTAAAATTATTACAGAATTGATATGTTTATATGTCAACAATAAAATTTAAGTTACAAAACAATTACTGATTTCTCCCTGTGATGAAAGATACTAACTAGTAATAGTCTAAATAAATTAGAAACTCAACTACATACATAAAACTTAGCACAAAATTAGCTCTGGTGTTATTTACTTTAAAACTAAGGGCCAATATCTCTCTTTTATAAAAGTACAGATTATACTCACATATGTTAATGTTAATTAAGTCAAAATGATCAAAACTAATTTCAGGAGGCATATTGCAAGACAAGAGGGGAATTAAAATTATCCCAGCTTGCTTCACCACACACTGTTTGCCATTAAACTTGCAGCACTACAAAATCAATGTGCAACATAGTTAAATTGGCATAAAATGCATTATATGCTTGGATATGCAAATGATTAGCATTTCAGCACAGCTGCACAAAACAGATAGGAATAATGCCATTTACATCCTCTATGTAAGGATTAGCAACTTATGGTTTTTTCATTCAGAAATCACCTTTGAATGTTTGTTGTTTGCCAGAAGATTGTGATTTTCAAGAAAGAGAAAAGTCTACCAGCACTTGTAAAACTTCCCCAGTGGCCGGATCGTTACCTGCTCTGTGTCAGCTTGCTTGTTTCCAGCAGGACGAGTATCCACACAGGCAGTGTGGTGACATCTAGACCATACTGGACTGTCATTTGGTGACCATTGCTGTGGAATTACTTGATGCGGCAGTAGGGAAGAGGCATACTGACAATGGTTTACACAATGACAACATGGGACAGAGAAGTGGCACCACATCAGTTTTCAGACAAGTTCATGTTCTGCGTACAATATGTAACCTACCCCTCCTTCCTTTGTTGTCGCCACTGTCTACAATGCTGAAGTCTTTTATAAGATTCAAGAGGAGTAAAATTTACAATAAAATTTTTACTTATCTTTTCTCATGCAGTTCTCTCCAGTTCTTCATGTCCAGGTGTCTGATTCTTGAAGATGAAACTTTCACATTTTAGGTTCTCATGTTCCAAATAATCTAAATAAATTGAAGAATATCTGTTAAGAATTTTTTTTTCAGTTATTTATTGCATCACATTTTACTATATCACACTGTCTTTTGAATTTTCACATAACAAAGCCAAAATTACCTTGTTCATCCAAACTATAAAAGTATGTCCGATCACATCACAGGCATACTTACTACTACTCCACTCCATGGCAACAACAATGCTCCAAAGGCTCTACAACTCCTCCCGGAAAACAAACCTCTGTTAGTCCACACTACTACTTTATAAATGAATCCAGAAATAAATATAATAAACAGCACCAGACTGCACAGCCAATTATAGAAACTTTTAAGTGTGTCAAACATATTGTAATTCCAAATGTTTCTAAAAACAAAGCAATTTCGAATGTACATTCAGAGCCAGCACATATCGACTGTGACACTGAAACAAAGTAATTCCCCTTCATAGATTCTAGTTTGCAACACAACACATTGTGTATAAAATTATGTGAGACCCCCCTCAGAAAAACAGCTAAGATAATACTGACCTGTCCAAAATTCAAAAGATATTTCTGGTATCGACCACTTCTGTTGCCCACATTGTCCTGACGTTCCTTGATACAGGGGGTGTTAGAATGTTGCTGTGGCTTTCATGATCTCCAGATCTCTCACTAGTGAAAAAAATAAATCTGGCTATGAGTTTCAGAGAGACTGGCATGCTACCATTATTGCTGTTAGAGGTGGCAACTCTCTATACTAAATGTTACACCCATTATGTCCCCAAATCACCTACAAATTTAATCTTTTACTCTTTCTACTGTACTTGGTACTCACAATAAGTAAAATTTCACTATTTGCTATACTTACTGGTACTGTAGCTGTAATGGCCAGCAGTGTAGATCACCACATGCAACTCATACTTCAGTTTCATTGTGTTATGCTGACAGCAAGAGTAGGAAGTACTGGGCTATCCTGAAAGTAACATCCATTAGACTCTAAATAAAATCACAGAATAATTGAAGCAAATTTTGTCAGGACAGCCGTAAAACTACACCTCTATTTGACTTCTCTTCATGATCATCATTCTGATTTAAACCTTATCATATATCCTGACAAGCTGACTAATCCCCTCTTCATAAAATATTATTGCTAAAGATTTCAGCCAGCCATGCCAACATCTGCAAATTGTTCAACATAGTCACAGAATACAGAGCCAAGCCATTCTTTCATGTGCAACGGTGAGATGGTAATCACTAGGAGCCAAGTCTGAGCTCAAGGATGTATGTACAAAAATATCCCATTTGAAATGACTCAACAATTCTAAAAAAACACTGTTAGTCAAGAGACCACATCACTTTGAATATCTTCTCAGTTCTCTTAATATTTCACGCTAGGTCTCAAACTTGATTGTTCTTTCAAGTTCCATATAATTCATATCCAGATTCATTTAGCTCACCATAATATTTCTGGCTGACAGTTCAGCATGCTTTGGTGTCTGTCTCCCCCCCCCTCCCCAAACCCCTCCCCCCTCTCCCCTCTCCCTCTGTCTCATTGTGCTTTAGTGATGGAAACAAATCTCATCACTGGTTGTGATTCTGTTCAATGGACCTACTTCTTTGGCGTTATAAAGCAAAAGGAGATGCACAGGAGCTGTTATCCATTGAGTTTTGTGCTTCTCAGAAACTAATTTTGAAACCTAACAAGCACAGAACTTGTGGTAACCTTATTGTTTAGTTATGATCTCTTGCAAAACACTCAATAAATCTGCAGGAATGTGTCTGTCAATTGAGATATGAAACACATTTTTTTGCAGATTTCCTATACACCTTGTTGCTGACTGCAGCAGATGGGCACTTTTGTCATCAACATAAACATTCTTGATTCTACACTTAAACAAACAACACCATTGATGCACACCTTCATTCATGGTGTTTAGTAAATATGTACCAGAAATTCCAATATGAACATCAACAGCATTGAAGTTTTTTGCCACTAAAAACCATTTTACAGAATAGATCACTCATTTCACAGGGTTTTCAGTTGCAGTATTCATTTTGAATTGTTACTGTATGCAAACAAGAACCAAAGTGGCCTTCTCGCTATTACAGCTTTAAGTATGCAAGAACCAAAGTGGCTTTCTCATTATCACAGCTTTAGGTATGCTAACCTACTGCATGAGTTAGTGTAGTGACTCTTCCATTCTCCAACCACGTCCCATACTGTAAAAAAACTGAAGTTTTCTTTCTCATAGTCCTTGTATGTGGAATGATTTGTAGTTACAGCAACTATAAAATTTGTGCTAACGCAACACTGTTTTTCCAGATCAGACACTGAAGAAAAATGTTCCCAATGTTTTAATTTGTAATATGTCTACTGATGTACCTGATGATAAGAAGTTAAGCTATGAGGAGTTACTTGACCTCATCAAAAAAAAGGAAGTTACATTAATAGATGTGAGAAGTAGAGTTGAAGTGAAGTCAACTGGATTGTTACCAAAGAGTTTTCATATCCCAGGTAAGTAATTAGTTTGTTGAACAGCATGAGCAGTGCACTTGAAATAATATTCAAGATGGGGAAGCTAAGACAGGCCACCAAAAATATATCTAAAAGGAGTAAATATATTGCAATGCAGTTTTCCTTAAGCTGCAGCAGACAGTGAGGCAAATTTTCTGAGGTGAGAAAGTAATTTTTAATAGTTGCCGTATTATGATACCAGTCTGTTGTTGTAACTGTGTATTTTTTTTCTTTGGCCTTGGAAAGAGCCTTTGAAGAGGACTTCAGTTATGTAACAAGTATGGAACAAGGTAATAGCACCACAGTCCACTGTTCTGCCGTTAGAATAAGAGGTCATGCAAATATTTCCCCTACTGTACCAAATATAAGTGAACACATACCTTAGTCATGGTTGTGTGTTTAACTGTGCACTGGAGACCCATATGTACCTAGCTAATTTAAGACAGTAACTTTTTTTAATAGAAATATATTTTTTTATAGCATTAGAAAGAAGCTTGAAATAGGACTTTGATGAAATAATGTGTGGAAATTGCCCTGTGCCCTGCTATTGTAACAATCAGACACCTTGCTCATGAAGCTATTAAGCCCTTCACAATGTATGTGCCAATCAGAAAAGTGAATATAGCCTCTGGCTGTGGCAAACAGGGTCAGATTGTTAGAGCAGTGGGATGGTCATATGCAGAAAGATATCCTGATCTTGCCACGTGCTCATAAGTCTCTGCAAACTTTATTTTTAAAAAATTCGAGAAATTGAAAGAGTGAAACATAAACACACCACTGAAAAAGAACTACTATTGATATTTGAGAAAGGTTACTAACATGTTCATAGTAGTAACACATAATCCATATGTTGCTTTGGGGCACTTGAGTATGCTATTGGGATCAGCCAAACCAGTGTTCTCTGAATACTACATTCCAGTGCATTGCTTTCTTTCAATATTTTGCTCCATCAACAGCTTCAGGATATATGGAATTTCTAAGAAAGTTTTTATTTTGGATGAACTAGTGTTTATAAACTGTGCAAAAATCAGTATTTTCAATGTGCACTACTGATCTGTTAAAAATCCATTTAAGTCGTGTGAGGAGGACTACTGATATTTTTTTAAATATTGGGACTCTGATATATCAGTATTTAAAAAATATATCATTATCGGTTCTCAATATATCAACAAAAAGGCTTGAGACATTGTTGGAAAAAATATCAACATATCAGCCTTTAAAAATATCAGCTGCACATTGTAAATATACTGCCAATTTTAGAGTTGTACATTCAGGTATTGATTTATTATTAAATATTATATACATCAACAAGCTAGCAGCCTGCCTATCCCCCTTAGAGCAAGAACTTAAAAGAAAAAATTGCAAATTTGTAAGTTAATAATGGGACTTTGTGCAGATGAAAAGCTCATATTGCAATACTTTTTGGGTCGACTGTTGTGTTTTTAAATAAGAACTGTGTACACAGTGCTTTTTCCTGCAATATTTCATTCCAGTTAGGCTCACTTAACTTATTTTCTTAATTTTTCATTCACTATGTGGCACAACTTGACTAGAAGAAGGGATCGGTTGGTAGGACATGTTTTGAGGCATCAAGGGATGACAAATTTAGCATTGGAGGGCAGCGTGGAGGGTAAAAATCGTAGAGGGAGACCGAGAGATGAGTACACTAAGCAGATTCAGAAGGATGCAGGTTGCAGTAGGTACTGGGAGATGAAGCAGCTTGCACAGGATAGAGTAGCATGGAGAGCTGCATCAAACCAGTCTCAGGACTGAAGACAACAACAGCAACAACGTGTCAAAATAAATAATTTTTGACACTGATGCAGGAAAATTCTGTGGTGGACCTAAATATTGCAGTTTCTGTTGGTAGCGCTGATTATGTCAGCATTTCCTGTCGCATGTCTCCACCTGCTGCAAAGACCAGTCTTATCATTTACATTTTTGTTCATGATTTTCAGCAACTGTTTTTGACGAATGGCAAAGAAACAGAACACTAATTGTGTTAAAAATTGTTTTTAATGCAACTGATGCACTATTTCCTTACATCAAAAATTTTATTCCATTCACACAGCCAACCCTTGCCACCACCTCCCCCTCCCCTCCCCCTGCCCTCCCCACCAGTGCAATCAGACTTCTTCTTTTGTGCCACCTCCATTTTGATATCAACATAATCGATATACTGGGGAAGAAAACACCATCAAGCCCTAGTTGAGAGAAGTGGCTGTCAGTGTTCTCAAGAATTGCATTATTGGCCTCTGTTTTATTGATTGAACTCTAAACACTCATAGGTATCTGCAGTTCCTGAAGGATATGCTGCTGCAGCTTTTGTAAGAAATCCCACTCAGAGAAAAGGCATTATTATTATTATTATTTTATTTATTTATTTATTTATTGACTCTTCAATCTTCTGAATGGTTTGATGCAACCCACCATGAATTCCACTCCTGTGCCAAACTCTTCATCTCAGAGTAATAAGAACTGCAACCTTTATCCTCAATTATTTGCTGAATTTGTTCCTTTCTCTGTCTTCCACTAGAGTTTTGGCCCTTTACAGCTCCCTCTAGTACCAAGGAAGTCATTCCCTGATGTCTTAATGGATGTCCTATGATCCTGCCCCTTGTCCTTGTCAGTGTAACCATGGGTAACAGAGGGTATACTTCAGTTGGTCGATGAGAGAAGAAAGTACTAAAATGTTCAGGAACATTCAAACATACAGAAATATAAGTCACGGAGGAATGAAATAAATAGGAAGGGCAGTGAAGCTAAGATGAAATGGCTGCATGAAACATCCGAAGAAATCAAAAAGATATGATTGTATGAAGCATTGACTCAGCATATAGGAAAGTCAAAACAACCTTTGGTGAAATTAAAAGCCAGGTTGGTAACATTAAGACTGTAGCAGGAATTCCAATGTTAAATGCAGAGGAGAGAGCAGATAGGTGGAAAGAGTACATTGAAGGGGGAAGATTTGTCTGATATGATAGAAAAAGAAGTAGGAGTCGATTTAGAAGAGACAGAGAATACAGCATTAGAATCAGAATTTAAGAGAGCTTTTGAGGACTTTGATTAAATGAGGCACAATGGATAGATAACATTCCATCAGAATTTCCAAAATAATTGGGGGAAGTGGCAACAAAAAGGCTATTCATGTTGGCATGTAGAATGTATGAGTCTGGTGACCTGCTATCTGACTTACAGAAAAATATCATCCACACAATTCTGAAGACTGCAAGAGCTGAAAATTGCAAGAATTATTGCACAATCAGCTTAATAGTTCATGTAGCCAAGTTACTGACAAGAATTATACACAGAAGAATGGAAAAAAATTGAGGATTTGTTAGATGACCATCTTTTGGGCATTAGGAACAGTAAAGGCACCAGAGAAACAATTCTGACATTATGCTGATAATGGAAGCAAAACTAAAGAAAAATCAAGAAACGTTCATAGGATTCGTTAACCTGGAAAAAGAATTTGACAATGTAAAATGGAGCAAAAAGTTCAAATTTCTGAGAAAAATAGGAGTGAGGAGGAAGTTCAGGTCGATTACCCCAAACAACACCCATTTTGCAGTAGTTCATTTATTCACCTAAACACAAGCAAGGCTCACAAAGAACTGGACATGGCGGAATAGCCAAAAGACCTGGTTCAGAGTCCAAAGACAATCTTAGCTTAGTTCAAAGATGGATGCAGTGATGATGATGTCGCCTTCATCGATGCCACATAGGCCCCCCCTCCCCCCTGCAGTACGGAGTACTCTTGAGGGACCAAGGGGGGTGCGGGGGGGGGGGGGGGGGGGCACCGAAGAGCCACCTTCAAAAGTGCAGGAGTGTGCCCATTGCTGGCAGTCCTTGTTGACATTTCTCCACACAAAGTGCTCCGCTACGAGGCGGGCATACGCTCAAACACCAGGCTGGGCTAAATTATGCAATGCTCGCTGAAGCGTGGTTGGGATGAGGGGGGCGTAACATGCCCGTACTGTTGTTGCACCAGAAATGCCAGGGAAGGTGGTGCGTACGAAGTGTAGTGAAGAAGTAGAGTAGTGAAGAAGTAGAGTCTGAAATCAGGTTTTGTGTTTCCTCGTCGGTGGGTTGGAGGTCAGGCAGTTCAGAGAGGTCTAACAGCAAATGGATGGTGTCAATTTGTGAAAGGAAATCAGCAACTATACTGTCAGCACCCTTTATATGTCTGACATTGGTGGTGAACTGAGATATAAAGTCCATGTATCAGAAGCGGCGAGGAGGCGGGTCAGCTGGTGGGTTTGTAATGGCCACAGCCAGAGTTTTGTGATCCATTAAAACATAGAAAGGGTGTCCCTCGACGTCAGTCTTAAAATGCTTGATTGCTTCGTAGACCGTGAGCAACTCCCTGTCAAACGCGGAATATTTCCATTGTGCATTGGTGAGCTTACACGAGAAGGACTGCAGAGGCGAAGTTTGCCCATTGTCTTACTAAGGACAGCACTGATGGCAGTATCACTTACTTCTCTGGTGATGAAAAGTTGCACATTGGGATGAGGATGTGCGATGGTGCGGGCCTCGGCAAGACGATTTTTGAGGGCAGTGAAAGAGTCAGTCGTGGTAGGGGTCCATGGAACGGGCAGAGATCCAGAAGTGTTGGTGCCTGCCAAGGCATCTGCCAGTGGAGCCTGAATCTCCGCAGCCCGAGGTAGATGTTGGCTATAATAATTAACCGTCCCCAGAAAGTGCCGGAGCTCTTTGAATGATGAAGGTCTGGGTAGGTTTAATATTGTTTGTACTTTCTCAGGGGGCAGTAAATCCCTTCGGCAGAGACCCGAAAACCAAGAAAAGTGACAGCAGGTTGATGTAGCTGCAATTTGTCATGGTTGGCCTCGATGCCTGCTGGTGCGAGAGTGTTCATAACAGTTTGCACATGTCGAATGTTGTCCTCGACGGAGGAACTGAACACAAGAATGTCATCAAGATATGCAAAGCAGAATTTTAAGTCGAATAGCCCTTTGTTGATGAAGTGTTGCCAGGTCTGCATTGCGTTTTTCAGACCGAAGGGCATGAATCGGAACTGAAATAACCTGATCAGGGTGGTGATTGCTATCTTCTCGATGTCTTCAGGTGCTATGGGGATCTGGTGGTAGGCCCGTTTGCAATCAATGACAGAGAGTGTGGTCTCACCTGTGAGGGAACTGGTAAAGTTGGGTATGGGGTAGTTGCATAGTTTGAGGTGCTGTCCGCAAGGGGTGGGGTAGGAACCGTCAGTTCGGGAACACGTGACGCTCGTCGCGCATAGGACTTGTGTCGGGCTGAGTGTCAAACGCTGCCGTGTTAGGGGGTGTGGCCCTGCGGAACTGTCAGTGCACGTTATGGCAGTCTTGTAGCACAGTTGTGAGGGGTAGCAGGAGGTAAACACACAGAGGCTTGATTGCTGGGATTGCAAGCAGATTTGGCGCACTTACTGACCTTGCTTTGTCCTTGCTGTAGTGTCTGTAATTCCTTTGCTGCATTGGAGAGCTGTGTTTCGCGGAGCCAGAGGGAGAGCTCGTAGTTTTCCTTGCATAGGCATGTGACATGTTCAAGCTCAACAAAGCACTTGTGCGTGGTTTCTTGTAATGGAAATAAAATAGAAAGAAACTTCTACTTGGGAAAAAATACATTAAAAACAAAGATTCCGAGACTTACCGGTAGATAGGCACAATAAATAAAACACACACACACACACACACACACACACACACACACACACACACACAGAGAGAGAGAGAGAGAGAGAGAGAGAGAGAGAGAGAGAGAGAGAGAGAGAATTTCTAGCTTTCGCAACCGACGGTTGCTTCTTCAGGAAAGAGGGAAGGAGAGGGAAAGACGAAAGGATGTGGGTTTTAAGGGAGAGGGTAAGGAGTCATTCCAATCCCAGGAGCGGAAAGACTTCCCTTAGGGGGGAAAAAGCTAGAAATTCTCTCTCTCTCTCTCTCTCTCTGTGTGTGTGTGTGTGTGTGTGTGTGTGTGTGTGTGTGTGTGTGTGTGTGTGTGTTTTATTTATTGTGCCTGTCTACCGGCGCTTTCCCACTTGGTAAGTCTTGGAATCTTTGTTTTTAATGTTTCTTGTAATGGCGTAGACATGTACGGATGAGACGATCCCGGACCGATGTGTCACGGGTGGGGGGTGTGCTCAATGGAGCACAGGGGAAATGAGTCTTGGACAGATGATGAAACACGGTGTTTCTCTCTAGGTCCAGTGAAAGTTTGTGGTGTCGTAAGAAGTCAATGCCTAGTATAGGTTCGTCAATTTTGCACACTAAAAAAGTCCACTCGAGTTTGCAGCTTGCAGAGAGTGAGACGACATGTGAAGTTGAACCCGAGCATTGTAGTTTAGTTGAATTCATGGCTTGCAGTGAATTATGATGAGGGTGGATGTTCGACAATGCTAAGGACGTAGGCAGCAGCAAAACATCAGTGCCTGTGTCCACGAGGAAAAGGTATCCTGACGAATTGTCTTTAATGTAAAGTCGTCTGCAAGTATCCAGTCGTTTCCGGACAGAATGGAGCACTGGGGGGTGCCTGTCATGTTGTGCACAAGAGGCGGCACCTGGACCTAAATGCAATTGGCGTTTGGGAAGTAGCAGAGTGGTCTGCAGTTCGGGGCCACCTCACCAGTGTGTGGAAGTAACGGTACGGGTAGTGCGGTTGCATTTCCTGCGGAAAGTTTGTTGCCAGTGGCGGTGTCCGAGGTTTGGTGGCCACAGCAGGTTCAGTTGCAGGAGGGGGCATGGTTGACTCATTAAGTTTGTAATGGTTGAACACTTCATCCACAATTTTAAACCAGGTTTCTGCTCTCTCGGGATTAAACGGCAGCAGCGTCAGTAAGTGTTGTAGAATGTTTGGAATAATAGGTTGAGTTGAGTTCGTCGGGGCACTGCCTGCATCGAGCTGTTGTTGGTGTAGTATTCCAGGAGAGTGTGCCTCCAGGGGACGTGGCAATGACAGCTGTTTGGGAGGCAGCGTGAAGGTGACACGTTGTAGTTGAGCGTGATCCGTCACGACATGGAAGTCCGACACTGTTAAGACACCGTAATATGTCAGTTGTGGTTGCAGAAGCTCAACATGTTGTGGGTGTGTTCGGATTGACACATCGCGGAAGACTGGCTTGGATGAGGCACCAAAATGTGCCAAGGATGGTAGCGGAAGCTCGACTGGAGCTGGCGCGGGGGCGACAGGTGAGAAAAAGTTCAAAATTTGAGAACACATGTTAGTCCACAGGAAGCTCAGTCCACAGGAAGCTCAACGTATGGTCAGAGCTGGGGCCACCTATGTTGCAGGGAGGGCAGGAATAGGCCCCTCACTAGTCTGTCAGACCATGTAAAAACTGGTGCAGTGTTGGGAGGGGGTTACCTCTGCAGAAGCTTAGAGATGTTCTCTCTCAGTCCCATTGCCTTTGAATCCAGTTGTTGTGTAGCGCTGAAAGGGAGGAGCGCTTCATGTGTCCATATATATTCAGATTTCAGCCTCTGAATCGATATGGTATCCCATTTGTCAGTCTTGTCAATGACAAATGTGTTTCCTCTCCTAGAAATGATCCTAAAAGGCTTAGAGTATGCAGGTGATGGCCAGATGAAATCATGTTTGCATACATACAGTAATCCTTGTTCCATAGATCATGAATATGACATTTTGCAATGAAATGGGATGGGTTATTAATGACAAATTTTGTAAGTGAGTATATGTATTATGAAGGTACTGCAAATATCCCAAGTTCCTTAAATAAATGTCTGCAATGTGATCTTAGGTGGGCTCCAGCTATTATTCTGATTACACGCTTTTGTGCAATGAATACTTTCTCTCTTAATGATGAATTGCCCCAAAATATGATGCCATATGAAAGCAGTGAATGAAAATAGGCATAGTAAGCTAATTTACTGATATATTTGTCACCAACATTTGTAATAACCATAATAGTAAGTAGCTGAACTTAACCGTTTCAGCAGATCCAACAAACTAAAAGCTTTGCAGGTTATTATGACTGAAGACTTTCCATTCACCACGATTAACAATACTAAGTGGCCTGCAAGGTCATATGTGTGATCTCAATTATTGTACAAAATTTGTAGAAAATTCTGATGACAGTGACAGTAGTGATGTGGTCACCAGCCTCCGGAACTGTGTGGGTGAACAGTATATATCTTCTCTAATTGCCATGCGTGATCACAGGGGCATTAGCAGCAAGGCATCACAGTATGACTAATGTCTTGAAGACACTTTTAAAGTGCATTGCATTCATTTTACCATCCCATTGCTTGCTAGCAGGGATGGTGGTGAGTTGTGCGAATGTGTTTGCTGCCACTGAGCTGGAGCGATTCTTCAGACAACTGTCTTTTGAACTGTCACACTGTGTCAGTCGCAGCCATGTGTGGAATGTCAAACTGAACAAAGCCTGACTGTATCAATGCCCTGGCCACTAATTCAGCAGAAATATTGAGAATAGGTACCACTTCTGACCACCCCATAAAATGGCCAACAATTGTTAGAAGGTATCACTATCCACCAACTGTATCTATGTAAATGTGGGCGACTCTTGCTTCAACATGGGAAAGCACTCAACTGGCATAAACATGTGCCAGACTACTTTGCTGTGTTGGAACCCTTACCTGCATGCACCAAGGCATGAAAATCTCTCGGTATGCCTGGCCCAACTGCTTTCATAGCTACCAGTTTCGCAGAGGCTCTAATAGCTGGTCGAGCAAAGTACTGATACACACACAAAATTTTATGCCACCAAATTTCAGGGATGAATTGCCATTGTCTTCTTCCAGTCATGTTGCACCAAATTTCCTGTTTTATGCCCTGCAGTGGCACTAGCTCAAGTTGTAAAGTTGTAGACGCAAAGATTTCAAGCCCACAGTGAAGTGAAACATCATCTTTCTGTTTTGCAGCCATGTCAGCCCCATTTATAGAACTCAAAATAGCACAACTGCAGAAAAGGCAGTCCACCAAAGCCTTTTCTTTAGTGATATATGTTGTATGTCAGTTACAAAGAGCACTATAATCTCAGTCTGTCTGGATTGCTATGGTTAACTAAGGTCTGTCGCCTGAAAAAAAAAAAAAAACATCATTAGTAGTTAGCGGTGCATGAATATCATGAAGTGCAGCCCTTCAATGGGAAATCTGTTTGGCAGCCAGGTAGCTGATGAGTGGTTCTCTGTCAGTTTTGCTCCACCTCTGTCGCTTGGATAAATTTTTCATGAAGAGCACAAGTGGTCACCATCTGCTGCTCACATGTTGCAGCAAAGTAGTACTGGCTGCCATCTGGCTAGTGTCTACCATCAGTGCTAGTGGAGTACCTACAGTAGGATGAACCAATGAGGTAGCTTTAGATAGTTCCATTTTCCAGTTGTGACGTTCACCTGCTTTCCGCAGTGTCAACGTACTACATTGTTATACTGGCTGAAAAAATGAGGGTGGAAGTTCAACACTGACTACTGCAAATGATGTAGCTAACAGTTGCACAGTTGCATTTCACAGCTCTTTACTGTCACTGTACACAACCCCCAACCTCCTTCACCCTCCCCCCCCCCCCCCCCCCCCCCGCCCCGCCCCGCCCCAGTATTACACAGTTAATACAGCTAGTTCACTATTGATTAACTTTTAATAAGCCTCATTTATAGTTTGCAGGCAAACATCAGCATAGAGCAGTAAAAATCTAACCATACAGTTTGTGCAGAATAATATGGTTCATGTGGCACTGTTGAACAGACACTGTCATTTTAACACATGACCTGTTTATGTTACACGTATTTCAGGTATAGTTGATGCGTTGTTGTTGACCTAACCAATACAGACTCCTCGTTCGAAAATTGGTCATGGACTGACTGTCTCAGAACCAAAAATCAGGCCTTTATATATACCCACAATAATAGGTACTGAAACTAGACATTGTTCAATGTTTAAGTTATAGAAATTACAAATGAAACATAACTCATTCAGTTAACTGAATACATTGAGAAATTCCTCCTTTCTAACAGTTGCTTCTATCACAAAGGTTAGGCTTAATTATTTGTTTAAATAATAAAATTAACAGATATAGCTACCCAAACAATGCTTTTGACAAAAGTGGCAATTATTTTGGATTAAATAAGGGCTGGCTTTGCTAACATTCATTTATAAGTCAACAGTAGAATTTAAGTCACAAAATAATTACTGATTTCACTCTGTAACAAAAGTATTTACTAGGAATAGTCGAAATAAATTAGAAAATTGATTACATACACAAAACTAAGCACAAAATTAGATCTGATGCTATATTCTTTAAGACTTAGTGCCAACCTTTCTCTTTTCTGGAAATGCCGATTATACTCATGGATGTTAATTAGTCAAAAGTGAAAAAATGATTATAAGGAGGCAGATAGCTAAACAAGAGAGGAAGTAAAAATATCCCAACTTGCTTCGTCACAAAATCATGAAAGGTCGCCTCAGCTTGTGGGCTTCATGGTACTTTCTTACTGCCACATGTGTTTTGCAGTTTGGTAGTTTTGTGAGTAGCTCTTGTACCTGAGCTAAGTGAAACAAATACTCCCAATAGTTGTTTAGCATTTCTATGAATCTGTGTAGTCCATTGAATGTAGGAGGCAACATCATCTGCTGAGCAGGCTCCATCTGCTCTAGGAGTGGGTAAATGCCTGCATTTGAGACTGAAAGCCTTAAAAAGTGCACTTTTTCTGCAATAACACATTTTTCTCTGTTAACTGGAGTGCTGAACTCCTCCAAACATTGAATAGCATTTAAAAGTTCTCTTTTTGTTGCTGCCTTGTCTTGGAGAACACTAAAATGTCACCCATGTAATAAAAAAAGAAATGATAACCCTCTGATGTGCTACTTTTCTTAGATCAAAGGGCATAGATGTAACCTCGACAAACCAAAGGACGTCATGACAGCTGTGTTTTGTTAGTTTGCTGTTGTCGTCTAAATTTATGAAAACACCTTTCTGCAATCAATTACACTAAAAAAAAATGTGCACAGTAATATGTTAAAATCCACTACATTAGGTGCAGGATATCTACCAGGAATGGTGTGGCCATCTAAATCCCTATAAGCCTTAAATAACCTCCAAGATCAATCTTTTTTGTGTGTCACATGTAGCAGAAACAGGCAGGAGCTGCTGCATCTATTTACAGTACTTTATGTCAGCATTTTGGCGAAGTTTGCTTGCCCAGCAAGAAGCATTTCTGCTGGCAGCCAGTGAGGTCATGCAGTGACAGGCTGTTCTGGCATAGTCCAAATGTGATGCTGCGTAGCATGATGACACCTCATACCTGCCACAATTTGAGAGCTCCTCTGGATAAGATTCATGTACAGTATGATCGAACATATAGGATAACGAGTTATTCTCGTGTAACACATGTGTGTACATTATGCATTGAGTGAGATGCAGCAGCAAGGCTTGTTGAACCAGTGCAATTGTCACGACATGCCTGGCCATCTTTGTGCAGTGAAGTATGGTCCCACTGAACATTACGTGACCTGATGCAGAAGGTAAAGAAGGAGAGGATGCTGTAGATGTCACTTGCACTAAATGGCTATTTATGAGATCTGGCATTAGATGTAAATGTCTAAAGAGGTCGGTGCCAATTATAGGACCACCCATGGCTGCCACAAAAGTCAATATAGGGCATATTCCATTGTTGAAATGCAAGGTCAGCTTCTTCACCCCACATATGGAAATTTTTTGTGTTGTTGGCCACTGTCAGCAGGGGCTGTACAGTTTCTGCTCTGTGCCTATTCATGCTCATACCACACTTTCTAATTTCAGACTTGGTGTCACTGAGGAATTTTTCATCAGATCATAGATCTTGTACAAAAAGACAAAATGAATGGTTGAAAGATGGGAATGTAGCTTTTGTGCTGTTTGTGCGGTGCTTGTGATTTTCTCAATGAGAATGCACACCCACTAGCAGTCATTGTTGAAGTTTGGATACTTGCACAGCCTAGTACATTATCTAGCTGTGTTTCCTAACTGCATATGGTACCAACACCAGCTTAATTGTTCACTCTTTATTAGGGCTGGTCCTGAAACTGCACATATTTCTGAAATATGCTGCCCTTCTTGTGTCTCCATTTTGGCACTGAACCTCACTAAATCTACAGCAAGTTGGCTGACGTGTTCACCAGGTACTGCTGTGGAGTGGCCATATGCATTCTAGGGCTGACGAGTTCATCATGTGTGGGCAGACAGGTGCCTGGTCCACTGACCAGTACCTCATTAACTGACATACATGCACATTCATCAGTTAATGTACCATCTGCTTTACATGATAAATCAGTCAGTGGCGAGGACCTGCACAGCCAGCAGATATGTAACACTGCTGAGATGACAGTTCTGAGCTGGCAAAGTATGGAACAACTGGAAGATTTGTGTGGGGGAGTTACCTGCACACACTTCGCCTGCTATAATTTTGTTGAAGCATTATGTTGTTGTTGTTGTTGTTGTTGTTGTTGTTGTTGTCTTCAGTCCTGAGACTGGTTTGATGCGGCTCTCCATGGATTATACCAGTGGAAAAACATAGCACTGCAACGAGGCCTCTTTCAGTACTGTGTAGCATTGTACTTGCAGTGCATGGTCAATTTGCTCAGTCACATGTATGTCCAACTTTGACACTATAATTGTAAACTTGCTGAATCATCACTAATACTATGTTGCCAAAACACAGCTTCCATTTGTGTTAACCACAGCTTTGGTTTTGGGGGGGGAGGGGGGCGCAGAATGCAGGATGCAGGATGTTTTACGTTGTTGTTCCTGCAACAAGACCAGCTCACAAAGTGCCGATTATTGTTCATTACAGGAAAAGGCTGAGGAACACTGTTGGTGAAGGCAAAGCCAGCTGTACAGGTGAAAGTATCTCTCGTTACATCAGTGTTTGTAGCACAATGCACTTGAAAAAAGAACGTAGTGTCATGAACATTGTGTGACTCCAGGTTCATTATTATTCAGTTGGGGTTCATTATTATTTCCCCCTAATGTAACACACTCTGAGTAATAGAAGATACAAATTTATAGTGTTCAAATGTATGTGCTTACTAGAACAATAACCTCATGTGTCACATGTACCATAGACAACTACAAAGACAGAGATAGCACTTGAATCTGTGATGATGTTCACACTCACACTGTTGATAACACAGCATCTACTGGTGTTACCACAATACAGTAGTACAGGTACATTCAGTGATATACGTAGATACTGTCTACAATGTGGGTTGCAAATAGAGTTAATAAGAAAGAAGTAATAAAAAACTTTGTTCATGATGTTGAAGTTTTACTGCATGAACAATGAAAATATACACCAGGTTATCTTCCATTCGGAAAGTGAGTGCACTCAGTGACTGTTACGTGATTTATAAATTATATAGTGCAGCAATCAGTCGCCCTTTCTTTTCTTTTCTCTTCTTCTTCTTCTTCTTCTTCTTCTTCTTCTCCTCACTCTTTAAATAAAAAAAAAAAAAAAAAATGCAAAGCCAGATTTTGGCTAGTGCCTAACCATTATCGATATTATCGATGCACTATTTTCTAATCTCCATGCATGTTAGTTCCCTGTTGTTCGGGTGTCAGTCACAGTTCTTTGAATATTCTTGAGTATTCAAAGAACTGTGTCTGACGCCCAAACAAGAGGGAACTAACATGCATAGAGATTAGAGAATAATGCATCGATAATGGTTAGGCATGAGTCAAAATCTGGATTTGCGTAATAAAACCTGTTAAAAAAATAAAAAAAAAAGAACTGATTGCTGCGCTCTATATGATTTGTAAATGAATATATAGTAAATAAAATAGAAAGAAACTTCCACATGGGAAAAATATATTAAAAACAAAGATTCCAAGACTTACCAAGCGGGAAAGCGCCGGCAGACAGGCACAATGAACAACACACACAAACACACACACACACAGAATTACTAGCTTTCGCAACCAATGGTTGCTTCTTCAGGAAGGAGAGGGAAAGACGAAAGGATGTGGGTTTTAAGGGAGAGGGTAAGGAGTCATTCCAATCCCGGAAGCGGAAAGACTTCCCTTAGGGGGGAAAAAAGGACAGGTGTACACACACACACACACACACACACACACACACACACACACACACACACACACACACACACACACACACACACACACACACACCCATCCGCAGTCTGCTTGTGTCTGTGTATGTGCGGATGGATATGGATGCGCGCGAGTGTACACCTGTCCTTTTTTTCCCCCTAAGGGAAGTCTTTCCGCTCCCGGGATTGGAATGACTCCTTACCCTCTCCCTTAAAACCCACATCCTTTCGTCTTTCCCTCTCCTTCCTGAAGAAGCAACCATCGGTTGCGAAAGCTAGTAATTCTGTGTGTGTGTGTGTGTGTTTGTGTGTTTTGTTCATTGTGCCTGTCTGCCGGCGCTTTCCCGCTTGGTGAATATATAGTAAGCAATAAGCTGTTTTCCATTCATCATTTTGTTCTGAAATTATCTGCATGTTTTGGGCTGGCAATCATTTTTGTTTATTTTGCCACTTATGGTGCATTTTTGAGATTTTCAGAAACTACCATTGTCCTTTGCATAATCTATGAGTACTATATATTTTCTACACTGACTGTAAATTAACTCTGTTTTCAAGTGTGCTAACAACTATAATTGACCCCAAAAAGTTTTTGGAAACTAGTAATTTTTACCACAGATTTTTGTGTTGCCTGAACAGAAACCTCATTCTGTATACTTGCTTCAATTCTTATATGTAATTAGTAACTATGTCAGCAGATTAAAACATAATCAGAGGAATTAATTTGAAGCCATTTGTTCACTGACCTGTAATATATTGCACCAGCCAAAATGCAGCCCCACTGTGAATGCTGTTCTCAAATGGGCTACAGTAGCACATTACAAACAGTATTGTAAGGTGCTTATAGAATAGCTAATTTACAGGATCAAATTAAGACCATATGTTCAGTAGTGAAGGAAGTGTCTGGTCAGCAGCACAAGGTCAACAGTATAAAGTTAGTTCGTAGTGAAAATGTTTCTGTTACTGATTAATCAGATATGTGTACAGTATTTAAGAATCATTTTCTGAGCATTCCTGGTGAATTAAAGAAAAATTTAGTTTCTACAGGGGATCATATAACTTTCTTGGCAAACGCCTTTCCAAGACTGATGTCTGAAATACTCCTCTGTGATACAGGAAAGGGGGAGATAGAGTCAATAATTAAATCACTAAAGACTAAGGACTCTCATGGTTATGATGGAGTGCTTAGCAGAATATTAAAGTACATGTTAGCCTTGTAATTAACCATATTTGTAATTTTTCCTTTAGGAATGGTCAGTTTCCTGAACAACTAAAGTACTCAGTAGTAAAGCTGTTTTATAAAAAGGGAGAAGGGGATAATGTAGATAATTTGGATAATTTTAGACCTATTTCTATGCCATCAGTGTTTGCTAAAGTTATTGAAAAGGCTGTGAATGTAATGATAATTGATCATTTTATATCACATGATTTGCTATCAGATGTACAATTTGGCCTTATAAACCATTTAACAACTCAAAATGCTATATACTCTTTTCTTTGTGAGTTACTGGATGGGTTAAACAATAGGTTTTGAACACTAGCCATATTTTTTGATTGTGTTGATCACAAAATATTGCTCCAGATGTTGGACCATTATGGAATACAGGGAGTAACTCACAATTGGTTCAACTCTTACTTTATCAACAGACAGCAAAAGGTCATTATCCACAATGTTGAGGATGGCTGTGATGTGGGGTCTGATTGGGGTACAGTCAAGTTGGGGGTGCATCAGGGATCAGTGTTGGGTCCACTACTGTTCCTTATTTATATAAATGATATGCCCTCTGGCATTATGGGTATCTCTAAAATATTTCTGTTTGCTGATTACACTATTTTGGTAGTAAAGGATGTTCTGTGCAACATTGGCTCAGTTTCAAATAGTGCAGTTCATGACCTAAGTTCTTGGCTTGTAGAAAATAAACTAATGCTAAATCACAGTAAGACTCAGGTTTTACAGTTTCTGAGACACAATTCAACAAAACTTGACATTTTAATTTCACAGAATGAGTATATGATTAGTGAAACTAAAAAGTTCAAATTTCTAGGTGTTCAGATAGTAGTAAACTGTTGCAGAAAGCCCATGTTCAGGATCTTGTTCAAAGACTTAATGCTGGCATTTTTACTGTTCGAATGGTATCTAAAGTGAGTGATTGTTTGACACAAAAGTTAGTCTACTTCGCTTATTTTCATTCACTTATGTTGTATGGTATTATATTCTGGAGTTAACTCACCCCATTCTAAAAGGATATTTTTGGCTCAGAAACGGGTGATTCGGGCAATAAGTGGTGTATGTTCATGAACCTCTTGTTGACCCCTGTTCATGAGTCAGGGTATTTTGACATTGGCCTCTCAATATATGATGGTTGAAATTTTAATAGTGGCAGCTATTTATTTACAGCTTGTACAAAATAGAAACGTGTTTCAAAGTTTTACTGACCTTCAAAGAAGTGACCAGTAGTGTGTATAACCCATTGCCAGCGATGTGGAAGTTGTAGGATACTCTTAGCAGTGCCAGTTGTGTTGACAATTTGAGCGACACGGTCTATTGCCCAATGAATTTGTAGCAGTTCTTAAGCGAATGCCGTGAAGTGTTTCTTTCAGTTTAGAAATCCAGTTGAACTCACGAGGGCTTAAGTCAGGGGAGTGCAGGAGGTGGTATAGCACTTAGCAGCTCCATCAGTCAAACAAATCAGTAACAGCTTGCACTGTATGTGCTTGAGCATTGTCCTGCAAAATTATGGTCAGGTCGTGCAGAAAGTGTCATCACTCCTGTCTCTATGCTGGTCGTAGGTTGTGTTCCAAAACTGAAGAGCATAGAGACAGAAGTGATGACACTTTCTGCAGGACCTGACCATCATTTTGCAGGACAATGCTCAAGCACATACAATGCAAGCTGTTACTGATTCCGTTTGACAGATGGGTCTGCTAAGTGCTATACCCCCTACTGCACTCCCCTGACTTAAGCCCTTATGAGTTCAACTCAGTTTCTAAACTGAAAGAAACATTTCACGGCATTAGCTTCAGAACTGCTACAGATTCGTTGGGCAATAGACCACACTGCTCAAATTGTCAATACAACTGGCACTGCTAAGAGTATCCTATGACTTCTACATCATTGGCAATGGGTTATACACAATGCTGGTGACTACTTTGAAGGTCAGTAAAACTTTGAAACACATATCTATTTTGTATGAGCTATAAATAAATAGCTGCCACTATTAAAGTTCCAACCCTCATATATATTCCTTGCTGTCATTTCTTTTTAACAATATTAGCTTATTCCCAAGAAAAAGCAGCTTTCATTCAGTTAATACTCAGAAGAAATCAAACCTGCATTTGGATCAGACTTCCTTACCTCTTGTGCACAAAGGTGTGCAGTATGCTGCTGCATCCATTTTCAATAAGCTACCACTAGAATTCAAAAATCTTAGCAATAATCCACATGCTTTCAAATCAAAACTGAAGAGTTTCCTCATTGGTCACTCCTTCTATACTCTCGAGAAATTCCTTGAAAAATTAAGCTGATTCTTGTTGTATTATTGATTGCGTTTACTTAAACTGATGGACTGACTTTTTTTGGGGTCATAAACATTTTATTTTTATCTGTTATTACTGTTATGTTGTAATTTCATGTGCTGGCACATTCCATAACCTTGAAGATTTGCTTTTCAATTTGGTGCTAAGGAACTTGATTTGTAAATAAATAAATAAACACAAGATGAGTTGGTTGACATTTGTAAGCAGCTGGAAATTGCCCTGACTACTGTCAAGTGATTGTCAGGTGCTGCGAATTGGTGTGTTGGAAGAGCTTCTAAGAGTCGTGTATCTGTGATACCAGTACCAAAGGTACCTCAAGTACTATTCTTTCCTGTAGGTCCTGTCTCCTCCACAGTAAGTACAGGATCTGTCATTACTCATCAACTTGACTGTGAGTGGCATGTCAGTGGTAGCATCTAGGCATCTTCTGCAGAGTGGACAGAAACCAGGGAGGGCTCAGAGTGTTGTACTGATCCCCCTGACCAATAAGATTGAGGTGCTGTCTTTCACTGGAACTGAAAATGAGCCTATGGGACACACTTCATGTGTTTTGGTGAAGCTTGTTCTGTCCAGTGTAAAGAGGATGCCAATGAAAAGGGTAGAGGTCATCTATTAATCATCAGCAGTTCAAAAGTACAGCAAATGATGGTACCCTTATGGAAATAGCAGCTAGGGACAGGAAAGAACACAAGGTGCACTCGGTGTGTATGCCTGGGATCCTCATTCAGCATGTCAAAGAGGCTACTCTGGGAGCCATTGAAGGGAACAGGGTGCAACCAGCTGCAGATTTGCCTGTTGTCTGGGCTCTGAGATCATACTGGAGTCATTCTAGCAACTATCAGGGAAGGTTGAGAAGACCAGCTTTGTGCATGGAGTTTCAATGGAGCTCAAAATTTTCAGCATTGTCCCCAGAAGTGATTGTAGCACTTTAGTTCGGAGTATATGGAAGGACTGAACTAGAGATTAGGAGGATTCCATGCCATGACAAGTTAGGCTGTGACATCCTGGACTTGCGCCATAGGGTTGAGAACTGTGGGGTCCACCTAAATAAGTCAGGTGTGCACTACACATCAGAGGCGAGCTGCCTGTGTGGGGTGCACACAATGTTTTATATCTACACTCCTGGAAATTGAAATAAGAACACTGTGAATTCATTGTCCTAGGAAGGGCAAACTTTATTGACACATTCCTGGAGTCAGATACATCACATGATCATACTGACAGAACCACAGGCACATAGACACAGGCAACAGAGCATGCACAATGTCGGCACTAGTACAGTGTATATCCACCTTTCGCAGCAATGCAGGCTGCTATTCTCCCATGGAGACGATCGTAGAGATGCTGGATGTAGTCCTGTGGAACGGCTTGCCATGCCATTTCCACCTGGCGCCTCAGTTGGACCAGCGTTCATGCTGGACGTGCAGACCGCGTGAGACGACGCTTCATCCAGTCCCAAACATGCTCATTGGGGGACAGATCCGGAGATCTTGCTGGCCAGGGTAGTTGACTTACACCTTCTAGAGCATGTTGGGTGGCACAGGATACATGCGGACGTGCATTGTCCTGTTGGAACAGCAAGTTCCCTTGCCGGTCTAGGAATGGTAGAATGATGGGTTCGATGACGGTTTGGATGTACCGTGCACTATTCAGTGTCCCCTCGACGATCACCAGAGGTGTACGGCCAGTGTAGGAGATCGCTCCCCACACCATGATGCCGGGTGTTGGCCCTGTGTGCCTCGGTCGTATGCAGTCCTGATTGTGGCGGTCGTATGCAGTCCTGATTGTGGCGCTCACCTGCACGGCGCCAAACACGCATACGACCATCATTGGCACCAAGGCAGAAGTGACTCTCATCGCTGAAGACGACACGTCTCCATTCGTCCCTCCATTCACGCCTGTCGCGACACCACTGGAGGCGGGCTGCACGATGTTGGGGCGTGAGCGGAAGATGGCCTAACGGTGTGCGGGACCGTAGCCCAGCTTCATGGAGACGGTTGTGAATGGTCCTCGTCGATACCCCAGGAGCAACAGTGTCCCTAATTTGCTGGGAAGTTGCGGTGCGGTCCCCTACGGCACTGCATAGGATCCTACGGTCTTGGCGTGCATCCGTGCGTCGCTGCGGTCCGGTCCCAGGTCGACGGGCAAGTGCACCTTACGCCGACCACTGGCGACAACATCGATGTACTGTGGAGACCTCACACCCCACATGTTGAGCAATTCGGCGGTACGTCCACCCGGCCTCCCGCATGCCCACTATACGCCCTCGCTCAAAGTCCGTCAACTGCACATACGGTTCACGTCCACGCTGTCGCGGCATGCTACCAGTGTTGAAGACTGCGATGGAGCTCCGTATGCCATGGCAAACTGGCTGACACTGACGGCGGCAGTGCACAAATGCTGCGCAGCTAGCGCCATTCGACGGCCAACACCGCGGTTCCTGGTGTGTCCGCTGTGCCGTGCGTGTGATCATTGCTTGTATAGCCCTCTCCCACTGTCCGGAGCAAGTATGGTGGGTCTGACACACCGGTGTCAATGTGTGTATATATATATATATATATATATTAAAAACAAAGATTCCAAGACTTATCAAGCGGGAAAGCGCTTGCAGACAGGCACAATGAACAAAACACACAAACACACACACAGAATTACTAGCTTTCGCAACCGATGGTTGCTTCTTCAGGAAGGAGAGGGAAAGACGAAAGGATGTGGATTTTAAGGGAGAGGGTAAGGAGTCATTCCAATCCCGGGAGCGGAAAGACTTCCCTTAGGGGAAAAAAAGAACAGGTGTACACACACACACACACACACACACACACACACACACATATCCATCCGCACATACACAGACACAAGCAGTCTGCTTGTGTGTGTATGTGCGGATGGATATGTGTGTGTGTGTGTGTGTGTGTGTGTGTGTGTGTGTGTACACCTGTCCTTTTTTTCCCCTAAGGGAAGTCTTTCCGCTCCCGGGATTGGAATGACTCCTTACCCTCTCCCTTAAAATCCACCTCCTTTCGTCTTTCCCTCTCCTTCCTGAAGAAGCAACCATCGGTTGCGAAAGCTAGTAATTCTGTGTGTGTGTGTGTGTGTGTGTGTGTGTGTGTGTGTGTGTGTGTGTGTGTTTTGTTCATTGTGCCTGTCTGCCGGTGCTTTCCCGCTTGGTAAGTCTTGGGATCTTTGTTTTTAATATATTTTTCCCATGTGGAAGTTTCTTTCTATTATATATATATATTAGGCAACTCTCCATCCAGTCCAGATAATGATAACTGTAGGAAAGTGTAAGTATAAGGTTAAAAGAAATGCCTCCCACAAATGAGAGTATTAACATCCTAATGGCAAACTGCTGAAGTATTTACAACAAAGAGCCAGAGTTTGAAGTGGTCCTGAAGAGCAGTGAAGCTCACATAATACGAGGTACAGAAAGCTGGATGAAACCTAAAAATTGATAGCAGTGATATTTTTGGGGAAAATCTGAGTGTATATCGAAATAGGAAAATGGAGGTGGCGTATTTGTTGCAGCAGGCAAAAAACTCTAATCCACTGAGACAGAAACTGAAACTGCCTGTGAGATTCTTTGGACAACACTCAGTCTCAGGGGTGGGTGTAAAATTATAGCTGGATCCTTCTATCATCAACCAGACTCATATCCTGATGTAACAGAAAACTTTAGAGAAAACCTCAGTTCACTTGTTTGTAAGTTTCCCAATCAGTCTTTAATCATTGCCGGAGACAAAAGTCATCCAACAATTAACTGGGAAAATTACAGTTTTGTTAGTGGTGGGCATGATAAGGCATCCTATGGGACATTACTAAATGCCTTCTCTGAAAACTACATAACACAGATAGTTAGGAACCTCACTCATGATGAAAATATATTGGATCTAATGGCAACAAATAGAATTTGACCCCTTATGAGGATGTCCACATATAAACTGGTATCAGTGACCACAATGCGGTTGTGGCAACAATGACTACCAAAGTACAAAGAACAACTAAAACAAGCAGAAAGATATGTATGTTCAGTAAAGCAGATAAAAATCAATAGTGTCATACTTCAGTGAGGAACTTGAAACTTTCAGCACAAGGCAGGAGCATGTAGAGGAACTATTGCTCAAGTTTAAAAGAATGGTTGACCATGCACCGGATATATATGTACCCAGTAGAACAATTCATATGGAGAGGGACTGTCAGTGGTATACATTCACTGTAATGAAACTTCTAAAGAGACAGAGATTACTGCATAATTGGTACAAAACATTGTGTAGGTCTATAGATAGAGAGATGCTAAATGAAATGCCAGTCCTGACAAAACTCTACCATCTGGTGAGCAAGATGTATGAGACAGGTGAAATACCCTCAGACTTCAAGAAGAATATAATAATTCCAATCCCAAAGAAAGCAGGTGCTGACAGATGTGAAAATTACCGAACTATCTGTTTAATAAGTCACAGCTGCAAAATACTAACGCGAATTCTTTACAGACGAATGGAAAAACTAGTAGAAGCCGATCTCGGGGAAGATCAATTTAGATTCCGTAGAAATGTTGGGACACGTGAGGCAATACTGACCCTACGACTTATCTTAGAAGCTAGATTAAGGAAGGGCAAACCTACATTTCTAGCATTTGTAGACTTAGAGAAAGCTTTTGACAATGTTGACTGGAATACTCTCTTTCAAATTCTGAAGGTGGCAGGGGTAAAATACAGCGAGCGAAAGGCTATTTACAATTTGTACAGAAACCATATGGCAGTTATAAGAGTCGAGGGGCATGAAAGGGAAACAGTGGTTGGGAAGGGAGTGAGACAGGGCTGTAGTCTCTCCCCAATGTTATTCAATCTGTATATTGAGCAAGCAGTGAAGGAAACAAAAGAAAAATTTGGAGTAGGTATTGAAGTCCATGGAGAAGAAATAAAAACTTTGAGGTTCGCCGATGACATCGTAATTCTGTCAGAGACAGCAAAGGACTTGGAAGAGCAGTTGAACGGAATGGACAGTGTCTTGAAAGGAAGATATAAGATGATCATCAACAAAAGCAAAACGAGGATAATGGAATGTAGTCAAATTAAGTTGGGTGATGCTGAGGGAATTAGATTAGGAAGTGAGACACTTAAAATAGTAAGGGAGTTTGCTATTTGGGGAGCAAAATAACTGATGATGGTCAAAGTAGAGAGGATATAAAATGTAGACTGGCAATGGCAAGGAAAGCGTTTCTGAAGAAGAGAAATTTGTTAACATCGAGTATAGACTTAAGTGTCAGGAAGTCATTTCTGAAAGTATTTGTATGGAGTGTAGCCGTGTATGGAAGTGAAACATGGACAATAACTAGTTTGGACAAGAAGAGAATAGAAGCTTTCGAAATGTGGTGCTACAGAAGAATGCTGAAGATTAGATGGGTAGATCACATAACTAGTGAGGAGGTATTGAATAGAATTGGGGAGAAGAGGAGCTTGTGGCACAACTTGACTAGAAGAAGGGATCGGTTGGTAGGACATGTTCTGAGGCATCAAGGGATCACCAATTTAGTATTAGAGGGCAGCGTGGAGGGTAAAAATCGTAGAGGGAGACCAAGAGATGACTATACTAAGCAGATTCAGAAGGATGTAGGTTGCAGTAGGTACTGGGAGATGAAGAAGCTTGCGCAAGATAGAGTAGCATGGAGAGCTGCATCAAACCATTCTCAGGACTGAAGACCACAACAACAACAAATGAAATGCATTTGGCTGCAAGACAGCAATGCTTGATGCCTTCAATGACTACCATAGCAGGATATTATCGAATGATCTTTCACAAAATCCAAAGAAATTCTGGTCATATGTGAAGGCTATTAGTAGCACCAAAGTTAGTGTCCAGTCCCTAGCGAATGAGACAGGAACTGAAATTGAGGGTAGCCAAGCAAATCTGAAATGCATAACTTCATTTTCAAATGTTTCTTTACAAATGAAAATCCAAGAGAATTTCCCCAATTTAATCCTCATATTACTGAAAAGATAAGTGAAATAATATTAGCGTCAGTGGTGTTGACAAACAGCTGAAATAGTTAAAATTGAACAAAACTTCAGGGCAGGATGGAATCCATAGGCATATTATATACTGAATTTGTGGCTGAGTTAGCCCCTCTTCTGACTATAATTTACTGTAGATCCCTTGAACAAAAAACCATGCCCAGTTCTTGGAAAAAAAACACAGGTCACACCTGTCTACAAGAAGGGTAGCAGAAATGATCCACAAAACTACTGTCCAATATCCTTCAGATCAATTTGTTGCAGAATCTTAGAACACATTCTGAACTCACACATAATGAAGCATCTTGAACTGAATGACCTCCTCAATGCCAGCCAGCATGGATTCTAAAAATATCGATCATGTGAAACCCAACTTGCACTTTTCTCATATGACATACTGAAAGCTTTGGATCAAGGCAACCAGGTAGATGTAATGTTTCTTGATTTTTGAAAAGCATTTGACTCAGTACCGCACCTACACTTATTGTTAAAAGTAAGAACGTATTGGGTATCCAGTGAAATTTGTGACTGGACTGAGGACTTTTTGGTAGGGAGGACACAGCTTGTTGGATGGAGAGTCATTGTCAGATGTAGAAATGTTCAGGTGTACACCAGGTACACCAGGGAAGTGTGTTGGGAGCCTTGCTGTTCATGTTGTATATCAGTGACATTACAGACAATTTTAATAGTAGCCTTAGACTTTTTACAGATCACGCTGTTATCTGTGATGAAGTACCATCTCAAAGAAGCTGCATAAATATTCAGTCACATCTTGATAATACTTCAAAGTGGTGCAAAGATTGGTGATTTCCTTTAATGTTCAAAATGTAAAATTTTGAACTTCAAAAAATTAAAAAAATGTAGTATCATATAACATCAATGAGGCACTATTGGAATCAAATTACAATGAAATCCAGACCTTTAGGTGCTTATAGGTGTTGATAAATATCAATGGGGACAGTTGATAATGTGTGCTCTGACCTGGACTCGAACTCGGAATCTCCTGCAAACATGGCAGATGCTCTATCCGTCTTAGCCATCGAGGACATAGAGGATAGTGTGACTGCAGGGACTTATCTCTGGCACCCTCCCCGTGAGACCCACACTTCCAACTTACTATTCACACACTACATTTGTAGTGCCCCTGCCCACTATACTCAGTACTTGTGGCAGTCAGTCTACTGAGTTCGGGTAATGTGAGTGCATCCGCACAGAAGAAGATCATTGGCTGGTAAGCCTTACCTATCTAAAGATGGTATCTGTTCTTTCGGACATGTCCGATAGACCAATGTTACTGACAGTAATTTTCAATTTTTTATAATCATTCTTTTGTCCATGTTATTCATGGAAGTCTGGCTTGTGGGTATAAGAATACCAACATTCTTAAAGATATGAAGCAACTTTCAACAACTGAATCAGTGACTGAAAATATGAAGCAGGAGCCTTACAAACATACACTCCTGGAAATTGAAATAAGAACACCGTGAATTCATTGTCCCAGGAAGGGGAAACTTTATTGACACATTCCTGGGGTCAGATACATCACATGATCACACTGACAGAACCACAGGCACATAGACACAGGCAACAGAGCATGCACAATGTCGGCACTACTACAGTGTATATCCACCTTTCGCAGCAATGCAGGCTGCTATTCTCCCATGGAGACGATCGTAGAGATGCTGGATGTAGTCCTGTGGAACGGCTTGCCATGCCATTTCCACCTGGCGCCTCAGTTGGACCAGCGTTCGTGCTGGACGTGCAGACCGCGTGAGACGACGCTTCATCCAGTCCCAAACATGCTCAATGGGGGACAAATCCGGAGATCTTGCTGGCCAGGGTAGTTGACTTACACCTTCTAGAGCACGTTGGGTGGCACGGGATACATGCGGACGCGCATTGTCCTGTTGGAACAGCAAGTTCCCTTGCCGGTCTAGGAATGGTAGAACGATGGGTTCGATGACGGTTTGGATGTACCGTGCACTATTCAGTGTCCCCTCGACGATCACCAGAGGTGTACGGCCAGTGTAGGAGATCGCTCCCCACACCATGATGTCGGGTGTTGGCCCTGTGTGCCTCGGTCATATGCAGTCCTGATTGTGGCGCTCACCTGCACGGCGCCAAACACGCATACGACCATCATTGGCACCAAGGCAGAAGCGACTCTCATCGCTGAAGATGACACGTCTCCATTCGTCCCTCCATTCACGCCTGTCGCGACACCACTGGAGGCGGGCTGCACAATGTTGGGGCGTGAGCGGAAGACGGCCTAACAGTGTGCGGGACCGTAGCCCAGCTTCATGGAGACGGTTGTGAATGGTCCTCGCCGATACCCCAGGAGCAACAGTGTCCCTAATTTGCTGGGAAGTGGCGGTGCGGTCCCCTACAGCACTGCGTAGGATCCTATGGTCTTGGCGTGCATCCGTGCATCGCTGCGGTCTGGTCTCAGGTCGACGGGCACATGCACCTTCCGCCGACCATTGGCGACAACATCGATGTACTGTGGAGACCTCACGCCCCACGTGTTGAGCAATTCGGCGGTACGTCCACCCGGCCTCCCGCGTGCCCATTATACGCCCTCACTCAAAGTCCGTCAACTGCACATACGGTTCACATCCACGCTGTCGCGGCATGCTACCAGTGTTAAAGACTGCGATGGAGCTCCGTATGCCACGGCAAACTGGCTGACACTGACAGTGGCGGTGCACAAATGTTGCACAGCTAGCGCCATTCGACGGCCAACACTGCGGTTCCTGGTGTGTCCGCTGTGCCGTGCGTGTGATCATTGCTTGTACAGCCCTCTCGCAGTGTCCGGAGCAAGTATGGTGGGTCTGACACACCGGTGTCAATGTGTTCTTTTTTCCATTTCCAGGAGTGTATATGCAGTTTCTACCTCATCATCTAGTATTATCTTTAACAACCCCATAAGTATGTGGGAGTGAAGTACTACAGTTGGTCAATACAATGGCATGTGACCACTTTATGTAATGGAATGTATTTATTTTGATACACTGATACAAAGTCATAATTATTGAACCCAACGGTGAGAGAAAACAGACTGAGTCAGAGGTGATATCATTGGATTTCACAGCAGTTTATACAGACTCTTCATAATTGATCTTGTGATGTTCACCTGCTTTATTTCTTCACTGATGATCCTTGATGTTGACATACTGCACTGTGATACTGGCTGAAAAAATTGGGGGTGGAATGCAATACTGACTACTGTAAATGATGTAGCCAACAGGTGCACAATTGCATTTCACAGTTCTTTACTTTCACTGTTCACATCCCCCCCAATATTACATAGTTATATGGCCAGTGCACTATTGTTTAACTTTCTATAAGCCTCATTGATAAGGTGCAGCCAAACATCCACATACTGCTTCAATAGTTTACTATTGAATATCCACGAGCAGTAAAAGCCTAACCACACAGTTCACTGCTCTTGTAGAATAATGAAATACATATGGAACAGACACTGTCATTGTGTTACACTAATTTCACAGTGAAGTTGATGCATTTTGTTGTTCTAACCAAAAAAAAGTTTCTAGTCTGAAACTTGGCCGTGGACTGACTGTCTTGGGACCAAAAATCGGGCCCCTATATATATTCCTACAGGAAAATTAAAGAGACCTTTGGAGAGAAGAGAACCACGTGTATGAATATCAAGAGCTCAGATGGCAACCCAGTTCTAAGCAAAGAAGGGAAGGCAGAAAGGTGGAAGGAGTATATAGAAGGTTTATACAAGGGTGATGTACTTGAGGACAATATTATGGAAATGGAAGAGGATGTAGATGAAGATGAAATGGGAGATACGATACTGCGTGAAGAGTTTGACAGAGCACTGAAAGACCTGAGTCGAAACAAGGCCCCCGGAGTAGACAACATTCCATTAGAACTACTGACGGCCTTGGGAGAGCCAGTCATGACAAAACTCTACCAGCTGGTGAGCAAGATGTATGAGACAGGCGAAATACCCTCAGACTTCAAGAAGACTAGATAATTCCAATCCCAAAGAAAGCAGGTATTGACAGGACAGATGTGAAAATTACCGAACTATCAGTTTAATAAGCCACATCTGCAAAATACTAACGCGAATTCTTTACAGACGAATGGAAAAACTGGTAGATGCGGACCTCGGGGAGGATCAGTTTTGATTCCGTAGAAATGTTGGAACACGTGAGGCAATACTGACCTTACGACTTATCTTGGGAGAAAGATTAAGAAAAGGCAAACCTACGTTTCTAGCATTTGTAGACTTAGAGAAAGCTTTTGACAATATTGACTGGAATACTCTTTTTCAAATTCTAAAGGTGGCAGGGGTAAAATACAGGGAGCAAAAGGCTATTTACAATTTGTACAGAAACCAGATGGCAGTCATAAGAGTCGAGGGGCATGAAAGGGAAGCAGTGGTTGGGAAAGGAGTGAGACAGGGTTGTAGCCTCTCCCTGATGTTATTCAATCTGTATATTGAGCAAGCAGTAAAGGAAACAAAAGAAAAATTTGGAGTAGGTATTAAAATTCATGGAGACGAAGTAAAAACTTTGAGGTTCGCCGATGACATTGTAATTCTGTCAGAGACGGCAAAGGACTTGGAAGAGCAGTTGAACGGAATGGACAGTGTCTTGAAAGGAGGATATAAGATGAACATCAACAAAAGCAAAACGAGGATAATGGAATGTAGTCAAATTAAATCGGGTGATGCTGAGGGAATTAGATTAGGAAATGAGACACTTAAAGTAGTAAAGGAGTTTTGCTATTTAGGAAGTAAAATAACTGATGATGGTCGAAGTAGAGAGGATATAAAATGTAGACTGGCAATGGCAAGGAAAGCGTTTCTGAAGAAGAGAAATTTGTTAACATCGAGTATAGATTTAAGTGTCAGGAAGTCATTTCTGAAAGTATTTGTATGGAGTGTAGCCATGTATGGAAGTAAAACGTGGACGATAAATAGTTTGGACAAGAAGATAATAGAAGCTTTCGAAATGTGGTGCTACAGAAGATTGCTGAAGATTAGATGGGTAGATCACATAACTTATGAGGAGGTATTGAATAGGATTGGGGAGAAGAGAAGTTTGTGGCACAACTTGACTAGAAGAAGGGATCGGTTGGTAGGACATGTTTTGAGGCATCAAGGGATCACAAATTTAGCATTGGAGGGCAGTGTGGAGGGTAAAAATCGTAGAGAGAGACCGAGAGATGAGTACACTAAGCAGATTCAGAAGGATGTAGGTTGTAGTAGGTACTGGGAGATGAATCAGCTTGCACAGGATAGAGTAGCATGGAGAGCTGCATCAAACCAGTCTCAGGACTGATGACAACAACAACATATATATATCCTCACAATAATAGGTACTGGAACTGTACATTGTTCAATGTTTCATTTCCAGAAATTACAATTAAAACATACTTCATTCAGTTAACTGAATACATAGAAAAATTACATTTTTTGTAACAGTTTCTTCTACTACAATGGCTAAGCTGAATCATTTTAACAGATAAAGTAATGCAAACAATACTTTGACAAAATTGGTAATTACTTTGGAATTAATTAAGGGTTGGCTTTGCTAACATGTTTTTGAATAGGTCCAGATAGATTCTTTAAGAATAGTATTAGTTGTTCCTCCAAATATTTATAATTAACACGGAATTTATAGTTGTTTATAAGTCAACAATAGACTTTGAGTTACAAAACAATTACTGATTTCACCCTATAACAAAGGTATTAACTAGGAATAGGCAAAATAAATGAGAAAAACAATTACATACATAAAACTAAGCACAAAATTAGGTCTGGTGATATATTCTTTAAAACTGAGGGCTAACCTTTCTCTTTCATAGAAATGCACATTATACTCATGTATGTTAATGGTAATTATTTAAAAGTGAAAAAATTAATTTTATGGAAGCAGCTGGCAAAAAAAAAAAAAAAAATATCCCAGCTTGCTTTGTCACAACACCCCCTCATTGGATTGGCCTGAGAGATATTGCAAATAGCTATCTGAGCAATTCGACCATCACAACTGACCCCGAACAGTTGGTATAACAATCTACACAAAAGAAAAATACTACATAAGAAATCTTATCAAAACTACAGTACATATGTTATTTTTTTAAATTCCTTCTTATATGAAAATCCTCATACAAACTATTTACATACAGTGTATTGTACAATGGCACAAAATATCTATAAGTTATACTTTTAATACAAATTAGGAATCTTCATCATCAGTGATGTCCTTTTTGGGTAAACAAAGATTACATTTTAAGGTACATATCAATTTATTCAAGTCCTGTCTTGCAAAAAGTTAAATCACGCTGTGCATTGCAGTTCACTTTTTATACAGTAAACTTCACTTGCACAATATTTAGTATTTTTCACAAGCACTTTCACTCTTTTAATGAGCTTTAACACACTAACTCATGAAGTTGTCCACACGTTCAACAGGTCCAAGTGGCAGTTAGCAAGAAAATGCACTGCAATCAGTTCCCTTGGAGTTGGTTCTCCTTCGCCACAGTTCAATAAAAAACTAGACAAAATACCCTACTTTAGTACACTTCCTCTTTCTTCTAACTTAAGTCTAAGGGAAAAAAAAGGTTTCACACTAAAAATGATAGTCATTACTTTATAATTTAATATATTACATAGTTCTCATAACATCACAATATTTAGCACTAAAATTGACTATAGTAAGAAAGGTGGTGACTACTAAAAGTTTAAAATCTAGTGCACACTACACTACAAAACATTACTCTAAGTCATAATTCTGTCTGAAACTAGTTAAACTTGAAAGACTTTTTAAGCCCAGGCTATCCGTGATCTGAAAGCTGACCGATCCATCATCATTCTTCCGGCTGACAAGGGTTCCACGACCGTGGTACTTGATCGTTGGGAGTATGTGGATGAGGGACTGCGTCAGCTTTCAGACAACTCTACATACAAAGTTTGCCAAGGTAATCCCATTCCTGATGTCCAGGCGAAGCTTCAAGGAATCCTCAGAACCTTAGGCCCCCTACAAAACCTTTCACCTGACTCCATCAAACTCCTGACCCCACCGACACCTCGCACTCCTACCCTCTACCTACTTCCTAAAATTCACAAACCCAAACATCCCGGCTGCCCCATTGTAGCTGGTTACCAAGCCGCCACAGAACGTATCTCTGCCTACGTAGATCAACACCTTCAACCCATTACATGCAGTTTCCCATCCTCCATCAAAGACACCAACCACTTTCTCGAACGCCTGGAATCCTTACCCAGTCTGTTACCCCCAGAAACCATCCTTGTAACCATTGATGCCACTTCCCTATACACAAATATCCCACACGTCCAGGGCCTCTCTGCAATGGAGCACTTCCTTTCACGCCGATCACCTGCCACCCTACCTAAAACCTCTTTCCTCATCACCTCAGCCAGCTTCATCCTGACCACAACTTCTTCACTTTTGAAGGCCAGACATACCAACAATTAAAGGGAACAGCCATGGGTACCAGGATGGCCCCCTCGTATGCCAACCTATTTATGAGTCGCTTAGAGGAAGCCTTCTTGGTTACCCAAGCCTGCCAACCCAAAGTTTGGTACAGATTTATTGATGACATCTTCATGATGTGGACTCACAGTGAACAACAACTCCTGAATTTCCTCTCCAACCTCAACTCCTTTGGTTCCATCAGATTCACCTGGTCCTACTCCAAATCCCATGCCACTTTCCTTGTCGGTGACCTCCATCTGTCCAATGACCAGCTTCACACATCCGTCCACATCAAACCCACCAACAAGCAACAGTACCTCCATTATGACAGCTGACACCCATTCCTGCTTCCCTATAGCCTAGGCCTTCGTGGTAAACAAATCTGCTCCAGTCCTGAATCCCTGAACCATTACACCAACAACCTGAAAACAGCTTTCGCATCCCGCAACTACCCTCCCGACCTGGTACAGAAGCGAATAACCAGAGCCACTTCCTCATCCCCTCAAACCCAGTACCTATCACCAAAAAACCCTTAAAAGTGCCCCACTTGTGAGAAGATACTTCCCGGGACTGGATCAGACTCTGAATGTGGCTCTCCAGCAGGGATATGACTTCCTAAAATCCTGCTCCGAAATGAGATCCATCCTTCATGAAATCCTCCCCACTCCACCAAGAGTGTCTTTCAGTCGTCCACCTAACCTTCGTAACCTCTTGGTTCATCCCTATGAAATCCCCAAACCACCTTCCCTACCCTCTGGCTCCTACCCTTGCAACTGCCCCCGGTGTAAAACCTGTCCTATGCACCCTCCCACAACCACCTACTCCAGTCCTGTAACCCAGAAGGTATACACGATCAAAGGCAGAGCCACGTGTGAAAGCACCCACGTGATTTACCAACTGACCTGCCTACACTGTGACGCCTTCTATGTGGGAATGACCAACAACAAACTGTCCATTCGCATGAATGGACACAGGCAGACAGTGTTTGTTGGTAATGAGGATCACCCTGTGGCTAAACATGCCTTGATGCAAGGCCAGCACTTCTTGGCACAGTGTTACACCGTCCAGGTTATCTGGATACTTCCCACTAACACCAACCTGTCAGAACTCCGGAGATGGGAACTTGCCCTTCAGTATATCCTCTCTTCTCATTATCCACCAGGCCTCAACCTCCGCTAATTTCAAGTTGCCGCTGCTCATACCTCACCTGTCTTTCAACAACATCTTTGCCTCTGTACTTCCGCCTCGACTGACATCTCTGCCCAAACTCTTTGCCTTTACAAATGTCTGCTTGTGTCTGTGTATGTGCGGATGGATATGTGTGTGTGTGCGCGAGTGTACACCTGTCCTTTTTTCCCCCTAAGGTAAATCTTTCCACTCCCGGGATTGGAATGACTCCTTACCCTCTCCCTTAAAACCCACATCCTTTCGTCTTTCCCTCTCCTTCCCTCTTTCCTGAAGAAGCAACCATCAGTTCCGAAAGCTAGAAATTCTGTGTGTGTGTGTGTGTGTGTGTGTGTGTGTGTGTGTGTGTGTGTGTGTGTGTTTTATTTATTGTGCCTGTCTACCGGCGCTTTCCCGCTTGGTAAGTCTTAAAATCTTTGTTTTTTCTCAGGAATGATAACTGGCTCAACTGGGAATTCCAATACAGCAAACACTGTAAAAGCTTAGCTCAGCAACATTTGGCATCCGAATAATCTTCAAAATTGCAGACACCAATGTATCAAAGTCTGCACATTTTGGCTACTTTCATTCAGTGATGCGCTATGGAATAATCTTTTGGGACAACTCACCAATATATAAAAATAAAAATAAAAATCGTACCCCAGAAAAAAGGGGTCCAAATTATATGTCACGTTGCAATCTTTTTAAACAGTTAGGTATATTAACCACCACCTCACAGAATCTCCTCTCACTCATGGCTTTCACAAATCTCAATTCCTCTGAATTTGAAACAAATGTGGCATACCATCATTAGAACACAAGACGGAAAGGTCATATGCACTGTCAGTGGAAAAATCTGTCTCTGGGACAAAAAAGGGTAAAGTACACAAGCACAAAAATCTCTTAACACACACCCGAGTAATATAAAGTTTCTAAAAGAAAAGAAAAATCTATTCAAAACAACGCAAAAGGAATTCCTACTGAAAAAATGTTTCTACTTTTTAGATGAATTCTTCAGCAGAGATAAATAATTTGAGTAGTCATTCAGATTATTTCCTTTGTCATTGTATCTGTATTGCGTTTATCACTATTGTATTTTTGTATTGTATTGTTTATTATCTGCATTATATTACTGTATTGTACCAGTTATGAATCATTCATCTACCATGTATAATATACCAGTTTGTATTGTATTGTGTGATACCTATATTGAATTTGGATATAATAGAGGGAAACATTCCATGCAGGAAAAATATATCTAAAAACAAAGATGATGTGACTTACCAAACGAAAGCACTAGCAGGTCGATAGACACACAAACATACACACAAAATTCAAGCTTTCACAACCAATAGTTGCTTCATCAGGAAAGAGGGAAGGAGAGGGAAAGACGAAAGGATGTGGGTTTTAAGGGAGAGGGTAAGGAGTCATTCCAATCCCGGGAGTGGAAAGATTTACCTTAGGGGGAAAAAAGGACAGGTGTACACTCGCGCACACACACACACATATCCATCCGCACATACACAGACACAAGCAGACATTTGTAAAGGCAAAGAGTTTGGGCAGAGATGTCAGTCGAGGTGGAAGTACAGAGGCAAAGATGTTGTTGAAAGACAGGTGAGGTATGAGCAGCGGCAACTTGAAATTAGCGGAGGTTGAGGCCTGGTGGATAATGAGAGGAGAGGATATACTGAAGGGCAAGTTCCCATCTCCGGAGTTCTGACAGGTTGGTGTTAGTGGGAAGTATACAGATAACCTGGATGGTGTAACACTGTGCCAAGAAGTGCTGGCCTTGCATCAAGGAATTTTTAGCCACAGGGTGATCCTCATTACCAACAAACACTGTCTGCCTGTGTCCATTCATGTGAATGGACAGTTTGTTGCTGGTCATTCCCACATAGAAAGCTTCACAGTGTAGGCAGGTCAGTTGGTAAATCACGTGGGTGCTTTCACACGTGGCTCTGCCTTTGATTGTGTACACCTTCCGGGTTACAGGACTGGAGTAGGTGGTAGTGGGAGGGTGCATGGGACAGGTTTTACACTGGGGGCAGTTACAAGGGTAGGAGCCAGAGGGTAGGGAAGGTGATTTGGGGATTTAATAGGGATGAACTAGGAGGTTACGAAGGTTAGGAGGATGACGGAAAGACACTCTTGGTGGAGTGGGGAGGATTTCATGAAGGATGGATCTCATTTCAGGGCAGGATTTGAGGAAGTCATATCCCTGCTGGAGAGCCACATTCAGAGTCTGATCCAGTCCTGGGAAGCATCCTGTCACAAGTGGGGCACTTTTGTGGTTTCTTCTGTGAGAGATTCTGGGTTTGAGGGGATGATGAAGTGGCTCTGGTTATTTGCTTCTGTACCAGGTTGGGAGGGTAGTTGTGGGATGCGAAAGCTGTTTTCAGGTTGTTGGTGTAATGGTTCAGGGATTCAGGACTGGAGCAGATTCGTTTGCCACGAAGACCTAGGCTGTAGGGAAGGGACTGACTGTTTAAGGTGGAATGGGTGTCAGCTGTCATAATGGAGGTACTGTTGCTTGTTGGTGGGTTTGATGTGGACGGATGTGTGAAGCTGGCCATTGGACATATGGAGGTCAACGTCAAGGAAAGTGGCATGGGATTTGGAGTAGGACCAGGTGAATCTGATGGAACCAAAGGAGTTGAGGTTGGAGAGGAAATTCTGGAGTTCTAGAATTTCCTCTCCAAACTCAACTCCTAGTGGATCATGGTGTAGTCATGTCCTAGTTCATGAATCGTGGGCAACGTATGAGTGGCCAAGTAAGTGGCCCCAGCAGTCGGGATACCAGTTACTTTGGAATAAGGCTGGGCATCTCGGGCATATTCTGAGTCGTGGTCACCTTTGTGCTCATACGGCAAAGACTACCAAATCCACCGGTTAGTCCCTCAACCGTTAGGAGTAAAACCCAATGGGACTCGGGGCAAGTAAGGCTGGCAACCTGCTTCCCCGGTACTTATGATGCTGGCAACAATCAGAGCAAAATGCCTCGGACCTTTGGGAGTGACGGAGTCCCACCTCTAACTGACAAAGCAGGGACTCCTAAGATACTACTTGGCAAACAAATGATAATGAGATGGAGGCTATTAATATCAATGGGGGCCACTCTGGGAAGAAGGTAGAGCTGGCAGAGGCTGCAAGTAAGATGGGGCTGGATGTTTTAGCTGTTAGTGACATTCGGGTAAGGGGTGAGAAAGAAGAGGAAGTGGGAGAATACAAGGTCTACCTGTCAGGAGTCAAAGCAGGAATAGCACAATGGGGTGTAGAGCTTTACATCAGGAAAGAAATGGAACCCAGCGTAGTTGCAATAAGGTATGTAAACGAACGACTGATGTGGATAGATTTGACAGTGTCTAGCAAGAAAATTAGGATTGTGTCAGTATATTCGCATTGTGAAGAGACAGATCAAGATAAGATGGATAGTTTTTATGAGGCACTCAGTGATGTAGTTGTTAGAGTAAAGGACAAGGACAGTGTTCTGCTCATGGGTGATTTTTATGCCAGGATTGGAAATCGAACAGAAGGGTATGAAAAGGTTATGGGTAAATTTGGAGAGGATATGGAGGCCAATAGGAACCGGAAACAACTCCTTTTTTAAACATAAGAACATTCACTGTTATACTTGGGAAGGCAGGGGAACCAGATCTGTCATTGACTATATAATAACAGATCAGGAATTCAGGAAGGCTGTGAGGGACACACGTGTATTCAGGGGATTCTTTGATGACACTGATCATTATTTAATCTGCAGTGAAATTGGGATTGTGACACAGAAAGTGCAGGTGGTCAGGTCCATATGTAGGAGGATAAGAGTGGAGAAACTTCGAGGTAAGGAAATCAGGCACAAGTACATAACAGCGATCTCAGAAAGGTACCAGTTAGTTGAATGTAGTCAATTACAGTCATTGGAAAAGGACTGGACAAGGTACAGGGACATGGTACTAGAAGTGGCTAAAGAATGTCTTGGAACAGTAGTGTGTAAAAGTAGGATGAAGCAAACAGTTTGGTGGAATGACACAGTCAAGGCAGCCAGTAAAAGGAAAAAGAAGGCATATCATAAGTGGCTAGATACTAGAACTCAGGTAGACAGAGAAAGTTATGTTGAAGAAAGAAACAAAGCCAAACAGATAATTGCAGCATCCAAGAAGAAATCTTGGGAAGACTTTGGAAACAGGTTGGAGACTATGGGTCAAGCTGCTGGAAAACCATTCTGGAGTGTAATTAGCAGTCTTCGAAAGGGATTTAAGAAGGAAATGACAAGTATTTTAGACAGATCAGGAAAACTGCTGGTGAATCCTGTGGATGCCTTGGGCAGATGGAGGGAATGTTTTGAGGAGTTGCTCAATGTTGCACTACGATCAGTAGTGTTTCAGATTTTGAGGTAGAATGGGATAGGAATGATGATGGAAATAGGATCACATTTGAGGAAGTGGAGAAAGTGGTCAATAGATTGCAGTGCAATAAAGCAGCTGGGGTGGGTGAAATTAAGTCGGAACTCATCAAATACAGTGGAATGTCAGGTCTTAAATGGCTACACAGGATAATTGAAATGGCCTGGGAGTCGGGACAGGTTCCATCAGACTGGACAAAAGCAGTAATCACACCAATCTTTAAACATGGAAACAGGAAACAACTACAGAGGTATCTCTTTAACCAGCGTTGTGGGTAAAATTTTCTCAGCTATTGTTAAAAGAAAAGTACGAGTATTAGTTGAGGACCAATTGGATGAAAACCAGTGTGGGTTTAGGCCTCTTAGAGGTTGTCAGGACCAGATATTTAGCTCACGGCAAATAATGGAGAAGTGGTATGAGTGGAACAGGGAATTGTATCTATGCTTTATAGATCTAGAAAAGGCATATGACCAGGTTCCTAGGAGGAAGTTATTGTCTGTTCTACGAGATTATGGAGTAGGAGGCAAACTTTTGCAAGCAATTAAAGGTCTTTACATGGATAGTCAGGCAGCAGTTAGAGTTGACAGTAAATTGAGTTCATGGTTCAGAGTAGTTTCAGGGGTAAGACAAGGCTGCAACCTGTCTCCACTGTTGTTCATATTATTTATGGATCACATGTTGAAAACAATAGACTGGCTGGGTGAGATCAAGATATGTGAACACAAAATAAGCAATCTTGCATATGCGGATGACTTAGTTGTGATGGCAGATTCGATTGAAAGTTTGCAAAGTAATATTTCAGAGCTAGATCAGAAATGTAAGGACTATGGTATGAAGATTAGCATCTCCAAAATGAAAGTAATGTCAGTGGGAAAGAAATATAAACGGATTGAGTGCCAAAAAGGAGTAACAAAGTTAGAACAGGTGGACAGTTTCAAGTACTTAGGATGCATATTCTCACAGGATGGCAACATAGTGAAAGAACTGGAAGCGAGGTGTAGCAAAGCTAATGCAGTGAGCGCTCAGCTACGATCTACTCTCTTCTGCAAGAAGGAAGTCAGTACCAAGACTAAGTTATCTGTGCACCGTTCAATCTTTCGACCAACTTTGTTGTATGGGAGCGAAAGCTGCGTGGATTCAGGTTACTTTATCAACAAGGTTGAGGTTACGGATATGAAAGTAGCTAGGATGATTGCAGGTACTAGTAGATGGGAACAATGGCAGGAGCGTGTCCACAATGAGGAAATCAAAGAAAAACTGGGAATGAACTCTATAGAAGTAGCAGTCAGGGCGAACAGGCTTAGATGGTGGGGTCATGTTACACGCATGGGAGAAGCAAGGGTACCCAAGAGACTCATGGGTTCAGCAGTAGAGGGTAGGAGGAGTCGGGGCAGATCAAGGAGAAGGTACCTGGATTCGGTTAAGAATGATTATGAAGTAATAGGTTTAACATCAGAAGAGGCACCAATGTTAGCACTGAATAGGGGATCATGGAGGAATTTTATAAGGGGGCTATGCTCCAGACTGAATGAAAGGCATAATCAGTCTTAAATGATGATGATGATGATGATGATGATGACTCAACTCCTACCATTTCTGTACCCATTCTGGCTATCCTCCACCCAACCATTTCTCGAATTTCTACTGTAATTAGTCCTGTTGATCCTATTTACCTGAAATTCTCTCCCTGATTGATTATTCTCATCAAAATTCTCCTACGATCTTCTACTGAGGGATTCATCTTCTCCAGTTTGTCAACATACTTCAAGAATTCATTAATATTACCCCTCGCGGCAGGTCCAAACAATTCTCTAATTTTCTGAGGCTAGCTCTTTGTCCAAATATTTCAGTTTGTTTATCAACAATACCCTTCTTTGAGTCAAATCTCTCTCCTCCCCAAAATTCACTCAAATTTCTCTGCTGCTTCTCATTGGACCAATATCCATCTAGCAATGCTTTCTCACAGCTTTGCCACGAAGTACAGCTATCAGCTGCCTGAGCTGCCCATCCATAAGCATCCCCTTTCAAAAACCTCCCACAAATGACATTTTCTCTTTGTCATTCCATGTTTCAGGCAAATCATTAAATTCCCTAATAAACTTCAATGGATGCACTTCCCCATATAGTTCTACATTATTAAATTTCTTACAACTAACAAATGAAGGACTGTTTGGGACACTAGATACTCTATGCTTTAGATTTTGTACCTCTTCCATCTTTTTCTCTGTTTCAGCCAATTTTGACTCTACATTTTTATTTACTTTTACTAGTTTTTCTTCTACCACTACTGCACATTTTGTTTCTATCTCCATTCAAAATCTTTTTTAATCTGATCGACTTGTTTCTCAAGTTTAACCCTATTTTCAGCACAAAATTTTCTGGCAGCTTGATCTTCATCTTTAGATTATTTTTCAGAAGCCTCCACCCTCCTACTGTAGTCATCACAAAGCTTTTTTTCTGTCTTCTACACATTTACTATTCATTAACGTTAATTTCTCATTAATGTTATGTACTACTTTCTTTGTCTTTTCATCACAATCTTTAGCTACAACCTCAACCTTGTTATCTAATTCTGAAAGATTAGGGGTGACTACCTGAATCTCCTTTTTAATTCCCTTCTTCAGTTCATCCTTTAAGCTAACCATGTCCTTTATAATGCTATCAGTTTTTTTCCACCCTATTAATGTCTTTCATACTATTTTCCATCCTATTACTGTTTTCTTTTGTACCATTTTCCACCCTATTAATGTCTTCTTTCATACACATACTACTCAAATAACACAAACTACTCATAATTTGCCTTAACATCGCTTCTAATTTTTCTTCTGCCATAAACTGTTGTCCTTGCAGACTTTTGCTACTAGATTCCTCCCCCTTAACCCTAACGATCTCATCCACTTCAGTACTGTTTTCATCCATTTCACTCATATCACCACACAATGTAGATGACACTTTTATCATTGCAACTAAAATAGGACTTTCATTCCTATCATTCAAAGTTACATTCATGTCTGATTTATAGCTACTACCATCTACAGAACCAGTCCCACTTAGGTCTTACTGTTCGTTTAAAAACTTAACCTCCACAGCTTTGTTCTCAGTCACACTGTCTTGTTCATTAAGGCCACTCATTATGTATCACCTAATATAAAACAGCTTTTGGTATGAAACTACATTATCTTTATTAACTCCTCTTCTGCTGCTGCTGTGGCTGCCATCTCGATTCGACATCTGCACGGCAGGTGCAAGTTGTAATTCTCTTGGCGAGGCATCTTTTTTATCCCAGTCAGCTGTGCTGATTGGCTGCTCCTGTACTCAATTGCTGGTTACTTAGAACCTGCTCACTGATTGGCTGCTGTCCTACTGTGACCATGAAACCCCAGCACTAATTGACTGTCACATCTCCTCCTCCTGCAAAAAAACTGTGATAACATGATCACTTTACCAGACAAAACAGAAACTTACATATGACTTAAATCATCACAGCACTGTGCCAAAAAGGTGACTTTTCAAATGGGAGTTAAGATTTATAACAAACTTCCTGGAAACATAAAAGCTAGCACTGAGGTCAATACATTTGGAAAAACTCTAAAGTCATATTTACAGCATCACTGCTTTTACTCCATTGAAGAATATTTAAATTTATGAAATGTGTTATATAAATACTTACATGTAAAGTGTGTTATTGTAACCTTAAATATGTATGCCTTGAAATGACTTTCAGCCTGTATATTTATAACTTGACGTGTCCAATGTCTTATGCATAAGCTGCTATGTAGACAACAGGACCAGTAAAAAATACAGTACAATACAATACAATTTAAACTTCTGTAAACTGTTCAAATTCTTTGTGAGGCGTAGTTTATTGTGTCCACATAAAATAGTCCTCACCTGGAAGGGCACCATATGTGATGTTAACCTGCTTTATTCCTTCGTTGATGGTCCTCGGTGTCAACCTACTGCTTTGTGATACTGGCTGAAAAAAGAGGGGATGGAAGCGCAGTGCTGACTACTGTAAATGATGCAGCCAACAGGTGCACAATTCCATTTCACAGTTCTTTACTTTAACTATTCACTACCTGCCAATATTACACAGTTATGTGGCCAGTGAACTATTGTTTAACTTTCAATATGCCTCATTAATAGGTTGCAGGCAAACATCCACATACTGCTTCAGTAGTTTACTGTTGAACATCTATGAGAAGTAAAAGCCTAATAATAAGGTACATATGGAACAGACACTGTCATTGTTTTAACACACAGCCTAATTGTATTACACTAATTTCACAGTTAAGTTGATGCATTTTGTTGTTGTTCTAACCAACACAGGTTTCTAGTCTCAAACTCAGCCATGGACTGACTGTCTCAGGACCAAAAATCAGACCCTTGTATATCCTCGCAATAATAGGCACTGGAACTGTACATTGTTCGATGTTTAATTTCCGGAAATTACAATTAAAACATACTTCATTCAGTTATCTGAATACATAGAAAAATTCCGTCTTTTTTAAGTTTCTTCTACTACAAGAGCTAAGCCGAATTTTTTGATTAAATGATGAAATTAACAGATATGCAAACAATACTTTTGACATAATTGGCAATTACTTTGGAATTAATTAAAGGCTAGCTTTGGTAACATGTTTTCGAATAGATCCAAATAGATCCTATAAGAATACTATTAGTTGTTCCTCCAAATGTTTATAATTAGTACAGAATTTATGTTTGTTTATAAGTCAACAATAGACTTTGAGTTACGAAACAATAACTGATTTCTCCCTATAAGAAAGGTATTAACTAGGAATTGTCGAAATAAATGAGAAAATCAATTACATACATAAAACTAAGCACAAAATTAGATCTGGTGTTATATTCTTTAAAGCTGAAGGCCAACCTTTCTCTTTATTGAAAATGCAGATTATACTCATGTATGTTAATGGCAATTAGTTAAAAGTGAAAAAATGAACTTTTAAGGAGGCAGGTGGCAAAACTAGAGGGGAAGTAAAAAAAAGTAAAAATATCCCAGCTTGCTTCACCACAATCTCCTATTGATAGATGCCACAGAGCCCCCACCCTCTCTCCCCCACTGCCACCCCCTCCCTCCACCCACCACCACCACCACCACCACCTTCATGGCAGTGTGGAACTTGGGGAAGGATAAGAAAGCCAGTGTTGCAGTCAATAAGGTGGAGTAGCGGCCGGCTGGCATCAGGCGAGGAGATGTGTGAGAATGGGCCATTTCTCAAGCCCCAAAGCTATGTGAAGTCACAGATCCCAGAAACTGCATAGTACTGTAGCCAGTGAGGAGACTCAGAGGTCAGCCCACTTGAGAGAGACTGGTCTTCGAGTCCCATATCGTAAAAGGAGGGTGTTCAATGAGCAGGACAGCAAGGCAATCTTTGTTGTCGATGGAGGCTGCACTGTTGTCCTCATCAGCGTCATGCAGAAGCTGGAAGGAGTGAGGAGAGTGATGTGGGAGGTTGCTGAATCATTGAACGTGCATGGAGGAGTGTGGAGAACTAAGAAGATGCCATCTCAAAGTTGGGGAGGGGGAGAGAGAGAGAGAGAGAGAGAGAGAGAGAGAGAGAGAGAGAGAGAGAGAGAGATCTTAATGCAAAATGCATATTTGTTGCCGCGAAGATAGCAACACAAGGGGAAGTGTGAGGTGATGACAGTATACAGATCATGCATGGAGAGTGCACATCATCTGGCAGGGAGTTATCACATGGATCACTGGCTTCAGTGGCTACACAGGGAGACGTGCACTCGGAAGGTAACTGGTTAGCATACACAGAAGAAGAGATGTCCATGGATAACATCCCAGAATTGGATGTTGATGGAGGCTCCTCATCGAGGCTCCAAGTGGGTTTAACTCAGTTAAGTGATACAGTTTGTTGTTTGCCATTGAGGCAAATTTCTGAAGTGTTATTCGTGCTCTGGAGCATTCTGTGTATGCAGGAGTAAGAAGGCTGTTATGCTGCCCAGACATTGCCATCTCAGAGTATAAAGAACTCCCATTGCTCTAAGTCTTTGTGCATTAACAGTCATGGTACAATGTGACTGCACTGAGGCAGAGTACCGATGTTTTCAGTGTGCAGGCTGATGTACTCAACTAAGTTGGGGAGCTCAGCAAGAGAGATGAGCTCAGAGTCTACGACATATGCTGCAGGGAGTATCAAAGACTCGGCATAGAAGATTTTGGCTAAGAAGGAGTTTAGGTCATCTTTAAAGGCTGTGCTTATGCTGATAAGACCCATGGATGGCCTCTGACCAGTGTGGAGGAGAGGGAGGGGGGGGGGGGGGGGGGGGGTGTGTACAAGGTTGTGTGGAATTTGTTGACACCATACAGAGCACATAAACACCTAAAGACAAGCAACTCAAATTGCCTTCCTTGGTCAGTTGTGACAGAAGAAGTGCAACCAAAGTGGACAGCAATATAGTGACAAGGGCTCTTGTGACCAAATTGGCAAATACGTCTGAGAGGGGAACAGCCTACACCCATCTGCTGGCATGATCGATGGCTGCTTGTATGTGCCTGAAACCTCCTGAAGGAGCAAGAGGACACCCAAGGTAAGGTTTGAGAAGTTTCCAAATAAAAAGAGAGCTATTCTTCAGCTGATATCAAATGCTAAACATGTGTTATCAGCTTCAAAGAGTTGATCTTGTTGCAATTGCTGTATATTGACCAACTGGGTTGTAATGCCCACATTAATTCATGCCACACTTTGTTGTGAGCTTCAGTTTTGTTTATTGCAGAGTACAACTGTGTAAAGGTGGCACAGTGTGTGCCATTTAGAATAGATTACATGTTAACTGATTGTCACAGGTACCACATTGATATTTCAAGCAAACCTGGTGTACAACAGTGGCCCCATATGGGCCTTATATAGGTTTTGCTACAGTGACATAATTGTTAAAAACAGAAATTTAAAAATCACAATCAATGTTGACAGATAACAGAATATTAAATAAGACTGAATAAATTATAAAATAAAATTACATTATAATTTCATTATAAAGCAGTCTCATTCAGAGTGAAAATAGTTCAAAATGGTTCAAATGGCTCTGAGCACTATGGGACTTAACATCTTTGGTCATCAGTCCCCTAGAACTTAGAACTACTTAAACCTAACTAACCTAAGGACATCCCACAACACCCAGTCATCACGAGCCAGAGAAAATCCCTGACCCCGCCGGTGCATATTACATTTTAGTCCATTATTCATAAAAAACAGATCATAAATTCTTCTGGGCTTGATTTCTAGCTTTAACAAAAATGTACTTCATTTTAATAAAAGAGTCATTTCAAAATAAAGTGTGGCTGACAGGATATGTGTTGTAATTTCATAGTTACACTTGTGTTTCAATTAGATTCTTTTCTTTGGTTTTTTTTATTATATTAGTTTTAAACTATATATCATCAATACTGATAATGATTGATTTTTTTCTGATTTTAATTACTTCCAGATTACTTCTTTTTTAAATATGTTATTGACAATGATAGTAGCAGAAATATACGAATTTTAATGGAATAGAATGCTTTTAACTATTCATACTAATTACAATGTATGCTTTAGATATAAGGAAAATATTATGCAGGTTTAATTCATGATAACAGTTCCAAAAATATAGTATTACTAATATTGCCCATATTTGGCTATTCTCAGGATTGCTGTTGACATGGTATTTGCTTTTCAGTTAATTAATGTGAATGAGGAATTGCTGGTATCAAAGTTTTAAAAAAGTGAAAGGTCCTAGCTGTTATGTTTCAAGGTGAACCATCCTTTCAGTATTTCAGACCTCCTAAAGAGGGTTGAGTGTGATGAACAACCTTGCTATTCTGGCAAGGTAACCATGTGCATATTCAAAAGTGACAGTTAGGTTTTACTCCAGGCCGGACAAAATGTTCCATTATGATGCACATGGTAGCCTTAATTCCTGTGTGTGCCTGGTAATGATTGGCTGCAAAAACTGTCATCAGAGGGACAGACGGAGGCCGAGACCTGGGAGTGGAGATTACCTGTAGAGATATCACATATCACTGGACGTGAAGAGCTGGGAGACAGCAGGATACCACTGTCAATGCAAAGGTAGTGTCTTGTTGCAGATTTTGAATATCTGGTCAACTATCTGCATGTGTGCTAGTTCGTCCAAGCTCAAGGGAGAAGAAATGACATGCACACATGACATATAAACGGCAACTATAATGTTATCAGCCCCCTCCCCCTCCCCCGATGTAGTGGACATCTATGGCATATTAACTAATGAGGTCCATATGATGGAAACATCATGGGGGAACATTGTTGGCAGGGTTGCAGAGCATATCTGTGAGCAGTTTATGATCAGCCTCAAAGATCACAAGGAATTCCAGGTTGAATGCTGATCACTTGCATCGAGTAGAAGAGAGTTTCTTTGAAAAAAAAAAATGGAAAGATAGGGTCATATCACTGACGTGTTGCTGAAGAATCAATGATTCACTTATGTTGGGTTTGATAGAGATGGTAGCACCAGTAAGTGGGTATGTGTGTAATGGAGTTCATGAGGGTAGATTTGAGAGAGTTGAATGTGCAGATCATGTTGTCGGATCACTGCAATTTCTGTGCTCCAGAAACATTCTTGCCACCATGGTATCCATCAGTGGGACCTGGAGAGAAGCAGTGTGAGGTATATGCCACCGGAAAAATTTACTATCCGAGGAATCGTCACAGATCGCAGTAGGTCTCTGGTAATGGCAGGACATTGACAAATGCAGTGCAGTCTGATGTTGGATGGATTCCTACCATGGTTACAGTATGGCCAAGAAAGGTAACGCTAGTGCGGCACAATTGTGATTTTGCATGGTTAATCTCCATACCGTATTTGGTTAGTACTTTAAGGACCTGTGTTAAGTGCTGCTGGTGTTCCTCAGTGGAACTGGAGTAGACAAGAATGTCATAAAAATCGGCATAGCAAAAAGGCAGGAGAAAAGTACAGAGTCAATAAACCATTGCCACAACTGACTGGAATTATTGAGACCATACAGCATAAAGCAGAACTCAAACAAACCAACAGTGTAATGCTGGCTGTTTTGGTATGTCATTTTTGTATATAGGGGTCTCATGATAGGCTTTCTGACAGTCATGATAAAAATCCATGCACTATTGAGCTATAGAGCGAAGTCTTATATGTGAGGAATAGAACACTGAGCTTGCGACAGCCCCCGCACAACCAGAATGAACTGTCCTTCTTAGGACAAGATGAATGGGCAATGCCTAATTGCTGTCCGATGGACATGTGTTCATGAATGGCTGCTTTCATGTGGAGATGTTTCTTAGAGGTTAGCTTTTGGGCCTTGTCATGAGGGCCTTATTTAGTGGATAACCTATGGCAGGTGCCATTTGCAGTCGTGCCATTGAGAGCAGTTTGAGTACATGGTCGGTACACACATGTATCAACATTATCTAGAAGTGACTGATCACATGAAACATTGGTAGTTTGAGTGTCACTGACCTGAGTTGTATGAAGCATGATTGGAAAGCAAGGAAGTGGCAGTTGCAGAAGGTGAACCTCTAACATGAAACAGCCACAAAGTGGTGAGGTTGTTGACTGTGAAAAAACCACATGCCAGGTTGGTTGATGAGTGATGTGATAAGCTCAAATGGCTCTGAGCACTATCGGACTTAACATATGAGGTCACCAGTCCCCTAGACTTAGAACTACTTAAACCTAACTAACCTAAGGACATCACACCCATCCCAGCCCGAGGCAGGATTTGAACCTGTGACCGTAGCAGCAGTGAAGTTCTGGACTGAAGTGCCTAGAACCGCTCGGCTACAATGGCCGGCGTGATAAGCTGATGAAGGATGTTGTTGTTGGAGTGGAGGGCATCAATCTTATAGTGCTCACAGATGAGGGCTTGGGGGGGGGAGGGGGGGGGGGGAAGGGATGTGTGCTGGATGCCTGATGAAGCAAAGTGGCCAAGTGTATACCAGGAGAGAGAGACTGAAATACTTAAGGAATTTGATCCTGAGGACAGGACCACCCACATCAGCTACATGGAAGGTTTGAGGGATATGTAGCACTGGCGTAAACTGGAGCCGGAGGTCCATGGAACTGTAGAAAATGATGTTAGAGTTGTTGGCAGCGCAAAGAACTAGCATTGTATGGAGAAGCCTCAAAGGAGTGCAGGAGGGGGCGAGAGGGACAGGGAGGAATAAACACTGGCATCTGCCCTGGTGTCAATCAGAAACATGAGTATGGTGGCAGAGTCCGAGATGTCCGCTGGGAGGAGCTACTGTGCTGGATTAGTGATGTGAGTAATGGTCCACTGTAGCTTTGCTGTGAGCATAAATCAGCCCATGTGTTAAGTTTGGGAAAGTGTAGGGCGGATGAGAGGTTGTTGCCACATTTGCAAAGATCAGATGGTACCAGCACAAACAGTATGATGTTTCAGGAAAGTTGGGGGCCAGAAGGGGGACAGCAGAGGACAGAGCATGAAGTGCCAGAAGCAGTCTACCAGTCGACAGAGGGAGGTGGCTTGTTGAGCTGCAGCAGGTCATGTGTGACCTCTACCAGCCGGGTGCGGAGGTGATGAACAGGAAGCAGGAGTGCTGTAACCAGCCCTTAGAGGTAGGCAACGAGCCAGCCATAGGGAGAAGCTGTCAGTGGCAGATGATATTCAATTCCAATGTATTTGCAGAGTGCTAAAGTAACTGATGTTGCAAGTTAATGGGAACTCTGATAAACCACAGTGCCAACAAGGTGACATTAGGCATGTCCTGTGAACCAGCCTGCACTCGAAGTTGTCTCCACAGCTGCGAGGATGTTCTGTCTTGAAGTTGTACCTTGTGGATAATGTGATGTATCATCACCTGTGGTGGAGGATGCAACAGGTGCTCAACAATGAGAGACTTAACAGTGATGTATTCACATTGAGTAAGCAGGTGGAGAACCAAGTCACTAATATGGTCTATATGATCATGGAGATGGCTATAGGATAAATAAAATGAGCATTATCATTAATTGTTCCATAATGGTGAAGACGTTCTCCACCAAGCAAACCATGTTTTTGGATTCGCTTTTTGCCACTGGAGCAGTTTGGGGAATCTGCTTGGAGGAATATGCTGTAGTGGAACAGGGTACGATGTGGAGACAAGTGAATGTTGAAGAGAGACGTAGTTGAGGAGGGACGCTGTAGGCAGTGGAATTCTGAGTAGAGCAGCAGATGAGGTAGGTAAAGGGTACATGCACCTAGTGCAGATAAACAATACTCACAGGCTGCTGAGGTAGTGAAGACGGAATTGGTGGTTCAATTACCTGATTTGGCATTGTGGCTTCATGTTTAAATTGCATTTACTTAGTTTGGCTATGCCAAATGAGCCTGGAAACACATGTTAGGTAGTGGCATGAGTACATGTGCTTCCTGCCATGGTGGCATTAGCCAGTTGAGTTTAGGAGCTAGAACACCAGTATGAAGTAAATGTAAATGTGCACACAAATCCAAGAAGTGCAGTGAAGACAGAGTTTTTGCTTCACAGTCCAACTTTACTGTATGAGCCTGGAACATAGAGTTTGAGTCACAGTGGGGTATGTGATCCATTGTTTACAGGTCCTGATGCAAAACCGGTAACGCACACACATATTTCGTGGGTGGAAGAAACAAATCAGGGTCACCAATATGGGAATGAGGCACTATACTTGGTGAACATAATGATGTGCCACCATTTTCTGGAACGAAGCATATTTATTAGGATACATTGGTAGAAAGTCACAAATCACCTACAGTCAGTTTGGCAAGAGAAAATAGATTGAATCAAAGGTGATATCACTGAGCTTTGCAGCAGCTTAGGCAAACTCTTGATTGTGGATCCACTATTGATAGTCAGCACAAGCACTTTTGTTTGGCATCTAGATTATATATTCAATTTTCCTAAAGTAATTAATGTGAAAGTCAGGGTGGTTCCTTTAAAAAGATGGCTTGTTTTTTCCCCCATACATGACCTCATTATTGATGGCCCCCTCAAATGTAACCTTCTGCTATTCGTTCAGACATGTTTTAAGACTGCGAACTATATGACATATTTTTAAATTTTTTTCCTGAAAATTAAAATGAAAGATACAATTAAATATTGTTCAGTACTTTTTAACACTAATTCATGAAAATGTATTTCTTTCAGTAAATGAATATGTTACTGCTATGAAGATCCCAGATAAAGTATTTAAAAAGAAATATGGTTTTGATAAACCAAGACCAGAAGATCCAATTGTTTTTGTCTGCTCTACAGGAGCAAGAAGTTACAAAGCTCTGAGAGCTGCTCTTCATATGGGCTACAACAAGTAAGAATAAAAAGTTATTTGTTAAAGAGATTTTATTATATTTTCCACTATGATAAATGAAATTACTTATGCTGACGCTGCCTCAGCAGAGCTAATGTAGATACTGAATTTGAGTTTCAAAACTTTTATTTGTTTATTCTTCCTCAAAATAGAACTCATTAACAATCCTCTTATTTATATAAATATTTCCATAATCTTTTCTTATTTTGTGTCTCCTTCCCTACGAGACAGAATAATTATTGTTAACAAATCCAGAGATTTTATGCTTGCCTATTTTCTGCTGGTATGTGTTTCAATACTGTGTGTGTGTGTGTGTGTGTGTGTGTGTGTGTGTGTGTGTGTGTGTGTGTGTGTGTGTAGGGAGGGATGTTGGGAGGGGAGGAGACAGTGCTCATATGTATAACTTTCCAGTGCTTAAGGTCTCTTCTTTGCCTCACAGTGTCAACTTGAATATGACCATCCTGTTTAGAGTTAAGCCTACTTATATCTATGGCATAATCTTTATTGACGATGTAAATAAAACAGAAAGAAACTTCCACATGGGAAAAATATATTAAAAACAAAGATTCCAAGACTTACCAAGCGGGAAAGCGCCGGCAGACAGGCACATGAACAAAACACACAAACACACACACAGAATTACGAGCTTTCGCAACTGGCAATTGCTTCGTCAGGAAAGAGGGAGGGAGAGGGAAAAATGAAAGGATGTGGGTTTTCAGGGAGAGGGTAAGGAGTCATTCCAATCCCGGGAGCGGAAAGACTTCCCTTAGGGGAAAAAAAGGACAGGTGTACACTCGCGCACACACACACACACATATCCATCCGCACATATGTGCGTTTCTGAAGAAGAGAAACTTGTTAACATCAAGTATAGATTTAAGTGTCAGGAAGCCATTTCTGAAAGTATTTGTATGGAGTGTAGCCATGTATGGAAGTGAAACATGGACGATAAATAGTTTAGACAAGAAGAGAATAGAAGCTTTCAAAATCTGACGCTACAGAAGAATGCTGAAGATTAGATGGGTAGATCACATAACTAATGAGAAGGTATTGAATAGAATTGGAGAGAAGAGAAGTTTGTGGCACAACTTGACTAGAAGGAGGGATCGGTTGGTAGGACATGTTTTGAGGCATCAAGGGATCACAAATTTAGCATTGGAGGGCAGCGTGGAGGGTAAAAATCGTAGAGGGAGACCGAGAGATGAGTACACTAAGCAGATTCAGAAGGATGTAGGTTGCAGTAGGTACTGGGAGATGAAGAAGCTTGCACAGGATAGAGTAGCATGGAGAGCTGCATCAAACCAGTCTCAAGACTGAGGACCACAACAACAACAATATAAATGTAAGATGTAATGGTTTTTACTGCCTCATTATAGTAGACCTAGTAAGTCACAAATCATTGAACTCATTTCTACATCTTATAGTCTTCAGTTAAGGGATGGAACAAAGAACATAGATATGTCACAATGTAGAAAAAGGCATTGCTACTTACTGATAAGAAGACAGGTTATGTTGCAGACAGGCCAGTCTGCAGCTTACCATATCTTCTTCATGGCAAGTAGTACACTACCTTTTCCTACATTTTTGATATTCCTACCTGGATTTTCCTTTGTTTGAACGTAGATTTTCGTGTATGTAAGTCTGCAAGAAAATATCAATACTAGTTTCACACATACTTCGTGGCCTACAGTCCACATGTCAACATGAATTTTCTATAAAATATCTTGACAAATAACCTGTTTGTCTGTCATCTGCAGTGAGTACAAGATAATCAGTCTGTAATGTAATAGTGTCTATCCATGAAATAATGTGACTACATATGTTAATAGTTAATACTCGCATGTATTGTTTATTGTTTAAACCAGATCCAACATTTATCTTATTCTCAGTAGCATACATTACTTCTTAGCCAATGGCTGCATCAGTATGTAGTAGAAGTTTGCCTCTCCTTAGGAATGGTACTAGAGTATCAAGAAAGACATAAGAGATGTAACTGGTTTAGCCAGTAAACGATCTTCATGAGCAAATGACTGATGCTCCATGCAGGTAGTGGTAATTTACCCTCAACATAAACAAATGTAAGTAATTTGGATACACAGACAGAAAGACTCTATATTGTATGATGTCAGAGTAATCACTGGAAGATTTTAATTCCATAAACTACTTGGAGCATGCTTCTAGAGCAATCTGAATTGGAATGACCACATAAAATTAATCACGGGTATGGCAGATGCCAGACTGAGATTCTTTGAAAGAATCCCCAGAAAATGTAGTCCATCAACAATAGTAGTAGTTAAAAAAACACTTGTTACTCATCAGTGTGGAATCCAAACCAGATACAACTGACAGAGAAAATTGAGAAGATCCAAAGAAGAGCAACATGTTGTATTACATATTCATTTAATAAGTGTGAAAGCATCAGGGAGATGCTCAGTCAACTCTGGTAGCAGACACTGCAAGAGAGGCATTCTGCATCACAGTATGATCTACTGTTAAAGTTCTGAAAGCATGCTTGTCCAGAAGAGTAAACCAATGCATTGCTGCCTCCTATGTATATCTTGTAAAAGACCCTGAAGATAAAATTAAAGGGATTGGAGCTCATGTGGAAGCTTTCCAGCAATAGTTCTTCGACAAACTTTACACTAATAGAACAGGAAAGGGGGAAAGTGACAATGGTGCACAAAGTACCCTCCACCACACACTGTAAAGTGAGTTGCAGAGTATAGACGTAGATGTTGATGCAGAACAAGAACATGAAAGTAATAGTCCGTGTGTGCTCTTTTCTCGCATGTTCACAATGTGAAATAGTCCCTAGTAACATTACTTAAAAGAATGCTAATTACTCCCCTGCCATTTAGGTGAAACACTTCTCACTCTAAGAAATCTTGTGTTTTGTAATTGAGACATATGTACATGACTGGGTTAAAGATGAACACCAATTTGCAGTTTAAGACATATATATTTCTATAAAAACAATCCAGTTTTAGAAGCACTTTCTGTCTCTTGGAACAACAAACGTTGTGCAGGCCCTGTATGTTCACTTACAATGCAAGCATCATCTATTATCTTCTGTAGATGACAATTAACAATGTAAGATTGACACTTCCACATCTGTTCGATACAAGCATTTTACTCTAGTTGTGTAACTCTAATCACGCTCACATGAAGTGAAATGATCATTCAAACATTAACGACTACTTTATAATTTCTGTATAGGTTCATGTGTAGTAGTAATCGCACTTAAATGAAAATTGTTATGTATTGGGGTTTGTTACAGACAGATGAAATGACAGTCAAGTAGACTAGAAGTAATAACACATTTATTCAGGATTCAATAAGGGAAGAAATAACAGTATCAGGTAACTGTTCAGTATATGCAGGTTACAGGAAGACATAGTATTTAGCAAGTAACCACTCATGGAGTTAGTAGAGGAGATATCATCTGGCTGATAACTCCATTGAAGGGTGTGACTGAGCCCTAATACTGAGGTGGAGTCCAAGACCAAGGTCTATGAGTCAGTGTCCACCAAGAGGAGGATTTGTCAGGTTGGCAGAAGCTGACACTAGTCGGGAGGTACTCCAAATGAGGCACCATGGAGCTGTCAGCACAATCATCTGGCTGATAACTCCATTGAAGGGTATGACTGAGCCCTAATACTGAGGTGGAGACCATGACCATGACCAAGACCAAGACCAAGGTCTATGAGTCAGTGTCCACCAAGAGAAGGATTTGTCAGGGTAGCAGAAGCTGACACTAGTCAGGAGGTACTCCAAATGAGTCACCATGGAGCTGTCAGCACAATTACCCGGTGTTACATCTAACAATGACTGACTCATCAAAGGCTGTTCATCGGCCTAAGTACTACTTAGGCAGTGGAACACAGTGTGAACTATTTCCAGGCATGTGACTTGTGGAAAGAAACAGTTCCACTCTGGCTGCAGCTCCTACTGTTGATTGAAATGCCTCCTGTCAGCATCAGTAACACCTGAAATGGTGTCAACGTGAGCTCACAGCAATAGGAAGTCACTTTGTTATTATTGTTGTTGTGCTAGCTTGCTACCCAAAAAGTGTTGCGGTGCAAGTGGTCTGCAAACACATGTGCCAGAAGTGGACATTGCTTGAGACTAGACCACCCCTGGACTCAGGTGTGCGAGCAGTTGCTTTCTGGTCAGAGAGTAGGTGTGAATATTGCATTCCTTCTTCCTTATGGAGATGATGAGGGAGCCAACTTCTTAATAGCCAAAGATATTGCATTGCCTTTCCCCTTGCAAAGCCTGTACCCTCTCCCTCCTGTGATGAAAGAGAGATATGGTGGCACCTACCAGATCCTGGAAGGAGCAGCATTGATAAGTGTCCACTGTGGGCATGGTGCCTCCCTTGGGTGATATGGTATGTCCACTTGTGTCCAGAGAGCTAATGGCAGCTGGAGTCCAGACCTAACAATTGGTACTAAAGGTGTAGAGGTGTTGCCAGATAGACATTATGGATGCCTCAGGAATGACAGTGAAGAGCAGATTGTGCAAGAATGGGTGTGACCCAAAAAGAAACAGATTAAGAATAGAATGTCATAGAAAGATGATGGCAAAGGGTCATGGGAGGTGTCTCAAGGAAAATGTGGGAGGAGAAAGGCAGAGTGCTGGAGGAATCCATTGACTGGAAAACCATTGAAAGATCCAATGTGAAGGAACATGGCAGGAAAACAGGAAAGTGCTGGAAATACTGGTATGCTAACTGCCAGCTGCTGGAGAGTGAGTATGAGTATGGACAAGAAGAGGGTGCAGTGCCTCAAGAAATGGTCTGAAAAGCACTTGCTGCTGTGGCATATGCAAGGGCATGGAAGAGAAAAGGATAAGCTGCATAAGTGGCCCATTGAGTGCTGAACACCATGGTATGTGTAAGGGAACAGAAAAGTAATAAATAAGTGTTGGGTAAGGAACGAGGAATCAAGGGTCTGATGAGCCAAAGAGGCTGGCGGAAGAGAAAAGTGCATTGGAGGTGCTCACAGAGTGTGAAGTCGCACCAAGCAATTGATCCTTGAAGCCCTTGGGGCGAGTCATCATTCAAGGCCAGATGTCCATGGAGGCCAAATGAACCTGGAGGCTGGATGACCATGGAGTGTGGATGCCACTATGACTCTGGAAGTGAGATGACCTGTAGGCTGGATGACCCAGTAGGCGGGTTGATCCTGTAGGGTGATAGACCCAGGATGCATGCCACTCTTCGAAGGACATATCATGGCTGCAACATGCAGAGGCAACAGGAAGCAGCAGCATGGAGGAGGGTGGAATCAGAATCAAGAAGAGAGCTCAGTGCAAAGATAGGGCAGATCCAAAAATGCTGCCAGAGCCATGGAGCAAGCATAGCTAGCAACTAAAACCTTCACTGAACTTGACCAAGGTCGAAAATGTAGCATTTTGTTGCAAAACCTTGTATGCAATTTGACTGGGAGAATCAACATTTGAGCCAACAAAAAATTTGAAGTGATGTCATGAGTTACTTTGTACAAGACAGTGGCACCCATGGGAAGAGAGCCTGCCATGGCTGCAGTGTGATGACGCAATAGGGAGCAACATCACATGGCAGGATGGAGCGTCACCTGGGTGAGAGATGACACTGGAAATGCTATGATTGTCAACTAAACAGATATTGGGGCAAGAATGGGGAAAAAAGCATTGGTTACCCTCAGCACAAATGATGAAAATGGACAAAGAAATGTGGAAACTGCATTGCCAATGATGGAAAAGGATGGCATGAATGTGGAATGACTTTGCCAATTATAAAATGTACACTGCTGAACTGTTAAGTGGCCAATAGCTCATGCCATGTCTCTTGGAACACAATCTTTGGTGTGAAGGGAGTGCAGCATACTTACTGTGAGAGCTGTTGAGGCTCTTTCCAGGAGAGGCAGTCACTGAAGCAGAATGGACAGTGCAAGTCTGCAGGGCAACAGGCTGGCTGTTTGTTCTACCACCCATGTGACTTTAAGTTGGTCTGGCTGAGCATCTTCTGGACACAAGGGACGTGTGCCAGAGATGGGAGTGGACACATCATTCCTTTGACCAACGTGATATGGAGGCAAGCAGTGGGTCGTCATCATCCACTCGTGTCCTGGTGCCTCCAAGTTTTTCCATTGTTTGTCATCACTCGGCAGTTTTGTATGCTCAGTGAGCTACTTTTAGTCTGTTGCTTTGGTGCTGAGAGCACGCGGGGCATTCATAAAGACTGATGTCGCTCCCTCCTAGGAGCATGATAATTGTGACTGGTTTGCTTCCTGTGCATGTTTGTGCCCTTCTTCTCTCCTATATCAGGCTCGGTTCAGCCTCCTGTTGTTATTGTTCCCTCTCACTGTGCCTGGACAGATGATTTAAGGAGTGTGTCACTCGTATCAAAGCATAATAGCACCCATTTGATAATTGCCATAGAGTTGTGATTTGATTGTGTCATTGGGGTTTTGTAAATTTCTTTTATGTTCAATGTGTCATTCATGACATCCAAAATACTTTTCTTTTGCCTGGTACATCGTGCACTAAATCACAGAGTTGCTTTCTTTAGTTATTTAGAGCCTGCAAGCTTATGTGTCTTACCAGGGCAAATCTTGTAGCAAATATTTTGGTGGGTTATAGTTTTGAAACTAAATATCAGTTGGCCACTGAACTTGTTTACTGCTAGATACAAGTTAGTTGCTTTGTACAGTTACCTTCTTATCTTTTAAGTGCCTTTTCACAACTCTTTCATCTATGCGGCCAGCATGTAACCTGATGACTTAGTTTTTACTCGTTTTCCTTAAAAATTACTTCTCTGTTCATCAGGGTATCATTGTAATTTTCTGCCTTGGGGCGTGTCCCCACTGTTAGCTTAGGAAAGGAGGAGTATGTTGAACAGTGCATCAGGCCTGCTCTAAGCAGTTTCAGGTCCGTTCATCCTGACCATATTGCCCAACATGCACTGGCTTCATATCAAACAGCTTAAATTGTTTTTGCTTCCTTTTAATGAACTCCTTTTTAGGTAAATTTGAATTATTTGTCATATTTTAATCGAACACACTGCTACAAAGTAAGCTGGGATATTTTTACTTCTCCTTTTGTTTTGCCATCTGCCTCCTTAAATTATTTTCTCCACTTTTAACTATTTGCCATTAACATACATTAATGTAATCTGCATTTCCATTAAAGAGATAAGTTGGTCCTTAATTTTAAAGAATATATCACCAGATCTAATTTTATGCTTAGTTTTATGTATGTAATTATTTTCTAACTAATTTCTACTATTACTAACTAGAATCTTTTTTTATAGGGTGAAATCAGTAATTGTTTCGTAACTTAAATTCTATTGCCAACATATAAAGAAATATAAATTCTATACTAATTATAAACATTTGCAGGAACAACTATTAGTATTCTTAAAGGATCTGTTTGGCTCTATTCGAAAACATGTTAGCAAAGCTGGCTCTTAATTAATTCCAAAGTAATTAACAGTTTTGTCCAAAGTATTGTCTGCATACATATATTTGTTAATTTCAAGATTTAAACAAATAATTTGGCCTAACTCTTGTAGTAGATGTAACTGTTAAAAAGACAGAAATTTTTGATGAATTCAGTGAATTTAATAAGTTAAGTTTTAATTGTAATTTCTGTAAGTTTAACTTCAGACAGTGTGTAGTTTCTGTACCTATTATTGTGAGGATATATAAAAGGCCTGATTTTTGGTCACAATACAGTCAGTCCATGGCCAGGTTTCAGATGAGGAACGTGTGTTGGTTAGAATGACAACAACTCATCAACTTAACTGTGAAATATGTGTTACACCAATAGGCCGTGTGTTAAAACAATGACATTGTCTGCTCCATACATACCTTTCTATTCTTCAAAAACAGTGAACTTTTTTGGTTAGGTTTTTACAGCTCGTAGATGTTCAGTGGTAAACTATTGTAGCAGTATGTGGAGGTTTGCCTGCAAACTATTAATGAGGCTTATGGAAAGTTTAGACAATAGTGCACTGGCCATACATATATAACTGTGTATTATTGGCGGGGGGGGGGGGGGGGGGGGGGTTGTGAACACTGAAAGTAAAAGACTGTGAAACACAACTGTGCATTTGTCAGATACATCATTTACAATAGACAGTGGCTGCACTTTCAACCCATATTTTTCCGGCCAGTAGGTCAACACCTGGGACAACAAATGAAGAAATAAAGAAGGCAAAAACCATCACAACACTCTAAAGATTCTTGTGGCTAGTCTGTTTTGATGACTGTTTTCTTAGAACCTTTGAAGAGATTGATATGTAGATTCAATTGTTGAAATATTATCTTGCTTCTCTTATTGAAATTTGCTTCAAATATTTCAACAGTAGTAACCAGTGTCATCCAAAATTAGTATATTTTTGGAAAGAGAACAACATTTGTTGTAAATTTAAACTTCCATATTTCATGTTTCCATGAATGACTTTTGGAGAGTAGAGAGCAAGTATTTGAATTAAAACTGTACCTTTTCATTATTCAATCCCACTGAAATATTTGACAACATTGTTGATTGATTATCAGTAATTGCTCTTAAATTTTTATGTAATTGTATAGTTTTGTCTTAATATGTTGGGATCCTTTTGGCCTGATTGGCAAAGTTATTTTTCCTGAGGAGTGTTAATAAAAATATTGATACGAATTATGTTCCTTATACCAGTAGTGCTTACTAATAGCCAAGAAGGGTTTTACTATCATCACTAATCGATATGGTGAATGAGGCTTTGGGAGGTGGTTGAAACTGTATTGTCATTGCCATCGGAATACAGTGGATGAGAGGAGAAAATGCAATAGGATTTAAATTATTCTCTTTCCCAATCTGTTGTGTACTGGCGTTCAGAACATACACATAAAACAGCAGTCAGGTAGACAATAAGTAATAACGCATTCATTCAGGATACAAATACAGGGAAAAATAACATTATCAAGCAACTGTACAGTATATCTGGGTTACAGAAAAACATAGCACTTAGTAAATAACCATTGGGGGATTTATGAAAGGAGATAGCACCAGGCTGGTAACTCCATTGAAGGTGCCTGATGGAGCCCTGTTAGTGAGGTGTAGTCCAAGGCTTAGCAAGTTGGTAATCACCAACAGGAGAATTCATGGTATCAGCAGAGGTCATCACTAGTCAGGAGTTACTCCAAATCAGGAACTGCAAAGTGGTCAGCACAACTGCCCAGCATAACTCTCAATGATTACCGAGTCCTTGGAGGCCATTTGCCAGCCTAAGTATTTTAGAGGCAGAGGTACATAGTTGAACCATTTCCAGACATGTAAGGTGTAGTGTGAGGAGAAGATGATGGAGCAACCTTGCTAGTAGCTGAAGATCCTGCAAAAATTGAATATTCTTTTCAGTGAAAAAGATAATTTAAAAACAATATTTGAAAACTACTATTAAATGTGAAAAACGGTAGGCACAAGTGCCTTATTTGTTAGACAGAAGCTATTCAAAACCTATTCAACTGAGCTGTTGCTGTATAGTATAGCAAGAATCTGACAACTAACAACCATGAAAAATCTGAGAACTATGGAGTGACAGGGAACACAGACAAGAAATCTGAAGTATGGGAAGGAGAGACTGGGAATATAACCATAAAAGAGAAAATGATTGACAATAAGAGAATAAATGTAAAATAAAAGCAAAAATATGGGAGAAATAAACTGCAGACTATTGAGTGGTGAAAACTGCAAAATGTAACAAATGATTCCAGAATGAGAGTTTCACTCTGCAGCGGAGTGTGCGCTGATATGAATCTTCCTGGCAAATTAAAACTGTGTGCCCGACCGAGACTCGAACTCGGGACCTTTGCCTTTCGCGGGCAAGTGCTCTACCATCTGAGCTACCTTTGGAAGGTAGGAGACGAGATACTAGCAGAAGTGAGGCTGTGAGGACCGGACGTGAGTCGTGCTTCGGTAGCTCAGATGGTAGAGCACTTGCTCACGAAAGGCAAAGGTCCTGAGTTTTAGTCTCGGTCGGGCACACAGTTTTAATCTGCCAGGAAGTTTCATAATGAATGATGACACAACAAGGGAAAGAAGCAAATAACATGGGGTATCTCACTCATTTTCCTCATACTTATAGGATTTCATTCATACTTATAAGATTTGATGGTCAGTGCCCAGACATCAATTTTGTGAAGCAGTACAACAAAAATCTCACAAACTGTAAAAAGCTGCCTTTGAAGATTAGAAAATTTCCAAGTGCTATTAAGTATAAAACAGTATACACTTTCATAACAAATTCAGTAGTGGGTCACCATGAAGTATAATTGGATTGAAATCATTTATTTGTTGGTTCAGTTTCCATTTTTATTAACAAATGGAATGTTATTTAGCAAATATTGCATTATAATTTTTAAAACTATGGGAAGTCCTAGAATGAATAACAGAAAATCCAGGATGGACTCTAATAATAATAGGAAAAGGAAAGTTGCTACTCACCATGTAGTGGAGGTGCTGAGTCGCAGATTGGCACAACAAAAAATAGACAACACACACACGCACGCGCGCGCACACAAATGCAACACACACACGACTGCAGTCTCTGGCAGCTGAAGCCACACTGCGAGCAGCAGCAGCAGTGCGTGATGGGAGTGGCAACTGGGTGGGGATACGGAGGGAGCTGGGGCAGGGAGGGGAGGGGGAAGGATGCAAGGTAGGAGTGAGTGGCAGTGAAGTGCTGTTAGGGAGAGTGCAGGGATGAGGAAGAGAGAGGGTACGGCAGCTAGATGCAGTGAGGAGGTTAGACAAATGGCAGAGGAGAGGTGGGGCATGGGGGGGGGGGGGGGAGCAGGAAAGAAGAGAAGGAAAGAAGTAAAAAGACTGGTTAGACTGGTGGAATGAGGGCTGTTTAGTGCTGGAACGGGAACTGGGAAGGGGCTGGGTGGGTGAGGACAATGACTAACGAATGAAATGATAATTAAATCAAGACCCTAAGCTGTTGACAGGCATTGGTATACATCAATGGGGACAGTTGAAAATGTGTGCCCCGACCGGGACTCGAACCCAGGATCTCCTGCTCACGTGGTAGATGCTCTATCCATCTGAGCCACCGAGGGCACAGAGGATAGTGCGTCTGCAGGGACTTATCCCTTGCACGCTCCCCGTGAGACCCACTTTCCCAACATAATGTCCACACACTACACTCATAGTGCCCCATTACACTCATTACTCACAGCAGACAATCTTACAGACAGAACAGATACCATCTTCGTATATGACTAATGAAGGAAGTTTATGGAACATAGGCTATATTGCATGGAGTGTTCCCATCTGTGCTATTCAGAAAAGCTGGTGTTGCTGGTAAGAGGCCATATGGCACAGGTTGTGAAGCAATCATTGAAATGAAGGATGTCATGTTGGGCAGCAAGCTCAGCAAAAGGGTGGTCCTCTTGTCTCTTGTTCACACTTTGTTGGTGGCCATTCATGCGGACAAACAGCTTGTTGGTTGTCATGCTCACATGGAATGCAGAACAATGGTTGCAGCTTAGCTTGTAGATCACATGACTGGTTTTGCAGGCATCCTTCATTCTATGACTGCTTCAGAGCCTGTGCCATACAGAACTCTTCCTTAATTAGTCATTGTCCTCATCCATCCAGTCATGTCTCTGTTTCCATTCCAGCACTAAAAAGCCCTTATTCCACCAGCACTTCACTGTCCTTCACACCTACCCTGCATCCCTCCCCATGCCAGCCTTCTTCTTACCCCCATCCAGTTGCCACTCCCATTATGCATTGCTGCTGCCATTTGCAGTGTGGCTTCAGCTACCAGAGACTGCAGTCATGTGGGAATGGAATAACAGCTATAATCTGCTGGAATGTGTGGTGACAGTGAGGAGTAGGCATGGTTGGGGAAAGCAGGTGAGGAATGTCAGAAGATGCTGTGCTTCCTGTGGGAGTATACAAGGACATCTACATCTACATTCTTACTCCGCTTGCCACCCAACGGTGTGTGGCAGAATAGAATGGGAATAGGACTGGGCTGCTAGGTATAGTGATGTGAGGCTGTGCTGTGGGTGAGCAGAAGTGGGGGGAGGGGGCAAGGGAAGGGAAGGGGGAGAGGAGAAGAGTAGAGATGGGGAAAAGGCTAGTAGGAGCTACTTACCCACTTTATCTGCACAGGTGTCCTCAGCAACTGGCTCTTCCTCTGAAAACTGGCTGGAAAGTTGGTAGTGAAAGTAGGCTGTTGTTCCAGTGCTTACTGACTGCAAACCTACATCCTTCTTCCTCATCACCATGACTAACTGTATCCTCAACCATAATTACCTCTTCTTTTAAGGCACCACCTACAAACAAATATGTGTTATAGCAATGGGCAACTGCATGGCTCCATCCTATGCCAACCTGTTTATGGGCCATTTAGAGCATTTTATTTATTTTGTAGCCAAGCATTTTACATGTATTTTGTGTGGTATTGATGTTAATAGTTTGTACAAACTGAATAATACATAATGGCACCTATAATAATAATAATAATAATAATAATAATAATAATAATAATGATGATGATGATGATGATGATGATGAAAGTAGTAAAATCATGTAGATTTGCGTACTGACATACAATTAGTATAAGTTATAATTTTAAATCTTATTTTGCACAATCAAAACATTCCTCTGTGGCACAGAAAGCCTTCTTTCTAAACCAGTTTTATTGAACATTGCTGAAGGTTTTTAATGAGATTGTGGGAGCTTCTTGTGGCAGTGGAGTTCTACTCCAAGGTCTGTTTGGTTATTGTGAGCATTGATACGTCTTGTAAAGAGCTGCCAATCTTTTCTTTGTGATGTGTATTGCAACAGGGAAGTGATTGCCTTAATTTGTAACTCCCTTGGTTATCTTTTGTGTATACTAATGAATAATGATGCGACTGACATGACACTCAGTGTCTTAAAAAGCACCATACAGGATACATTATTTTTTAGAACACCAGCTACACATCTGCTAGCCACATAAGAGTGGCACATCTTTTTCTGCCGCAGAAAAACTATTTTTGTCCCAGTGGAGGTGCCTCAAAGCAGTTTGCAGTCTGTTATGTGGCCATAAAAATGAATAATGGGAGCTCAGCATCATGTTTTCACTCACACATGTTGTAAGTGTGTGTAACAGGTATATAACTCTTGATACTTTAGTGCATAAACGATCTGTATGAAGGTTTCAAGTTAAATTGGAATACAAGTGTGCACCTATAAGGTTAACAGTTTTTTATGGTTTGCACTTACTTCATTATCTTTAAACCAGATATTAGATATTGTTATGGTGGCTTTGTTTTGTTCCTTTACATGCTCTATGCCATTTACAGTTGCAATGACCGTAGTATCATCAGTGTACAGAACACATTTACATGACGTGATACTAGGTATGTCATTGATCCAGATTGTAAACAATAAGAGTCCCTGCATGGAAAATTGAGGCACACCTCTTAAAACATCTAGGAATCCAGATCTCATATCATTAAAGTATACATTCCACTTAAAACATCTCACTCACTCTATAATATTGACTTCTATTTCAATTAACCCCCCCCCCCCCCCCCCCCATGAACAATGGACCTTGCCGTTGGTGGGGAGGCTTGCATGCCTCAGCGATACAGATGGCCGTACCGTAGGTGCAACCACAACGGAGGGGTATCTGTTGAGAGGCCAGACAAACGTGTGGTTCCTGAAGAGGGGCAGCAGCCTTTTCAGTAGTTGCAGGGGCAACAGTCTGGATGATTGACTGATCTGGCCTTGCAACATTAACCAAAACGGCCTTGCTGTGCTGGTACTGCGAATGGTTGAAAGCAAGGGGAAACTACAGCCGTAATTTTTCCCGAGGACATGCAGCTTTACTGTATGATTAAATGATGATGGCGTCCTCTTGGGTAAAATATTCCGGAGGTAAAATAGTCCCCCATTCGGATCTCCGGGCGGGGACTACTCAAGAGGATGTCGTTATCAGGAGAAAGAAAACTGGCGTTCTACGGATCGGAGCGTGGAATGTCAGATCCCTTAAAAGGGCAGGTAGGTTAGAAAATTTAAAAAGGGAAATGGATAGGTTAAAGTTAGATATAGTGGGAATTAGTGAAGTTCGGTGGCAGGAGGAACAAGACTTCTGGTCAGGTGACTACAGGGTTATAAACACAAAATCAAATAGGGGTAATGCAGGAGTAGGTTTAATAATGAATAGGAAAATAGGAATGCGGGTAAGCTACTACAAACAGCATAGTGAACGCATTATTGTGGCCAAGATATACGAAGCCCACACCTACTACAGTAGTACAAGTTTATATGCCAATTAGCTCTGCAGATGACGAAGAAATAGAAGAAATGTACGATGAAATAAAAGAAATTATTCAGATAGTGAAGGGAGACGAAAATTTAATAGTAATGGGTGACTGGAATTCAAGTGTAGGAAAAGGGAGAGAAGGAAACATAGTAGGTGAATATGGATTGGGGCTAAGAAATGAGAGGAAGCCGCGTAGTAGAATTTTGCACAGAGCACAACTTAATCATAGCTAACACTTGGTTTAAGAATCATGAAAGAAGGGTGTATACATGGAAGAACCCTGGAGATACTAAAAGGTACCATATAGATTATATAATGGTAAGACAGAGATTTAGGAACCAGGTGTTAAGTTGTAAGACATTTCCAGGGGCAGATGTGGACTCTGACCACAATCTATTGGTTATGACCTGTAGATTAAAACTGAAGAAACTGCAAAAATGTGGGAAATTAAGGAGATGGGACCTGGATAAACTGAAAGAACCAGAGGTTGTACAGAGTTTCAGGGAGAGCATAAGGGAACAACTGACAGGAATAGGGGAAAGAAATACTGTAGAAGAAGAATGGGTAGCTGTGAGGGATGAAGTAGTGAAGGCAGCAGAGGATAAAGTAGGTAAACAGACGAGGGCTGCTAGAAATCCTTGGGTAACAGAAGAAATATTGAATTTAATTGATGAAAGGAGAAAATATAAAAATGCAGTAAATGAAGCAGGCAAAAAGGAATACAAACGTCTCAAAAATGAGATCGACAGGAAGTGCAAAATGGCTAAGCAGGGATGGCTAGAGGACAAATGTAAGGATGTAGAGGCTTATCTCACTAGGGGTAAGATAGATACTGCCTACAGGAAAATTAAAGAGACCTTTGGAGAGAAGAGAACCATGTGTATGAATATCAAGAGCTCAGATGGCAACCCAGTTCTAAGCAAAGAAGGGAAGGCAGAAAGGTGGAAGGAGTATATAGAAGGTTTATACATGAGCGATGTACTTGAGGACAATATTATGGAAATGGAAGAGGATGTAGATGAAGACGAAATGGGAGATTCGATACTGCGTGAAGAGTTTGACAGAGCACTGAAAGACCTGAGTCGAAACAAGACCCCTGGAGTAGACAACATTCCATTGGAACTACTGACGGCCTTGGGAGAGCCAGTCATGACAAAACTCTACCAGCTGGTGAGCAAGATGTATGAAACAGGTGAAATACTCTGTCTTCAAGAAGAATATAATAATTCCAATCCCAAAGAAAGCAGGTGCTGACAGATGTGAAAATTACCGAAGTATCAGTTTAATAAATCACAGCTGCAAAATACTAACGCGAATTCTTTACAGACGAATGGAAAAACTGGTAGATGCGGACCTCGGGGAGGATCAGTTTGGATTCCGTCGAAATGTTGGAACACGTGAGGCAATACTGACCTTACGACTTATCTTGGAAGAAAGATTAAGAAAAGGCAAACCTACGTTTCTAGCATTTGTAGACTTAGAGAAAGCTTTTGACAATGTTGACTGGAATACTCTTTTTCACATTCTAAAGGTGGCAGGGGTAAAATACAGGGAGCGAAAGGCTATTTACAATTTGTACAGAAACCAGATGGCAGTCATAAGAGTCGAGGGGCATGAAAGGGAAGCAGTGGTTGGGGAAGGAGTGAGACAGGGTTGTAGCCTCTCCCTGATGTTATTTAATCTGTATATTGAGCAAGCAGTAAAGGAAACAAAAGAAAAATTTGGAGTAGGTATTAAAATTCATGGAGAAGAAGTAAAAACTTTGAGGTTCGCCGATGACATTGTAATTCTGTCAGAGACGGCAAAGGACTTGGAAGAGCAGTTGAACGGAATGGACAGTGTCTTGAAAGGAGGATATAAGATGAACATCAACAAAAGCAAAACGAGGATAATGGAATGTAGTCAAATTAAATCGGATGATGCTGAGGGAATTAGATTAGGAAATGAGACACTTAAAGTAGTAAAGGGGTTTTGCTGTTTAGGAAGTAAAATAACTGATGATGGTCGAAGTAGAGAGGATATAAAATGTAGACTGGCAATGGCAAGGAAAGCGTTTCTGAAGAAGAGAAATTTGTTAACATCGATTATAGATTTATGTATCAGGAAGTTGTTTCTGAAAGTATTTGTTTGGAGTGTAGCCATGTTTGGAAGTGAAACATGGACGATAACTAGTTTGGACAAGGAGAGAATAGAAGCTTTCGAAATTTGGTGCTACAGAAGAATACTGAAGATAAGGTGGATAGATCACGTAACTAATGAGGAGGTATTGAATAGGATTGGGGAGAAGAGAAGTTTGTGGCACAACTTGACTAGAAGAAGGGATCGGTTGGTAGGACATGTTTTGAGGCATCAAAGGATCACAAATTTAGCATTGGAGGGCAGCGTGGAGGGTAAAAATCGTAGAGGGAGACCGAGAGATGAGTACACTAAGCAGATTCAGAAGGATGTAGGTTGCAGTAGGTACTGGGAGATGAAGAAGCTTGCACAGGATAGAGTAGCATGGAGAGTGCATCAAACCAGTCTCAAGACTGAGGACAACATCAACAACAACAACAACAACAACAACAACAACATTTCAATTAATCTGAATTTACTATTTGAGTTGAGTCTTTAAAATTATTAGTTATTCACAAGTCTAAGCTGAAATCAGGAATTTAATTTAATGATCATGTGAATAGAAAATAAGTGGATAGAAGGAGCTCTAATCTGTGTTATGCACACCAGATAGTGGAACCAGATGATCTTTCTGTGCACTGTGAAATATTTTTTGACCAGCTGTAGGCTTACTTGCGACCCTCTATGACTCCCATCTGTTCCTAACCAATGACAAATGGATTAATTAAATGCATATACAGAAGTAATTCCAGTTAAATTTCACCATTGATCTTGTGATGAAATATTTATTGCTCCTTTTACATCAGTACTCCGAAATCAGAAATTATGAAGTACAACTCATACATCCATTCACAATGTCTTCGCATTAACAAAAAGGCAAGATAATACCTAATTCTTCTTCATTCAGAATATGATAGTTGAATTTAACAAAGCATAAATGGTGCACAGAATGTGTAAGGCTCACATAATGCAGTAAAACTAACTCTGATCAGTAAAGTGGCACACTGCCTGTTCACATTTTTGACATGAATAACAGCATGGAAAAATAAAAATTTCAGTGGCACTGAGTATTATCAAAACAACATTTTCAACAGCTTTCAGTGTAGCTGATTTTTCTCAGAAGCCATAATGAATGAATGTCAGTATTCCATTGCAGATGAAAGTTTTGTAAATTTGTTGATACATGCAATGTTCTACTATTTTCAAAAAATATTGGTACAGGAAAAATAAGCTGATAGTTATGAACACATGACTTGTCTCCTTTTTTATGTAAAGGGTAACTACTGTTATCTTGAAGCAGGTTGGAAAAGAACAACTCATAAAGATCAAATTTTTCAGAGTACAAAGTGGTTGCTATCATTTTAATAACAAAATTTGGTAGACCATACAAGTCTTATGATTTTGTGTTGCCGAATTTTGCTGTAGCTACTGTAATGTCAGTGACAGCTATTTGAGTTCGCTTGAATGTAGATGTTTCAGGTTTAATCAAACAATGGAAATTCCAGGATTAAATAATGACACTGGCCAGTGGCCAGAGACAGTTGTAATGTGTAGTGTGAGATGCACTTGCCTGAATGTGCGTGTATTTTGTACTGCAGAAGAAGGCCTTTTGGTCAAAAGCTCAAATTTATAGCAGTGTTTTTGTTGTGCTTGTCTGTGACTCAACATCTCATCTTTACAGTGAGTAGCAATCTGTCATGTTTCAGGTTTATTGTGTGATATTAATAACTTCGTTTTTTTTTCTTGATGTTTATTATCTGCTTTATAGTTGTCATTTTGTTGAACAGGATGCCCTTTGTTACCAGAATTAATAAAGAAGCTATCCGTTTCATTGGGTGTGACACTGGAAGTCTACATCTACATCTATACTCTGCAAACCACAGTGACATGCATGGCAGTTGGCGCATACCATTGTACCAGTTATTAGAGTTTCTTCCTGTTCCATTCACATGTGGACCGCAGGAAGAATGATTATCTGAATGCCTCTGTGCATACAGCAATTATCCTAATCTTATCCTCGTGATCCCTTTGTGAGCGATATGTAGGGGTTGTTGTATATTTCTAGAGTAATCACTTAAAGCCAGATCTTGAAACTTTAATAGACTTTCTCAGGATAGTTCGCATCTATCTTCAATAAATAGTCTTCCAGTTCAGTTCCTTCAGTATCTCTGTGACACTATCCCATGGATTAAACAAACATGTGATCATTTATGCTGCCCTTCTCTGTATATGTTCGTTATCCCCTCTTAGTCGTATCTGGTATGGGTCCCACACACTTGAGCAATATTCTAGGACCAGTCGCACGAGTGATTTTTAACTAATTTCCTTTGTAAATTGACTGCACTTCACCAGTATTCTCCTATAAACCAAAGTCTATAACTGCTTTACGTAGGGATGATTGATACATACAATTTAGGAAGAAGATTTCATATAGCTCATGGACTACATTTAACTATGTTAGGAAAAGACCAAATAGTAAAAAAACTCCGAAATCATATCCTGAAGAAATCAGCCCCAAGTATCAAGATCTCCGAACAACCACAAATTACAAAATGGTTTAGGCCAAAAACAGAAGCTCTGATGAAAGCAGAATTGTGTCAACCACTCAAAACCATCTCTGCTACTGAAAATTGCGTGCAAGAAGCCAAACACAAAAATAAAATCTCGGCCAATTTTTTAGGATAAGTGCTGTGTCAGAAATACCTTTAGAAAAGAAATTAATTAAACCCTTAACTGAAAAGCCACAAAGTCCATCATTTCTTGTATTACACCATAATGTCCAGTCATTCAGAAATAAGATTCAAATGCTGGAAGTGTTACTTCAGTCTCAAATAAATCCAGATGTAATATGTATTACCGAACACTGGCTGTCTAAAGAAGAAATTCAGTCAACCTCTATTCCAAGGTACTCATTAACAAGCTTCTATTGTAGGAATTTCTCCACACATGGCGGTACTGCTATATTTGTAAAGGACCAGATAAAATTCAGTGAGGTAGGCCTAAATGAACAGATTGCATTATCTGAAGATAAGGAATTTGAGCTTTCTATGGTTAAGATGCCTGAACTAAACTATATAATTATAAATGTATACAGAGCACCAAGTAGTAATATTCCAAATTTTATGACCAAATTAGAAGTTCCGCTGAATAGTGTCAGCTAATTAAATATGAGAATAATACTTTGTGGTGAATTTAACATTGATTTATCAAAAAACAGTAATGCTAAACTTGATTTGTTAAACATGACCAAATCCTTTAATATGATCCCCACAATACACTCTCCAACAAGATCAACAGAGCATACTGATTCAATAATTGATCAAATCTTCATAACTGATACTTGTTACAAATTCACTGGCGAAGTACTGAGCATGGGATACAGTGACCATGATGCTCAGCTACTGAGTGTTGACGTGGAAAATAGTAAAATCAGCCCCAAAAAAGTATTTCATAGAAGAAACTTTTCAGATGGCAATATTAGGATTTTTAACTTCCTATTAGCTAAGGAAAATTGGGGCAGTGTTTACATGCAAACAACTGTTGATAATATGTTCTTAAGCTACCATAACACCTTCCTTTATTACTTTAATACAGCATTTCCTTTTGAAACAAAAACTTCAAACAATCAAAATAGAAAGTCATGGGTAACAAAAGGAATCAAAATTTCTAGTGAGAGAAACAGATTTCTCCAACATTGCTCCAAAAAATACATAGTCACTGAAGAATTATCTGACTATTGTAAAGCCTACAAAAAAACTTATCTTAGAGTAATTAGACAGGCAAAACTTTTATGGAATGACAATTTCATAAGAAACTCTTCAAACAAAATGAAAGGTATGTGGAAAGTTATTAAAAAAGAAACTTGTAGTTCAACACCTAAAACGGAAAACATTTCTCTAACACTTAATGACTCTAAGGTCACAGATCCATACACAGTTGTAAACAAGTTCAATGAATATTTCACCTCACTAGCAGAAGATCTCATTCAGGCAAACTGCAAGGTATCGTTCTTCAATTCCACCAATACGTCAAACAGCACTAATGCTACAATGTTTGTTTATGAAACAAACCCTGATTAAATTATAAACATAATAAAATTGTTACGCAATAAAATCTCTAGTGGCTATGATGAAGTACCTGACCTCATATTAAAGGTGTGTGCTCCCCATATAGTAAAGCCATTATCAACCATCTACAACCAATCATTAAAAACTGGCATTTTTCCAGATGCTCTCAAAATAGCTAAAGTCTCACCATTACTAAAGAAAGGTTCCCCTGATTTAGTATCCAATTATAGACCATTATCACCGAGCGAGGTGGCGCAGTGGTAGCACACTGGACTCGCATTCGGGAGGACGATGGTTCAATCCCGTCTCCAGCCATCCTGATTTAGGTTTTCCGTGATTTCCCTAAATCGTTTCAGGCAAATGCCGGGATGGTTCCTTTGAAAGGGCACGGCCAATTTCCTTCTCACTCCTTCCCTAACCCGAGCTTGCGCTCCGTCTCTAATGACCTCGTTGTCGACGGGACGTTAAACACTAACCTATAGACCATTATCCATATTAAGCATCTTTTCAAAAATCCTGGAAAAACTTTTTTATGACAGGCTTATAAATTTCATAAAAAACCACGCACCAATCAGCATTCAACAACATGGTTTTAGTAAATCTTTATCCACCCAGACAGCAATTTTTGAACTGTTGGACCACATACTGAAATCAATGGACCAACATAATATAGCTGCAGGTATCTTCTTAGATCTCTCTAAAGCCTTTGACGTACTAGATCATAAAATACTGCTGCTAAATTGGAAAGAAGAGGTGTGGCTCACAACTGGCTATGGTCTTACCTACAAAACCGCAGACAGAAGGTATCACTTCAATACGATATTAATGTACAGAATAAAATAAATAACACAGTTTTCCTCTCGGAGGAAAGAACAATAAGACATGGTGTTCCCCAGGGTTCTGTTCTAGGGCCATTACTTTTCGTCATTTACATAGATGATCTTGCTGAACGTATGAGCCCACAAAAAACTATCCTGTTTGCTGATGATACAAGCATAGTGTTGACTGGATCTAGCCCTGAATCCCTTCAGACAATATCTGATAACTCTATGAAAAAACTTTCTGAGTGGTTTAACAAAAATGGCCTAATTGTTAATGGTGGGAAAACTCTATGTATCAACTTTCACCTAATTCCCACATCCAGTCAAAAAACTATCCAAATAAAGTAAAATAATGATAAAATTGAAAATGTAAATGAAACAAAATTTTTGGGTCTATGGGTCCAACAAAATTTAAACGTATCAAAGAAACTCTCATCATTGTGCTACGGACTAAGAATACTAAAATCTACTACAAGTAAATCAACACTAATGCAAGCATACCATGCGCAGTTCCACTCATTGCTCCGCTATGGAATTTTGAGGAAATTCAACTCACAGCACAAATATATTTAAACTACAAAAAAGAGCACTGAGGATAATCTGTGGCCTCAAAACGCTGAAATCCTGTAAATGTCAATTTATAAAACTTAATATTGTAAGCATCCCATCCCTATTCATTCAAGAAACAATCCTATTCACCAGGGAATACCTCTCAAGAACAGGCAAATTAATCCAAAACAATGATATACACGCTCATTATACCAGAGGGCAATCTAATATCCATCACATTTTTTCAAGGACATCGTCATACCAAAAATATATAACTCATCTGTGTGTTGTATTACACAATAAAATTCCAGAACAAATAAAAACTGCTCCAGATCCAATATTTCAAAATAAACTAAAGGCATTTCTGACAAAGCACTGTTTCTATTCAGTACAAGAATTCCTGGAAATGAAAAATTATAAAGTTCCTTTGTAAAATACTGTGATTAGAGTAAAACGTTCTGTTGGCAAAATAATAACCTAATTTCTACTATACACAACTATGTTTCAGTTTCACTTCCCAAAATTTTTCAACTTGCTTTATGAATGTACAAGTACACATTCTATTAGTTGTTGTTGTTGTTGTCTTCAGTCCTGAGACTGGTTTGATGCAGCTCTCCATGCTACTCTATCCTGCGCAAGCTGCTTCATCTCCCAGTACCTACTGCAACCTACATCCTTCTGAATCTGCTTAGTGTACTCATCTCTCGGTCTCCCTCTACGATTTTTACCCTCCACGCTGCCCTCCAATGCTAAATTTGTGATCCCTTGATGCCTCAAAACATGTCCTACCAACCGATCCCTTCTTCTAGTCAAGTTGTGCCACAAACTTCTCTTCTCCCCAATCCTATTCAATACCTCCTCATTAGATACGTGATCTATCCACCTTATCTTCAGTATTCTTCTGTAGCACCACATTTCGAAAGCTTCTATTCTCTTCTTGTCCAAACTACTTATCGTCCATGTTTCACTTCCATACATGGCTACACTCCAAACAAATACTTTCAGAAACGACTTCCTGATACATAAATCTATATTCGATGTTAACAAATTTCTCTTCTTCAGAAACGCTTTCCTTGCCATTGCCAGTCTACATTTTATATCCTCTCTACTTCGACCATCATCAGTTATTTTACTTCCTAAATAGCAAAACTCCTTTACTACTTTAAGTGTCTCATTTCCTAGTCTAATTTCCTCAGCATCACCCGATTTAATTTGACTACATTCCATTATCCTCGTTTTGCTTTTGTTAATGTTCATCTTATATCCTCCTTTCAAGACACTGTCCATTCCGTTCAACTGCTCTTCCAAGTCCTTTGCCGTCTCTGACAGAATTACAATGTCATCGGCGAACCTCAAAGTTTTTACTTCGTCTCCATGAATTTTAATACCTACTCCAAATTTTTCTTTTGTTTCCTTTACTGCTTGCTCAATATACAGATTGAATAACATCGGGGAGAGGCTACAACCCTGTCTCACTCCTTTCCCAACCACTGCTTCCCTTTCATGCCCCTCGACTCTTATTACTGCCATCTGGTTTCTGTACAAATTATAAATAGCCTTTCGCTCCCTGTATTTTACCCCTGCCACCTTTAGAATTTGAAAAAGAGTATTCCAGTCAACATTGTCAAAAGCTTTCTCTAAGTCTACAAATGCTAGAAACGTAGGTTTGCCTTTTCTTAATCTTTCTTCTAAGATAAGTCGTAAGGTCAGTATTGCCTCACGTGTTCCAACATTTCGACGGAATCCAAACTGATCCTTCCCGAGGTCTGCATCTACCAGTTTTTCCATTCGTCTGTAAAGAATTCGCGTTAGTATTTTGCAGCCGTGGCTTATTAAACTGATAGTTCGGTAATTTTCACATCTGTCAGCACCTGCTTTCTTTGGGATTGGAATTATTATATTCTTCTTGAAGTCTGAGGGTATTTCGCCTGTCTCATACATCTTGCTCACCAGCTGGTAGAGTTTTGTCATGACTGGCTCTCCCAAGGCCGTCAGTAGTTCTAATGGAATGTTGTCTACTCCGGGGGCCTTGTTTCGACTCAGGTCTTTCAGTGCTCTGTCAAACTCTTCACGCAGTATCGTATCTCCCATTTCGTCTTCATCTACATCCTCTTCCATTTCCATAATATTGTCCTCAAGTACATCGCCCTTGTATAAACCTTCTATATACTCCTTCCACCTTTCTGCCTTCCCTTCTTTGCTTAGAACTGGGCTGCCATCTGAGCTCTTGATATTCATACACGTGGTTCTCTTCTCTCCAAAGGTCTCTTTAATTTTCCTGTAGGCAGTATCTATCTTACCCCTAGTGAGATAAGCTTCTACATCCTTACATTTGTCCTCTAGCCATCCCTGTTTAGCCATTTTGCACTTCCTGTCGATCTCATTTTTCAGACGTTTGTATTCCTTTTTGCCTGCTTCATTTACTGCATTTTTATATTTTCTCCTTTCATCAATTAAATTCAATATTTCTTCTGTTACCCAAGGATTTTTAGCAGCCCTCGTCTTTGTACCTACTTTATCCTCTGCTGCCTTCACTACTACATCCCTCAGAGCTACCCATTCTTCTTCTACTGTACTTCTTTCCCCTATTCCTGTCAATTGTTCCCTTATGCTCTCTCTGAAACTCTGTACAACCTCTGGTTCTTTCAGTTTATCCAGGTCCCATCTCCTTAAAGTCCCACATTTTTGCAGTTTCTTCAGTTTTAATCTACAGGTCATAACCAATAGATTGTGGTCAGAGTCCACATCTGCCCCTGGAAATGTCTTACAACTTAAAACCTGGTTCCTAAATCTCTGTCTTACCATTATATAATCTATCTGATACCTTTTAGTATCTCCAGGGTTCTTCCACGTATTCTATTAGTATTAAAACTTAATTGTCTGTGAAATCTCAATGTTAATTTCATGTTTAATGTAGTTTTTAAATGACATTGTCCTTCTGTTGTGTTTCCAGTTGACATTTTCACTATTCTGTAATCTCAGTGATTATTTGTGTAAATTTAAAGTAGCACTACATTGCCTACATGTTTCTTAGTTCCCCATGTAAATTGTTTGTATTCTCTGTATGTGAAGTTACTATATTCATCAATGAACAATTTTGTGTACATTTTTTAAAATGGCAGTCCATTGCCTTTTTTTTCTCCAAACTACATATTTGTTAAGAAAAATGACTTGTCCTATATCATGTGTACTTTGTACAATATGTGATCCACAGGATAAATAAATAAATACAAATACAAATGTCCATGACTGAACCTATATGATCATTCCATTTCATTTTCCTCAGGGTGTTACATACAAGTATTTGTGGTAGTTGGCTGATTCTAATAGTGATAGGATTCTACTACTACCCTTTTTTAAAGTGCAAAATCTTACACTTCTGAACATTTAAAGTAAGTTTCCAGTCTCACCACCACTTTGAAATCTTATCAAGATCTGACGGAATATTTATGAAGCTGCTTTCAGTTAGTAGTTCATTATAGATAACTGCATCATCTTCGAAAAGCCTAATTTTACTATTAACATTGTCTGCAAGGTAGTAGCACAAGTAGTTTTATTAATATTACCCAGTTCTGATTTGATGATTCTCCAAGTAGCCTTGCATTCGTTTTGTTATTGCTGAGTATAGTTATTGTTTGCCATTCATTTCTGTTTTATAATTTCTGATCTGTACATCTTCTTTAGTTGAAGGTACTGAAGTCTGTCTTCTCCACTGTTCTTTGATCTGTTGTGGAAACTGATGACCTGCATTCTTAATTTTTTGAGGTCAGGTGTGAACTGTTGAAGTAAATTTCTATGATTACGTGTGCTTGGTTTCCTTTTATGTCTTCACAGTACTTTAGAACATCAAATATTAAACAGATTAGACACAAGATTGACAAAGCTTCACCAACAGTTGTAGATTGAGACAGGAAGTAGGACCATTCTGTCCTACACAGCTGTGATCTGGAAGCATTGATATGAGTATCATTAACAATTCCCATGTATTTGGATTGTTCACACTTTTCTGTGGCTTTTTTGTCAGTAATACACCATATCCCTTCATGATTAGACAGATACATAATATTAAAAATCCCTATTTCACACACATTTCTGTCTACATTTGTTATAACATTGTCTTAATATGATAACTCTCTTGTCGGCATGTTATTTGCACAACACATATTGTGTGACTTGAGGACGCTGAGCAAGTGTAAGTGCTTTGTTGTTGTAACCCTAATGCCAATATTAATATCCTCATTGTTGCTGTGGTCTTCAGTCCTGAGACTGGTTTGATGCAGCTTTCCATGCTACTCTATCCTGTGCAAGTTTCTTCATCTCCCAATACCTACTGCAGCCTACATCCTTCTCAATCTGCTTAGTGTATTCATCTCTTGGTCTCCCTCTACAATTTTTACCCTCCGCGCTGCCCTCCAGTACCAAATTGGTGATCCCTTGATGCCTCAAAACATGTCCTACCAACCGATCCCTTCTAGTCAAGTTGTGCCACAAACTCCTCGTTAGTTATGTGATCTACCCATCTAATCTTCAACATTCTTCTGTAGCACCACATTTCGAAAGCTTCTATTCTCTTCTTGTCCAAACTATTTATCGCCCATGTTTCACTTCCATACATGGCTACATTCCATACAAATACTTTCAGAAACTACTTCCTCACACTTAAATCTATACTCAGTGTTAACAAATTTCTCTTCTTCAGAAACGCTTTCCTTGCCATTGCCAGTCTTCATTTTATATCCTCTCTACTTCGACTATCATCAGTTATTTTGCTTCCCAAATAGCAAAATTCCTTTACTACTGTAAGTGTCTCATTTCCTAATCTAATTCCCTCAGCATCACCCGACTTATATCGACTACATTCCATTATCCTCATTTTGCTTTTGTTGATGTTCATCTTATACCCTACTTTCAAGACACTGTCCATTCCGTTCAACTGCTCTTCCAAGTCCTTTGCTGTCTCCAACAGAATTACAATGTCATCAGCGAACCTCAAAGTTTTTATTTCTTCTCCATGGATTTTAATACCTACTCTGAACTTTTATTTTCTTTCCTTTACTGATTGCTCATTATACAGACTGAATAGAATCGGGGAGAGGCTACAACTCTGTCTCACTCCCTTCCTAACCACTGCTTCCCTTTCATACCCCTCGACTCTTATAACTGCCATCTGGCTTCTGTACAAATTGTTAAGAGCCTTTTGCTCCCTGTATTTTACCCCTGCCACCTTCAGAATTTGAAAGAGAGTATTCCAGTCAACATTGTCTAATCCTTTCTCTATATCTACAAATGCTAGAAACATAGGTTTGCCTTTCCTTAATCTTTCTTCTAAGATAAGTCATAAGGTCAGTATTGCCTCACACGTTCCAACATTTATACGGAATCCAAACTGATCTTCCCTGAGGTTGGCTTCTACCAGCCTTTCCATTCATCTGTAAAGAATTCCCATTAGTATTTTGCAGCTGTGACTTATTAAACTGATAGTTCAGTAATTTTCACATCTGTCAACACCTGCTTTCTTTGGGATTGGAATTATTATATTCGTCTTGAAATCTGAGGGTGTTTCGCCTGTTTCATACATCTTGCTCACCAGATGGTAGTTTTGTCAGGACTGGCTCTCCAAGGCTGTCAGTAGTTCTAATGGAATGTTGTCTACTCCCGGGGCCTTGTTTTGACTTAGATCTTTCAGTGCTCTGTCAAACTCTTCACGCAGTATCGTATCTCCCATTTCATCTTCATCTACCTCCTCTTACATTTCCATAATATTGTCCTCAAGAACATCGCCCCTGTATAGACCCTCTATACATTCCTTCCACCTTTCTGCTTTCACTTCTTTGCTTAGAACTGGGTTCCCATCTGAGCACTTGATATTCCACGCTCCGATCTGTAGAACGCTTGTTTTCTTTCTCCTGATAACGACGTCCTCTTGAGTAGTCCCCGCCCAGAGATCCGAATGGGGGACTATTTTACCTCTGCAATATTTTACCCAAAAGGACGCCATCATCATTTAATCATACAGTAAAGCTGCATGCCCTCGGGAAAAATTACGGCTGTAGTTTCCCCTTGCTTTCAGCCATTCGCAGTACCACAACAGCAAGGCTGTTTTGGTTAGTGTTACAGGGCCAGATCAGTCAATCATCCAGACTGTTCCCCCTGCAACTACTGAAAAGGCTGCTGCCCCCCTTCAGGAACCACACGTTTGTCTGGCCTCTCAACAGCTACGCCTCCGTTGTGGCTGCACCTAAGGTACGGCTATCTGAATCGTTGAGGCACGCAAGCCTGCCCTCCAACGGCAAGGTCCATGGTTCATGGGGGGGATTAATATCCTCACAGACTAAAATTTTATTATGGTTGTATTTTTACTTATTGATGATTGTTCTGCAAAAAAATCAATACTGATTTCGCTGATATGGTTTACAGACACTGGAATTAGTGCGGGGTCCAGTAGTAGTATAGGAGCTGCATAAAATACACTTTCAATGCAGAAGTTACTGATGCCAAAATTAGTGCATTTTGCTGATGTGCCTCTTGCTCAAATTATCATTTCTACCTATATGAATTCTACCAAATAGTAGCATTTCTCCCACAGAATCTGCTGTAACCTTCATATTAAATATGTTTTTTCTGACTGATGATGTGTGTTGAAATGGAGTAAACAACTGGGTCATCAGTCTCAATATTTCTTTCTTGGTCCTGTAAATCGTGTTCAGGTACTTATTTTGCACAAACGATGTAGGATAAGTCAGGTTGGTACAGTATATACAACATCATACACATTGTTATTATGAAAAGAAAAATAATTAAAAATTATTCAGTAGATGTTGAATATTGATGACAAAATTAATATAATGAAACAAAATGATAGATTGGTTAAGAATATTCGAGCAGATAGATTGGTTAAGAATATTCGAGCAGTTAATCTATACTTTTCTGATACTGAAACTTGGAAACAGAATAGAAGTAGTGGTCAAGCAAGTACTCTTTCAGTTTCACTTTAAGCTTTTGTAAATTTTGCATCTGTTTCAAATAGGATGGCATGTGATTGTACAGCATTATGCCAGCATGATACACTCTTCTCTTACAAATGTTTGTACTTACTGTATTGACATGCAAATAATGCTGCTGCCTATTATCATGAGGATGGTAATCACAGTTATACTTGAAAATATTTCCATCTTTTAACATACTTCCTTTTGTGAAATTTAGTATTTCAAACATATACAAGCAAGGAAGAGGCAGTATATTGAGATTTTTAAATATTGGTCTACAGGAGTCTCTGTACTTAGCAGGGTTTATTATTCTAACAATCTTTTTCTGTAGCCTAAATGTTTTGTTTGTACCTAAGGAGTTCCCCCAAAAGATAATGTTGTACATCAGCAGTGATTGAATACTGCCATGGTACATTGTGATCACTGACGCAAGGCTTGTATTTTGTGAGAGGATTCTTACTGCATACGTGTGTTTAACTTTTTATTTAGGGGATTAAGATGTGTCTCCCATTTTAGGTTTTGCTGAATATGTATACCTAAAAATTTTGTGTCACTCACAGATGAGACAGTTTTTCCATCAATTTTAAAGATCGGTCTTGCAGGATGTAATTTCTGTGAATTGTGGAAACTGACTGTCACTTTGTTTGTTCTGAACCATTGTGTTAAATTTTGTATTATACCTGTAGCTGTTTTTTGTAGGCTTTCCTCATCACATAATTTGATTAGGATATTTGTGTTATCTGCTAAAAGTACTGTTGTCCATTCAGTTATTTGTTCTGACAAATCATTAACATAAAGAATGAAAAGAATTGGCCCAAGGACTGACGCTTGAGGAACTCCATGTGTAATGTTTTGTGCAGTACTGTAAAAATTACAGTTTTTTTGTGTTTTTATGTCTTTGTATTTTATTTGAGTGATCTGTTGACAGTCATGTAGGAAGGAATGTATCCACTTGTTTGACAGGCCTCATATTCCATAATTACCTAGCTTCTGCAACAGAGTATTATGATCAATTACATCGAAGACTTTACTAAGATCAAGAAATATGCCAGACACATGTTGCTCATTATCTACTGCTGTCAGAATTTCATTTAAGAAGGTATAAATAGCTGACTGTATTGATCTGCCAGTTCTGAATCCATGTTGTGCGACAGTATTAGGTTTTCTTTATTTAGAAAGGCTGTCAGCCTTCTAATAAATAGTTTTTCAAGAATTTTGCCAAAGCCTGACAATACTGATACAGGTCTATAGTTTGCAGCTTCATTTTTGTCACCTTTCTTGTACAGTGGTGTCACTTTTGCCATTTTCAGATTTGTCAGGAATATACCATTCACGAATGATAAATTGAAAATATCCGTTAATGGTTCTACAGTAGATGTTACACTTGCTTTAGTGATAATATCTGGTATTTCATCAGTATCTGCTGAATACTTATTGGGAAACCTTTTTATAATGACAGATAATCCCTCAGGTGTTGTAGGAGACATGAATAGGGTTCTTGCAAGAATTTTTGTACCTGACTGGAGTGTACTGCTGTCTGGTTGTGAGTTGTAATGTTTGGTAATCAGGTGATCTGTTATGTTAGAAAAGTAATTGTTAAATTTATTAGCCACTACTGTCGGGTTGATTACTATATTGTTGTTTTCGTGAAGTTCTCAATTTTTGTGGGCTAATGATGTAGTACCCGTTTCTCTTTTTATGATGCGCCAGTTTGCTTTAGTCTTATTTCTGGAATTTTTTATTTGTCATTTTCCATTTTCTTTGATTTTGTTATAACTTGTCTAAGTGTTTGTTTATATTGTTTAAAGTAGTTGATAAATACAGGATTTGTGGTTTGCTTTGAGTACTCATCTAAGTTCCTTTTATTTTTGCATGATATTTTTATTCCTGTTGTGATCCATTTATTTGGTTTGTGTACAGAATTTATAAGTGACGTTTGTTTAGGAAAGGCTATTTCAAAATAATGTTTGTAATTGGGTCATAAATTTATCAAACTTGTCATCTGTGTTGTTTGAACTGTGAACATCAGTCCAGATTTCTCTTCTCAAGAGAGAACAAAAGTAATCTATGTTTCATTATTAACCTTCCAGAGAATAGCTCTAGTTTTCTGGGCTTTTGTATTTCCTGGAATAGCAATTGTTAGTATTTGGGCATTGTGATCACTATATCCAGTGTTTGCAGTCTGTGTATTGCAGATATATTTACTGTATTAACAAACATATGATCTATGGTTGTTGCAGAAGTAGTGGTTATACGAGTTGGGATAGTTGTAGTTGGTTTTAGCTTAAAGGACTTCAATAGGTCTTTGATTTCATCTTTAAATTTACTGGGTTTGGAGAAATCAACATTGAAATCTCCACATATGATAATATTTTTTTGAGGATGTTGAAATCCTCTGACAGCCCTTCCATATGATTATAAAAACTTTTTTATCGCTATCTGGTGACTTATATACACACATGATTATAGAATTTCTAGTTGGCATTTCTTCTGTTGAGAGTTCTATGTCTCTTTCTTTAGATAAGCTGTCAAATTTGGTTATGTTAGTGAAGTCTATATCTTCTCGAACATATATGCAGCTACCACCATGCCTGGGCACTTCTCCACAAAATGTGGCAGCTAATTTAAACTGAGGCATGTGTGCTAGTTCTATAATGTTTTTATTTAGCCAGTGCTCAGTAAAGCATAAAACAGAAATATCACTCATATCATTTTACAAGATTTGTATTTTATTCAGTTTATTGGTAAGAGACTGAATATTCTGATGGAACGATTTAAAGTATGAAGCAGGTACTATATTGTGTCTTGCTTGACCACTTACCTCTTTTTTACTGAAGAATAAAGTAGATGAGCTCCTGGTTTGTTTAGATGACACTGAATCTTATAATGTAATAGATATACTATGCCTGTCTGAGCATCACATTGTGTCTGCACATATGAGTAGAGAGAATAAGGTGAGAGGAGGAGTTGCCATATATGTCAAAAGTTATCACTGTGTAGAAAGCTTAGATACAAAAAAAATTTTGTCTACAGCAACTTATAGAAGCATGTGCCTGTCAACTTAAACTGAAGGAGGGCTCTTTTATAATTGTAACAGTATATAGGTCCCCTTCAGGAAACTTTCATTTATTTCTGGAAAACTTGGATGCCTATATGTCAGATAGGGGAAAGCAAATTATTATTTGTGGGTACTTCAATTTTGATTCACTGAAAGAAGGTAATAGGAAGAATGACCTGGAAGTCTTGCTCGGTTCTTTCAATTTGACATCTGTCATTAATTTTCCTACTCGGGTAGTAAAGGACAGCAGCACATTTATAGATAACACTTTTATAGACCAAGATAGGTTTAAAAACATAAATTCTTGTCCTGTAGAGAATGGACTTTCTGATCATGATGCTCAACTAATTACAGTATGTGACAGCTTCCAAAGTTGTGCATTCAATTAATGACTCAACAATTAGAAATTTCAGAGAAAATCTTCAGCAGTTAGTCTGGAATGAGGTGTACAAGGAACCTGATGCTAATTTAAAATCTAACTCATTTCATGATACACTTCTAAGAGAATTTGAAAACTGTTTCCTCAAGAAAGTAGTTAAATCTAATTATAAGAAACCGTGCAAAGAAACCTTGGATTACTAAAGGAATAAAAATACCTTGTAACCACAAACGGGAACTGTATCTAACAACAAGAAAGAGTAATGAACCAGAAACAGCCAAATATTATAAAAACTACTGTGCTACATAATAAAGTCCAGAAGCATGTGCATCATGTCTGAGATTAATACCTCTGATAACAAAATCAAAACAATTTGGAATATTATTACAAGGGAGACAGGGCAACCAAGAGTACAGGATGACGGCATCACCAAAGCGAATGGAACTTAAACAACAAGCCGGAAGTCGAAAACATTTTGAATAATCATTTTTTAAATGTTGTAGAGAAAACAGGATCTAAATGTTCATTAGAAGAAGCAAGGCAAGTTAATAGAAGAGGCCTTACCCACACCATTTGATACAATTGCAATTCCACCCACCTCTCCTTCTGAAATTAGGAAGATAATAAACTCTCTCAAGAATAAAAGCTCACATGGAATTGATGGCATTTCAGCAGGATAATAAAACCTTATTCCCAAGAAATAAGTGGGATTCCTCTCTGAAGCAGGGTATTTTCATAGATAGACTGAAGTGTTCTGTTGTGAAACCACTGCATAAGAAAGGGGATATGTCTGATGTCAACAACTACCGCCCCATCTCTCTTCTGACTGCCTTATCCAAAATTCTTGAAAATGTAACGTATTGTAGAGTAGCTTCACACCTTTTTTAAAATAAAGTTTTAACAAAATGTCGGTTTGGTTTCTAGAAGGGTTTTCCAACGGAAAATGCTATATATACTTTCACTAATGAAATATTAAATGCTCTGAGTAACCGGAAGTCACCCGTTGGGATTTTTTGTGATCTATCAAAGGCTTTTGATTGTGTGAATAATGGAATACTTCTAGATAAGCTCAAGTACTATGGTATGAATGGGACAGTGCTCAGATTGTTTTAATCATACCTAATTGGAAGAGTGCAGAAAGTTGAAATAAGCAGTTCACATAATATGCAAAAAAACTGATGATTTCTCAAACTGGGGAACAATCAAGAATGGGGGGCCGCAATGTTGGGTCTTGGGTCCTCTGCTGTTCTTAATATATATTAATGACTTGCCATTTATATTCATGAAGATGCAAAGCTGGTACTTTTTGCCAATGATACAAGTACAGCTATCACACCCAACAGACAAGAATTAACTGGTCAAATTGTAAATGATGTTTTTCAGAAAATCATTAAATGGTTATCTGCAAATGGGATCTCATTAAACTTTGACAAAACACAGTATATACAGTTCCACACAGTAAATGGAATGACACCATTAATAAATATAGACTTTGATCAGAAATTGGTAGCTAAGGTATAATATTCTAACTTTCTAGGTGCGTGCATTGATGAGGGGTTGAACTGGAGAAAACTCACTGAGGATCTGCTGAAACATTTGAGTTCAGCTTGTTATGCTTTTAGGGTCATTGCAAATTTTGCCGATATACATCTCAGTAAATTAGCTCACCATGCCTATTTTCATTCTCTGCTTTCGTATGGCATCATATTCTGGGGTAACTCATCATTGAGTAAAACAGTTGCACAAAAGTGTGTAATCAGAATAATTGCTGGAGCTCATCCTAGACACTTATTATAGAGCTAGGGATCTTCACTGTAGTCTCACCATCTATATACTCTTTGCCTGTAAATATGTCTGCTTGTGTATGTATGTATGGGTGTGTGTGTGTGTGTGTGTGTGTGTGTGTGTGTGTGTGTGTGTGTGTGTGTGTGTGTGTGTGGGCGCGCGCGCGAGCATATACCTATCCCTTTTTCCCCCTAAGGTAAGACTTTCCGCTCCCGGGATTGGAATGACTCCTTACCCTCTCCCTTAAAACACATATACTTTCATCTTTCCTTTTCCTTCCCTCCTTCCTGACGAAGCAGCCGCTGGTTGCGAAAGCCCGAAATTTTGTGTGTGTGTGTGTGTGTGTGTTATTTTATTGTGCCTGACTACCGGCGCTTTCCCGCTTGGTAAGTCTTGGAATCTTTGTTTTTAATATATTTTTCCCATGTGGAAGTTTCTTTCTATTTTATAAACAAAGATTCCAAGACTTACTTCGTCAGGAAAGAGGGAAGGAGAAGGAAAGATGAAAGTATGTGGGTTTTAAGGGAGAGGGTAAGGAGCCATTCCAATCCTGGGAGCGGAAAGACTTACCTTGGGGGGAAAAAATATAGGTACATACTCGCGCGCAAACACAAACACACACACACACACACACACACACACACACACACACACACACATACCCATCCATACATATATAGACACAAGCAGACATATTTAAAGGCCATTAGCGGAGATTGAGGACTGGTGGATAACGAGAAGAAAGGATATATTGAAGGGCAAGTTCCTATCTCCGGAGTTCGGATAGGTTGGTGTTGGTGGGAAGTATCCAGATAACCCGGACAGTGTAACACTGTGCCAAGATGTGCTGGCCGTGCACAATGGCATGTTTAGCCACAGGGTGATCCTCATTACCAACAAACACTGTCTGCCTGTTTCCATTCATGCGAATGGACAGTTTGTTGCTGGTCATTCCCACATAGAAAGCGTCACAATGTAGGCAGGTCAGTTGTTAAATCACGTGGGTGTTTTCACATGTGGCTCTGCCTTTGATCATGTACACCTTCCAGGTTACAGGGCTGGAGTAGGTGGTGGTGGGAGGGTGCATAGGACAGGTTTTACACCGGGGGCGGTTGCAAGGGTAGGAGCCAGAGGGTAGGGAAGGTGGTTTGGAGATTTCATAGGGATGAACCAAGAGGTTACGAAGGTTAGGTGGATGGCGGAAAGACACTCTTGGTGGAGTGGGGAGGATTTCATGAAGGAAGGATCTCATTTCGGGGCAGGATTTTAGGAAGTCGTATCCCTGCTGGAGAGCCACATTCAGAGTCTGATCCAGTCCCGGGAAGTATCCTGTCACAAGAGGGGCGCTTTTGGGGTTCTTCTGTGGGAGGTTCTGGGTTTGAGGGGATGAGGAAGTGGCTCTGGTTATTTGCTTCTGTACCAGGTCGGGAGGGTAGTTGCGGGATGCGAAAGCTGTTTTCAGGTTGTTGGTGTAATGGTCCAGGGATTCAGGACTGGAGCAGATTCGTTTGCCACGAAGGCCTAGGCTGTAGGGAAGGGACTGTTTGATATGGAATGGGTACTGTTGCTTGTTGGTGGGTTTGATGTGGACGGATGTGTGAAGCTGGCCATTGGACAGATGGAGGTCAACGTCAAGGAAAGTGGCATGGGATTTGGAGTAGGACCAGGTGAATCTGATGGAACCAAATGAGTTGAGGGTGGAGGGGAAATTCTGGAGTTGTTCTTCACTGTGAGTCCAGATCATGATGATATCGTCAATAAATCTGTACCAAACTTTGGGTTGGCAGGCTTGGGTAACCAAGAAGGCTTCCTCTAAGCGACCCATAAATAGGTTGGCATACGAGGGGGCCATCCTTGTACCCATGGCTGTCCCCTTTAATTGTTGGTATGTCTGGCCTTCAAAAGTGAAGAAGTTGTGGGTCAGGATGAAGCTGGCTAAGGTGATGAGGAAAGAGGTTTTAGGTAGGGTGGCAGGTGATCGGCATGAAAGGAAATGCTCCATTGCAGCGAGGCCCTGGAGGTGCGGAATATTTGTGTATAGGGAAGTGGCATCAATGTTTACAAGGATGGTTTCTGGGGGTAACAGACTGGGTAAGGATTCCAGGCGTTCGAGAAAGTGGTTGGTGTCTTTCATGAAGGATGGGAGACTGCATTTAATGGGTTGAAGGTGTTGATCTACGTAGGCAGAGATACGTTCTGTGGGGGCTTGGTAACCAGCTACAATGGGGTGGCCGGGATGTTTGGGTTTGTGAATTTTAGGAAGTAGGTAGAAGGTAGGAGTTCGAGGTGTCGGTGGGGTCAGGAGTTTGATGGAGTCAGGTGAAAGGTTTTGTAGGGGGCCTAAGGTTCTGAGGATTCCTTGAAGCTCCGCCTGGACATCAGGAATGGGATTACCTTGGCAAACTTTGTATGTAGAGTTGTCTGAAAGCTGACGCAGTCCCTCAGCCACAAACTCCCGACGATCAAGTACCACAGTCGTGGAACCCTTGTCAGGCGGAAGAATGATGATGGATCGGTCAGCTTTCAGATCACGGATAGCCTGGGCTTCGGCTGTGGTGATGTTGGGAGTAGGATTAAGGTTTTTCAAGAAAGATTGAGTGGCAAGGCTGGAAGTGAGAAATTCCTGGAAGGTTTGGAGAGGGTGATTTTGAGGAAGAGGAGGTGGGTCCCACTGTGATGGAAGACGGAACTGTTCCAGGCAGGGTTCAATTTGGATAGTGTCTTGGGGAGTTGGATCATTAGGAGTGGGATCAGGGTTATTTTTCTTCGTGGCAAAGTGATATTTCCAGCAGAGACTACTCGTGTAGGACAGTAAATCTTTGACAAGGGTAGTTTGGTTGAATCAGGGAGTGGGGCTGAAGATGAGGCCTTTGGATAGGACAGAGGTTTCGGATTGGGAGAGAGATTTGGAGGAAAGGATTGTGTTGATTGAAATTTTGAGGTTTTGGAGGGAGTGGAGCTGGAAGTGGGAGATTGAGTAGATGGGAGAGACTGGGTTTGTGTGCAATGAGAGGAGGTTGAGGTTTGCTGGAAAGGTTGTTAAGGGTGATTGAGTTGCCTTTTTGGAGGTGGGAAACTAGGAGATTAGATAGTTTTTTGAGGTGGCGGGTGGCATGCTGTTCTAATTTGCGGTTGGCCTGTAGGAGTATGCTATGAACAGCCAGTGTGGATGTGGGAGAGGAAAGATTGAGGACTTTGATTTGGGATAAGAGTTGACGGGTGTGTTTATTGGCCGAGTCGATGTATAGGTGAAGGATTAGGTGGGTGAGGGCTATGGATTGTGCAGTTTGGAACTGGTATAAGGACTGATGGAAAGAAGGATTGCAGCCAGAGATGGGAACTTTAAGTGTGTGGCCTTTGGGAGTAATGCCAAATATCAGACAAGCCTGAGTAAATAAAATATGGGAGCGTAATCTGGCTAGGGTGAAGGCATATTTGCAGAGGAAATGTAAATAAAATTTAATGGGGTCGTTGTAGGGATGTTGTGAGGTTGACATGGTATTAGGAGGTGGAAAGGGTAACATGAGGTTAAAGTGAATATATATATATAGGTTGGTGTGAAGGTTAGGTAGTTGTGTTGTCTCCAAAACACGTTAAAGGGTGGGGAAATTCAGGAAAATTTCGATAAAACTGCGTGTAAATGTGTTCAAAGGACTGGTTATGTACTGGCAGATTATGAAAATGAGGCTAGCAATTGTTTGACGAAGAAATAATAACGTTCAAACCTGTGGGAAGCTGCTAAAAAATGATCGGTTATGTGGGAAAAACGGGAATGGAAATAAAACGAAAGTTGTTGGAAATAGCTTAGATGGTTGTTTAATGGGTGAAAGGAACTGAAGCTGTGAAATAGTATTCACGAGTTTACACGAAATATTTGTAAACTTGGAACAGTGGATTTTATAGCAGTGGTAATGTTGAAAGCATTAAAAGTTTTTAGGTTATGGTTTGGAAGTAAATTACGTATCATTAAATATGTCTGCTTGTGTCTGTATATGTATGGATGGATGTGTGTGTGTGTGTGTGTGTGTGTGTGTGTGTGTGTGTGTGTGTGTGTGTGTGTGTGTGTGTGTGCGCGCGCGCGCGCGCGAGTATATACCTATCCTTTTTTCCCCCAAAGGTAAGTCTTTCCGCTCCCGGGATTGGAATGGCTCCTTACCCTCTCCCTTAAAACCCACACCTTTCATATTTCCTTCTCCTTCCCTCTTTCCTGATGAAGCAACCGCCGGTTGCGAAAGCTCGTAATTTTGTGTGTGTTTGTGTGTTGTTTTATTGTGCTTGTCTACCGGTACTTTCCCACTTGGTAAGTCTTGGAATCTTTGTTATATATATATTAAAAATCCTGATCCCACTCCTAATGATCCAACTCCCCAAGACACTATCCAAATTGAACCCTGCCTGGAACAGTTCCGTCCTCCATCACAGCGGGACCCACCTCCTCTTCCTCAAAATCACCCTCTCCAAACCTTCCAGGAATTTCTCACTTCCCGCCTTGCCTCTCAATCTTTCTTGAAAAACCTTAATCCTACTCCCAACATCACCACAGCCGAAGCCCAGGCTATCCATGATCTGAAAGCTGACCGATCCATCATGATTCTTCTGGCTGACAAGGGTTCCACGACCGAGGTACTTGATCGTCGGGAGTATGTGGCTGAGGGATTGCGACAGCTTCCAGACAACTCTACATACAAAGTTTGCCAAGGTAATCCCATTCCTGATGTCCAGGCAGAGCTTCAAGGAATCCTCAGAACCTTAGGCCCCCTACAAAACCTTTCACCTGACTCCATCAAACTCCTGACCCCACCGACACCTCACACTCCTACCTTCTACCTACTTCCTAAAATACACAAACCCAAACATCCCGGCCACCCCATTGTAGCTGGTTACCAAGCCCCCATAGAACATATCTCTGCCTATGTAGATCAACACCTTCAACCCATTACATGCAGTCTCCCATCCTTCATCAAAGACACCAACCACTTTCTCGAACGCCTGGAATCCGTACCCAGTCTGTTACCCCGGAAACCATCCTTGTAACCATTGATGCCACTTCCCTATACACAAATATCCCACACGTCCAGGGCCTCGCTGCAATGGAGCACTTCCTTTCACGCCGATCATCTGCCACCCTACCTAAAACCTCTTTCCTCGTCACCTTAGTCACCTTAGCCAGCTTCATCCTGACCCACAATTTCTTCACTTTTGAAGGCCAGACATACCAACAATTAAAGGGAACAGCCATGGGCACTAGGATGGCCCCCTCGTATGATAACCTATTTACGGGTCGCTTAAAGGAAGCCTTCTTGGTTACCCAAGCCTGCCAACCCATAGTTTGGTACAGATTTATTGATGACATCTTCATGATCTGGACTCACAGTGAAGAACAACTAAAGAATTTCCTCTCCAACCTCAACTCCTATGGTTCCATCAGATTCACCTGGTCCTACTCCAAATCCCATGCCACTTTCCTTGACGTTGACCTCTATCTGTCCAATGGCCAGCTTCACACATCCGTCCACATCAAACCCACCAACAAGCAACAGTACCTCCATTGTGACAGCTGCCACCCATTCCATATCAAACGGTCCCTTCCCTACAACCTAGGTCTTTGTGGCAAACGAATCTGCTCCAGTCCTGAATCCCTGGACCATTACACCAACAACCTGAAAACAGCTTTCGCATCCCGCAACTACCCCCCCTGACCTGATACAGAAGCAGATAACCAGAGCCACTTCCTCATCCCCTCAAACCCAGAACCTCTCACAGAAGAACCCCAAAAGTGCCCCCCACTTGTGACAGGATACTTCCCGGGACTGGATCAGACTCTGAATGTGGCTCTCCAGCAGGGATACGACTTCCTAAAATCCTGCCCCGAAATGAGATCCATCCTTAATGAAATCCTCCCCACTCCTGTTTTTTGTCCATCAGGTTTAGGATGGAATTGATGCACTCATAGACAGCAGTTATCGTTGACCTCCTATTTCTGAATCCAAGTTGTTCATTACATAGGATGCTGTTTTTACTTTTAAATTTCATAAGTTTCTCATACATAACTTTTTCCAGTACTTTAGAGATGCAGGAGGAAATTGTGATGGGTCTGTAGTTATTTACATTGTCTTTATCCCCTTTTTTATATACTGGAATAAGTGTTGATGTTTTCAACACATCGGGAAAAGTGCCTGCCTGAAGTGAGCAGTCGCATAAGTGTGTGAGTACTTCAATTAGGTTTGATGCACTCTACTTTAACATTGTTGCAGGTATGACATCAATACGTACCAATTTGGAATTATTTAGGCCTTTTACTGCTTTAGCTACTTCATCTTGTGAAGCAGAACTGATATACATTGATCCTCTACATGCTCTTATTTTATATTCATTTGCCTGGGCGCTCTTAAAGTTTGATTGTAACATTTATCAGCAACACCTGTGAACAAGTTGTTAACTGTGTTGTCTACTTCTAAGGGGTTTGTTACTTTTTATTTTTATGTGATAGTGTTATATTTTTGCAAGGTTGTCTGTATTCTCCACATTCTTTTTTTGTAACACTCCAAATAGCCTTTGATTTATTAGCTGAATTATAAATGATTTCATCATTATGCATTATTTTTGTTGCTTTTATTACTTTTCTTAATATTTTGGAGTATTTTTATAGTATGCTCATACTACAGGTGAGGAATTTTTTGAGTTACATATTTCATGAAGTAGTCTTTTCTTCTGGCATGAAACCCTTATTCCCATTGTGATTCAGCTGTTTGTTCTATAGTTCCCCTATATGGTCAATGTTTTCAGTGGGAATGCAAGTTCAAAGAAATGGTTTAATGTATCAATGAAAGTGTTGAATTTTTCATTTATATTGTTCATTTTGTACACTCCTCGCCATTTTTCTTTCTGTAATAAGTTTTTGAAGTAGTTTACATTATGCTGATTATAACTTCGATATCGATATGCTGTTCTGAAAGACATGTTGTTAATAATACTGGTCTTGTACTTTTATGCTTAATATTTGAGCAAGATGATCACTAAAACCTGCATTGAAAATTTTTAGGGAGGTGTTGTGTAAACTCTTCTTGACTAGAAACTGATCAAGAGCTGTTTGGCAAGTTTCTGATACTTGGGTAGCTGCTTCTACTTCAGCCTTTAAATTGTAGGATGTTGCAAGGTTCAAAATGGTCTCCCTATTTCCACTAATCATGAGGAAGTCAATATTGAAGTCACCACAGATTATCAATTCACAATCCATTTTAGTTACTTTATTTAGCAATGACTCCATTTTATTTAAGAAAAGTTCAAAATTCCCGGATGGTGATCGATAAACTGTAGCAATAACCAGGTTGAACTGAGTAATTTTTATAGCTGCAATTTCATAATCCTTTTTAACATTTGCCTTATTTAAGGCGGGTAGTGCGATAAAATCTACATTATCCTTTATGTAAATTGCTACCCCACCCTACTTATTTATTTATTTATTTATTTATGCATTTATTTTACCTGGCAAGATTAGGGCCTTCAGGCCCTCTCTTACACCTAACCAGGCATACTCAGATTGAACGAGTTACAGTTACTAAATAACATTAAGAACATTTAACGTATTATGCAGTATTGATGTCAAACGAAAAAAATTTGAGATTATAACAGTAGTACAATGATAGTTATAACAATAAAAATAATTATAACAATCAACGATAATAATGATAATAATAATGATAATAGTAATAGTAATAATAATAATAATAGTGACTAAGTATATGAAAGTAAACATACATTTCTTTTGTGAATGTCAGTTAGTTGGGAATTTTCTCGTTATATTCTTGCAGCTTGTGAGTTATTCTCATCGAGCAGAGACATAAGACGATAGAATGGGGTGAAAGAGATATATAAGAGGTAGATAGGTTTGAAGAAGAGAAAAAGAATGGTAAAATTCGAAGCTGTGATGGAGAGAAGAAAGAAAGAGATGTTAGGGGCACAACAATGGTGGCTATACCGTCCCTAATATGTAAGTTTTGAGTTCCCTCTTGAATGTTGAGTAGTTCTGGATAAGACGCAGATCACAGGGGAGTGCGTTCCATAGTCGTATGGCTGAGATGGAGAATGACACGGAGAAAGATTTTGTGTTATGTAAAGGTACAGCCAAGATGATAGACGTATCCGATCTGGTATTGCGATTGTGGAATGATGATAGATGTTTAATGTGAGAAGATAAGTATTGAGGGCACCAGTGGCTAAGAAATCGATGAAGTAAGCACATCGTGTGGAGATCGCGTGCCTTATGTGGGCGTATCCAACCTAGCTGGGAGTATGAAGGACTGATATGATCATACAACCGAATATTGCACACGTATCTGACGCAAGCATTCATCACTAGCTCGAGGCATCTAGAATTTTCACTATTCGTGCCGTGTTGAACTACATCGCAGTAGTAAAGATTAGGCAAGACTAGTGTTTGGACTAATTTTTGTTTAACATGGGTTGGAAATATTTTTCTAAATTTTTGAATTGCATGTAGGGAGGAGAGCGATTTCCGGCAAGCTGTGACTGTTTGTTCTTCCCAGTTTAGGTGTTCATCCAAGATTATTCCAAGGTCTTTTACTGTTTTTTGGTATGGTAGTTGGGTACCATTGAGGAGTATTTTAGGGACCGTTTCGCGAAAGTACCGGCTGATTAACTTTGGATGAGATATAAGTGTGACCTGGGATTTCTTGGGGTTTAGTTTCAGACCTAGGTTCTGTGCCCATCGAGAAACAGAGCAAAGATCTGCGTTCATACTCGCTACTGCGCCAGCAATGTTTTTGGGGCTTGCACTTATGTACAGTTGGATGTCGTCAGCATATAGATGGTAGCTGCAGGAGTGAATCACTGAAGAAATATCATTAATATACAGTGAGAAGAGTAGTGGACCAAGGACGGAGCCTTGGGGAACTCCAGAGTGCACGCTTTTCCATGATGACTTTTCCGACCCACAAACGACTTGTTGACTTCTGTTTTTGAGGTAGCTGTCGAACCAGTGTATCGCGCTGATTGAGAAATTCAGCTGTTTCATTTTAATTAGTAATATATCGAAGTCAACTGTGTCAAAAGCCTTGCTAAAGTCAAGCAGTGTTAGGATAGTAGCTTCACGTCTGTCCATAGCATGTTTAATGTCATCAGTTACTTTGATTAATGCAGTTGCTGTACTATGGTGCTTTCGAAAGCCTGACTGATATTCGTCATGGATGTTATGAGTTTTGAGGTAATCCGTCAGCTGTTCATGGACGATGTATTCTAGGGCTTTAGATATTGCAGGTAGTATGCTGATCGGCCTGTAGTCACCTGGCGACTTAGTGTTGTCAGTCTTGGGTATAGGCTGGATTAAACTTTGCTTCCACTCAGTAGGATATATACTACTGACAAGAGACAGGTTGAAGATGTCTGTGATAACTGGAATAATAGTGGCTACGACGTTTTTAATCATGCCAATGCTCACTCCATCATTTCCTACTGCCTCGGAAGAGATTCTCATAATTGCCTTGTGTACTGTGCCGGTAGTGACATGTTTTAGGAAAAACTTGTCTCTCAAGAGATTGATATCTTGGGGCTGGTAATTTGTCGCTGCGTGGCAGATTACAGCTGTTGAGAAGAAATCGTTTAATTCTTCTGCAGACGCTTGATAAACAGCGTCATATCTTCGCTTCCCTATACCGAAACTGCGCAGCTTTTTCCACAGTGCAGCAGGTTTTGATATGCCGCATACGACAGAGCGGGCATGTCTGATTTTGGCATTTCTCACGCTTTGCTTCGTTCTGTTTCGGAGTTTCCTATAAGCTTCGTACGCCTCGGGAGTTGGGTTACGCTTGAAGGCCCTGTGTGCAGCATCACGTTTATTCATTAACTGGCGTAATGCAGTGGTGAGCCATGGAGCAGGAGCTCTCTTTACCTTGACAGTGCGTTGAGGAGCATGTTTATCATACAGTGCAATAATTTTGCTACATAATTGCCGAATTTTTCCGTCTAAAGTCGGTTCATTGCTTATATCATGCCAAGGGATGTCTGAGCAATCCTTTTGAAGAGCGTCATGGTTAACATTTTTTAAGTTTCTGTAGGTTACCAGGTGAGATTTTTCTTTGGTAGTATGCACTGAGTAATTTAAGAATATCACGTCATGAGCAGAGAGTCCCGGAGCGGATGTCTGATTGGCGCGGATTATTTTATCTGGTCGCTTTGTTGCTATTATATCTATACTTGCTGTTTTTCCTGCAGTAGTAAGCAGCCAAGACAAATTTGTTTATTTTCGTATTCTGGATTAATTCTGGGTTAAGCCAGTGCTCAGAAATGCACAACACTGAGATATCATTAAGTTCATGTGTTAATAGTACGTTAATTTCATCGATCTTATTACGCAGGGATTGCACATTATGGTGATAAAATTTTAGTTCGGGCGTATTTATGATTTGGTAATTGGGAATCATATTTACAGCATCACATACCTCAGATTAAATTAGAAACGTTAGCAGTGTTGTATTTTCGTTCTTCTTTATGGTTTATTTTGTTTTCCTCGCTGTTGTTGGAAGGATTTTCAGGAAGCTGATAGATTGTTCTATCCCTTACAAGCCTTTCTTTAATTATTTCACTAACACGATAACAAACAAACATTTTCCCTTCATAGTTCAAATGCATTCCATGCTTCATGTGCAGATTTCAATGCAGCTTGCTTATATCCAGTACATCGCACTTAGCACATTGAGAACACAATTTCCTTATTTTAATGTTTGTTTTCCGAATTTCTTTGTTTACACACGAACTATAAATCAGATCATGCCTATGAGGAAGTGTGGCAACTACTGTGTTTCTACATTTATTAGCTTGTAAAAAATTCCGCAGTGTTTTCTCGCAAACCTCTGCTTCATTTTTTGCCACATCGTTTGAACCCATTATACAGATGATAAAGTCATTTTCTTGCATTAATTTAGTCTGAGAGTTAATGTCTACAACATTTTTACATCCCACTCCCAGTTTCACTACACTAGTCACTGCCTTGTCGCGATTTTTGTCACGGAGCATGGTGGACAGATTTCTGCCATGACTGTTAATTTTAATTAACAAAGACAGTCTATTGCATACTTGCTCCTTCCCCTGTCTGTTCAAGTGGAATCCGTGACGTGTAAATTTATCACAAGACAGTCTTTCCATTTCAAAGTTTAGTTTTCTTCTGATGTTTAAGTATATGCACTATTTGAACTTCCTCAGAAAATTATACCATACCTAATGTCAGATTCAAAATAACTATGTTATGCTACTTTTGTGTATTCTTATTAATAGGAGTTGCTAGTATTTATACCGCAAATGCAGAACTTGTCAATTTATTTGATAGTCAACATGTGTATTCCAACTTAAGTTCGTGCCCACATTTAGTCAACGAATTAGATCGTGTCAGCTTCTTCCATAAGTTAATTGTTACGTTCTACACTCCTGGAAATGGAAAAAAGAACACATTGACACCGGTGTGTCAGACCCACCATACTTGCTCCGGACACTGCGAGAAGGCTGTACAAGCAATGATCACACGTACGGCACAGCGGATACACCAGGAACCGCGGTGTTGGCCGTCGAATGGCGCTAGCTGCGCAGCATTTGTGCACCGCCGCCGTCAGTGTCAGCCAGTTTGCCGTGGCATACGGAGCTCCATCGCAGTCTTTAACACTGGTAGCATGCCGCGACAGCGTGGACGTGAACCGTATGTGCAGTTGACGGACTTTGAGCGAGGGCGTATAGTGGGCATGCGGGAGGCCGGGTGGACGTACCGCCGAATTGCTCAACACGTGGGGCGTGAGGTCTCCACAGTACATCGATATTGTCGCCAGTGGTCGGCGGAAGGTGCACATGCCCGTCGACCTGGGACCGGACCGCAGCGACGCACGGATGCACGCCAAGACCGTAGGATCTTACGCAGTGCCGTAGGGGACCGCACCGCCACTTCCCAGCAAATTAGGGACACTGTTGCTCCTGGGGTATCGGCGAGGACCATTCGCAACCGTCTCCATGAAGCTGGGCTACGGTCCCGCACACCGTTAGGCCGTCTTCCGCTCACGCCCCAACATTGTGCAGCCCGCCTCCAGTGGTGTCGCGACAGGCGTGAATGGAGGGACGAATGGAGACGTGTCGTCTTCTGCGATGAGAGTCGCTTCTGCCTTGGTGCGAATGATGGTCGTATGCGTGTTTGGCGCCGTGCAGGTGAGCGCCACAATCAGGACTGCATACGACCGAGGCACACAGGGCCAACACCCGGCATCATGGTGTGGGGAGCGATCTCCTACACTGGCCGTACACCTCTGGTGATCGTCGAGGGGACACTGAATAGTGCACGGTACATCCAAATCGTCATCGAACCCATCGTTCTACCATTCCTAGACCGGCAAGGGAACTTGCTGTTCCAACAGGACAATGCACGTCCGCATGTATCCCGTGCCACCCAACGTGCTCTAGAAGGTGTAAGTCAACTACCCTGGCCAGCAAGATCTCCGGATCTGTCCCCCATTGAGCATGTTTGGGACTGGATGAAGCGTCGTCTCACGCGGTCTGCACGTCCAGCATGAACGCTGGTCCAACTGAGGCGCCAGGTGGAAATGGCATGGCAAGCCGTTCCACGGGACTACATCCAGCATCTCTACGATCGTCTCCATGGGAGAATAGCAACCTGCATTGCTGCGAAAGGTGGATATACACTGTACTAGTGCCGACATTGTGCATGCTCTGTTGCCTGTGTCTATGTGCCTGTGGTTCTGTCAGTGTGATCATGTGATGTATCTAACCCCAGAAATGTGTCAATAAAGTTTCCCCTTCCTGGGACAAAGAATTCACGGTGTTCTTATTTCAATTTCCAGGAGTGTATTTTAAGTTTCATTAACTCCAAATGTCTGATTTTGTAATGTACCATATGGGTTTTTGAAATGTTCAGTTTCATCCCATTTAGCTGAAAGCAGTTTTATAGTGTATCCAGTGTGCTCACGGTAGAGTTCAGAATTTTTTCCCCATCAGCATATTCAGTTAAAATCGAGGTATCATCTGCAAACAGAACTGTTAGGGAATTTACTTTTGCAGGTAAGTCATTTATGTAGAATAGGAACATGATTGGCCCTAAGACGGACACTTGAGGCACACCTTGTGACACTTAATTCCATTTAGAATAATTCTTTACTACATTTGAAGTGATAGTTACCCTTTGTTTGCTGTTGTGCAGTTTCAGACCATTACTCTTTTTATTCATATTTAATTTGTAAATATGCAAGACAAGATTTACTGAACTGAAGGCTTTTTTTGAAATCATGAAAGATACCTGCAGCTTTACTCTTCTGATCCAGCGCATCACATACCTTTTCAATGAACTTATTCACTGCACCCAGAGTGTTTCTTCCTTGTTGGAACTCAATTTGTTACTTATAATAATATCTTTTTTACAATAAAATTTTGGATTTGGTTTGTAGCTACTTTCTCCAACACTTTTGACATGACCGAAAGCACAACTTTATTAAATATAGCTTTATAATGTCTTAACATACTCAGTAATCAGTAACATAACCTACTTTTATTATATTACAGTTCAGTGTGGTGTTGCCTCTTCCTGGCACAAGGAATCTTTGTATCATGATTTATTCATTTAAGTTTACTAGTCATTTTGATATATGTGGTTCTAAGTAGAAAAATTTCAAGAAAGATATTCAAAAATTTATCTAAGTTACTGCTACTAGAAAAGCAATGGTCAAAAAGTTAACAGCAATTAAATTATTCCTAAATGAAACTGAATTTTTTTCTTTGAAGTTTATTTTCATATGGCTTTTGTTTCATGGAATTTCTCTGTTAATTTTTGATAGTTCATTGTGTAATTCAGTGTGGACAGAGATTTCTAAATCTAAGCAAAATTTATAAACATCTTAAAACACATAATTTGTTAAAATATTATCAATACAGGCCACAGACTGGGCATTTACTTTAATGGCTTGCATGATTTTATTGTGAAGCTGAGATTTCTTTATTATGTCAGTGAATCAGGGGAATCCTGGCTTTCAACTGAGGAATTATTATTCAAGTCAGTAGCTATTACAATCTTTCTCCTTTCTCTTTAATTAAGATTTTCATGCAGACACTGGAAGTTGAACAGAAAAGCTTCAGTTGCATTAGAATGTACTGAAATAATAGATTTTATTAGGGGAATTTTATTTAAATTATTTCTGAATTCTGTACTATTAGGCTGAAGGCCACAGAATCTGTAGTTGGAATCTGAGTAGTGAAAACGAAAAAAAATAAAAGTGCATTGCTTAACTAAATTACTGCGGGAGTGTAAAACCAAAACAAGATAGCAGTGCGCAACCATGCTTCATTACATCACCCCCCCCCCCCCCCTTCCCCTACATACAGGTGTTACATATATACCAACATTATTTCACTTTACATTCACACATGTAGCATTTCATACACTAAAACATTTCAATAGAAAATCCTGGAGGCACTGGTCATTAAATAAGATATATTATTCAAGAAGACAGAGTAAGAATTAACACATTTAAATTTGAATTTTCAAATGACATCTTCATTGAAATCTTCCTATCTCAAGACAAGAAAAGTTACAAAACAAAATAAAATGTACAAAAAATTGACATAATAATATTTACATTACATGAAAACATTCTTATTTCACACTCAACAGTTATCTGACAGCTTGTTATTTTGATCATAAAACAATTCGTAGCTTACTGGTGAGTCATTCCTCACACTTGAGCTAACTCATTCCACTTGATCACTGCCATAGTGTCCCTTATATACCTAGTATCCAGAAGTCTTGTCTTTTCACCACTAGGGAGCTTTGTTGATTCTTTCAACCCCACATTACTGATTATATATATTAAAAACAAAGATTCCAAGACTTACCAATAGGGAAAGTGTCGGTAGACAGGCACAATAAAATAACACACAAACTCACACAAAATTACGAGCTTCGCAACCAACGGTTGCTTCTTCAGGAAAGAGGTAAGGAGAGGGAAAGACTAAAGGATGTGGGTTTTAAGGGAGAGGGTAAGGAGTCATTCCAATCCCGGGAGCGGAAAGACTTCCCTTAAGGGGAAAAAAAAGACAGGTGTACACTCGCGCGCGCGCGCGCGCGCGCGCACGCACGCACGCACGCACGCACGCGCGCACACACACACACACACACACACACACACACACACACACACACACACACACACACACACACACACACACATCCATCCGCACATACACAGACACAAGCAGATATATTTAAAGGCAAAGAGTAAGGGCAGAGATGTCAGTGGAGGCGGAAGTACAGAGGCAAAGAAGTTGTTGAAAGACAGGTGAGGTATGAGCGGCGGCAACTTGAAATTAGCGGAGGTTGAGGCCTGGCGGATATCGAGAAGAGAGGATATACTAAAGGGCAAGTTCCCATCTCCGGAGTTCGGATAGGTTGGTGTTGGTGGGAAGTATCCAGATAACTCGGACAGTGTAACACTGTGCCAAGATGTGCTGGCCGTGCATCAAGGCATGTTTAGCCACAGGGTGATCCTCATTACCAACAAACACTGTCTGCCTGTGTCCATTCATGCGAATGGACAGTTTGTTGCTGGTCATTCCCACATAGAAAGCGTCACAGTGCAGGCAGGTCAGTTGGTAAATCACGTGGGTGCTTTCACACGTGGCTCTGCCCTTTGATCGTGTACACCTTCCGGGTTACAGGACTGGAGTAGGTGGTGGTGGGAGGGTGCATAGGACAGGTTTTACACCGGGGGCAGTTGCAAGGGTAGGAGCCAGAGGGTAGGGAAGGTGGTTTGGGGATTTCATAGGGATGAACCAAGAGGTTACGAAGGTTAGATGGACAGCGGAAAGACACTCTTGGTGGAGTGGGGAGGATTTCATGAAAGATGGATCTCATTTCGGGGCAGGATTTTAGGAAGTCGTATCCCTGCTGGAGAGCCACATTCAGAGTCTGATCCAGTCCCGGGAAGTATTCTGTCACAAGTGGGGCACTTTTCGGGTTCTTCTGTGAGAGGTTCTGGGTTTGAGGGGATGAGGAAGTGGCTCTGGTTATCTGCTTCTGTACCAGGTTGGGAGGGTAGTTGCGGGATGCGAAAGCTGTTTTCAGGTTGTTGGTGTAATGGTCGAGGGATTCAGGACTGGAGCAGATTCGTTTGCCACGAATGCCCAGGCTGTAGGGAAGGGACTGTTTGATATGGAACGGGTGGCAGTTGTCATAATGGAGGTACTGTTGCTTGTTGGTGGGCTTGATGTGGACGGATGTGTGAAGCTGGCCATTGGACAGATGGAGGTCAACGTCTAGGAAAGTGGCATGGGATTTGGAGTAGGACCCAACCTGAAAACAGCTTTCGCATCCCGCAACTACCCTCCCAACCTGGTACAGAAGCAGATAACCAGAGCCACTTCCTCATCCCCTCAAACCCATAACCTCTCACAGAAGAACCCCAAAAGTGCCCCACTTGTGACAGAATACTTCCCGGGACTGGTTCAGACCTTGAATGTGGCTCTCCAGCAGGGATACGACTTCCTAAAATCCTGCCCCGAAATGAGATCCATCCTTCATGAAATCCTCCCCACTCCACCAAGAGTGTCTTTCCGCCGTCCACCTAACCTTCATAACCTCTTGGTTCATCCCTATTAAGTCCCCAAACCACCTTCCCTACCCTCTGGCTCCTACCCTTGCAACCGCCCCCGGTGTAAAACCTGTCCTATGCACCCTCCCACCACCACCTATTCCAGTGCTGTAACCCGAAAGGTGTACACAATCAAAGGCAGAGCCACGTGTGAAAGCACCCACGTGATTTACCAACTGACCTGCCTACACTGTGAAGCTTTCTATGTGGGAATGACCAGCAACAAACTGTCCATTCGCATGAATGGACATAAGCAGACAGTGTTTGTTGGTAATGAGGATCACCCTGTGGCTAAACATGCCTTGATGCACGGCCAGCACATCTTGGCACAGTGTTACACTGTCCGGGTTATCTGGATACTTCCCACCAACACCAACCTATCCGAACTCCGGAGATGGGAACTCGCCCTTCAGTATATCCTCTCTTCTCGATATCCGCCAGGCCTCAACCTCCGCTAATTTCAAGTTGCCGCCGCTCATACCTCACCTGTCTTTCAACAACTTCTTTGCCTCTGTACTTCCGCCTCGACTGACATCTCTGCCCTTACTCTTTGCCTTTAAATATGTCTGCTTGTGTCTGTGTATGTGCAGATGGATGTGTGTGTGTGTGTGTGTGTGTGAGTGTGTGTGCGAGTGTACACCTGTCCTTTTTTTCCCCTAAGGGTAGTCTTTCCGCTCCCGGGATTGGAATGACTCCTTACCCTCTCCCTTAAAACCCACATCATTTCGTCTTTCCCTCTCCTTCCTGAAGAAGCAACCATCGATTGCGAAAGCTAGTAATTCTGTGTGTGTGTTTGTGTGTTTTGTTCATGTGCCTGTCTGCCGGCGCTTTCCCGCTTGGTAAGTCTTGGAATCTTTGTTTTTAATATATATACCAAGCGGGAAAGTGCCGGTAGACAGGCACAATAAAATAACACAAAAACACACACACACACACACACACACAAAATTTCGAGTTTTCGCAACTGGCGGCTGCTTCGTCAGGAAAGAGGGAAGGAAATGGAAAGATGAAAGGATGTGGGTTTTAAGGGAGAGGGTACGGAGTCATTCCAATCCGGGGAGCGGAAAGACTTACCATAGGGGGAAAAAAAGGAGAGGTTTATACTCGCGCGCGCGCCCACACACACACACACACACACACACACACACACACACACACACACACACACACACACACACACACATCCATACATACACAGACACAAGCAGACATTTTTAAAGGCAAAGAGGGAGACCAAGAGATGAATACACTAAGCAGATTCAGAAGGATGTAGGTTGCAGTAGGTACTGGGAGATGAAGAAGCTTGCACAGGATAGATTAGCATGGAGAGCTGCATCAAACCAGTCTCAGGACTGAAGACCACAACAACAACAACAACAACAAAAATTTGATACTAAACAACAGCCTGGTGGCTCATACAAGTATAGTTGATTCTCATTTGGCCAGTATTCAATAATAAATAGTACAGAATTCCCCTTCTAAAAAAGAAAAAAGTCTGATGTTGACATGCAAATTATCATAGAGCTATTACAAGAGAGGAAGTTCTGTTTTGTTTGAATACAATTCAGTTTGTAGTTTGTCAACACAGTCAGTCTCCATATGAAGCCTAAAGAAGATTTGTGATGAGATTGTTGACCTGTCCTACCAATATTTGCTGTATATTTAATGTGTGAGGCGTGTTTACTATTATTTATTTATTTATATTATATCCCATAAATGCAATACTGTGAGCCATTTGCATGGATGTAGGATGTGTCAGAATTATTACAAATAATACAAAAGGAATACATAAAAGTACCTCTTGCAAGAGGATATCTGGTATAAGACAAAATACACATTAATAGGTACAGAAAAAAATTAACATTAAAAATATTATAGATCTTAATAGCTAAATGAAAGACACAGTAATGTTAACAGTGATTGTGAGTATCATAATGCACAATAGCACATCATACTAGTAAATGAAAAAATCAATTACAGTTAACTCTACTGAAATATCCTTCTACCGAATAGAAGGAATTATCTAATAAATACTGTTTGAGCTGTTGTTTAAATTTGGGAAGCTCATGGATAAGTAATTTCAGTGATGGTGGGAGAGCAATGAACACCTTGCAGCTTATGTAATGGACTCCTTTTTGTACAATAGTAAGGTTTTTTGATTCGCAATGGAGGTCTATCATCCTGGTATTATGGGTATGGTATGAATCATTGGTTTTGTACGATTGTCCATTTTTACCAATGATACAAAGCACTTTCTTGGTAACTAAATTTAAGCTGCGGTGAGTATGAAATCTGCATCTAATCCTATTTACATTTATCATACTAATGTTTTTGAAGTGTTTACACATATTTTTAGACTTTTGGTGTAATGCACTTATTTCTTGGTTAACTCTACATCAAATCATTGGAAGACAGCTTAGATACGTATTTCTGACAGTTTTGTAAGTTTATTAAATTCCATAAATGATGCATCAGGCTTGATAAACATTGATGCATGCGTGTTAGATTCAATTATGCAGGAAGAAATACTATGACTGTGGCTGTCACCATGGATGATTACATTCCTCTGTAGTCCTGATTTTTTGTTGGATTGATATTGGGGAACAGAAGTAGTGTCCTGTTGAAACATCTTCATTAGTAAGCCGTGTGGGAACAATATTGAGAGTGATATCACTTAACTTTTCAGCACAAAATTAAGGTTGGCACATTTTTGTTGACCCATTCACAGTTTATGTCTCATTTGTCTGTGTTTTGGAGTGAGTCGAACTATCACATGGAAATTTTAGCTTGCTCAGTTTTAAGTGTTTTGGGTTGGCTTGGGCTGCATGGTGGTTTGTTATATTTCACCTTATTCAGCAAACACATACATAAGTTGTGATCTGAACATACCTTTTATATGGAATGAATGTTGCTTATTGAATATTCAGTCGCCGCTAAGCATTATTAATCACAGCCCAGTTTGTCTGTGTCCTGAATATGTGTGCCTTCAACTTGGCTTGGACTTTGTCCTTACAGGTTGCATATAAAGCAGATAATTAAATTAGTAGTAGGAAAAATAACCAAGATAAAAGACTGCCACCAAAAACAGCAACAAATAACAAACCAATTATAGCAAAGGAGATATAATATTAAACTTAACTTCTCATTCTCATTCACTCCACCACATAAATAAGAAGTGAGATTCAATTCACCTTCTTATATTATCTTCAAAATTACAACTCAATACATGATAAATAAGGACAGCTATCAACTTGTGTACTGCCTCTATGTACTACATTCATAACAAATCTAATATTCAACTTGATAATTAATAATTACAATACATTTATTATCTTTACATTTCAGGGAGCTCTTTCTTCCACACTGGGATGTATCACTACAAGTTCTCTTTTTACTTCATAGCCGTTGTCCACAAAATTTGCACTGCTTTCATACTTTTTTTTCAGTTTTCCACTTTCTCACAGTTTCCATTACTTACTCTAAAGGAGTTAGTTACCTCATCATTTCCTAATGGTTCAAGAGCACTCTGTTCACTTAATAAGAGTTTTTGTAGTTCAGTTCAGTTAGTGCTTCATAACAGTTGTTGTCTACAAATGTTACATTGTTTTCACGCCTTTTTTGGGTTTTCACTTCGTGTGGACTCTTTTTGTATACAAGTTTTGTCCACCTATCTGAAGAAGTTGCTTTTTATTAATTGGATTTCATCATATTTTGCTCACCAATTTCTTCATAATATTTTGCACTCTTTCCTTTTACCAGCAAAATTTACATTTTTTTTTTTTTTAAAAAAGGGAGCTAGGCTACAAAATTTCACACTTGCTGCCATATTGTACTAACAACCACAGATTCCAAACCCCTTAACTGGTGCAGTTTATGGTGAGTTTGTGATGGATAGCACCTATGTCTGTGTATATGGAATATGTTCTGCAGTTCCCAGTGGGGAGTACCTCGTTCACAACATGTTTCATGTCCTTCCACTTATTCCTCAATAATTTAGTAACATTTCTTCATCATTACTTTTACTGTGAACTTATATGTGATGCAGTCATGGCAGTGCGGAAGAGCAGTGTGGACGGCAGCGGGCAACACTGCGCTGACACGGAATCTTCGAGTATTTGCTGCACTAAATAATTATAAAAAGCGTTGTTATTAAGCTATTTTTAAACATCTACGGGTGTTATAAATATAATATAAGTGTTGTTGAATTAGTGGAAGTGTTAGTGAAGTATAAAATAAGATTAAACGGTGTAAGAAGCGTATTTTTCTTCTCGTGCCTGTAGCACGAATCCTAGGCCTAATTTCACGCGCACAAATCATAAGTAAGCAGTGAATTAAACTTATAGGTAAACGTTTCCAGTTAGTATAAATATATTATAAGTGTTGTTACAATTGTGGAAGTGTTGGTGAAGTTTAAATAAGATTAAACGGGGTAAGAAGTTTATTTTCCTTCTCGCGCCTATAGCACAGACTTTAGGCTTAATTTCACGTGCGCGTATCGTAAGTAAACAGGGACTTAAACTTATATGTAATCACCAGTGTTTTTTTATTCATAACGCTTTCAAATTATTTATATCTGCCTGAATAGTTTCTAGGGTCCTTTGTTTATGTATTAACCAGTACTTAAATCAGTTTATACGATTTCTGTTTTTGCCATGAGTGAGAAGTGTGTGACATGCCGTAGGATCGTTAGTTCCGGGGTATGGTGTGATGGGTGTTGCAGTTTCTTTCATTAGGGCGAATGTAGTGGCGTGGGAAATGGGGACATAAATGAGGCTCACCAGTAGCGGGGCTGGAGTATCCCCCCACAACCACCTACTCCAGCCCCGCTACTGGTAAAACATACACAATTCAAGGCAGGGCCACATGTGAACCAACACATGTCATTTATCAGCTGACATGCCTGCACTGCACAGCCTTTTACATTGGTATGACAACAACTAAACTGGCTGAGCACATGAACGGACACAGACGGACTGTCCGCCTAGGAGATGTCCAATACCCAGTAGCGGAGCAATACCCAGTAGCGGAGCATGCCCCCCAGCATAATTCCAGGGACCTAGGAACCTGCTACACCGTATGTGCCATTTGGCTTCTCCCACCCAACACCTGTTCCTCTGAACTGCGGAGATGGGAACTTGCACTCCAACACATCCGTTCGTCCCACCATCCCCCTGGACTCAACCTACGATAACCAACCTCACTCCCATTTACTCTTCAGTCTTCTCCTCTTTCCCTTTCCTCTTTAGCTATTCATGCATCTTTTCATCCTACATCTTTATACTATATACCTCTTTACTTCTGTATGCATCCTCTTTGGTTTGAAGCTGGCACAGTACCTACAGTAGAATATCTTTGGCTTCCCTCTGACAACCATGCCTCCATCCTTGCTACCCTCCCTGTTTTCCTTTCCCTGTTGCTTCATAACATGGGTTGTGAGTAACTAAATCCACTTTCCTTTCTTCCCTTTCTTTCCCCTCTCTCCTCCCTGATGTTCTAAGAGAGATTGGCAGACAGACTCAGTTTGAGAAAATAGATATACAGAAGTCAGATTTTAGCATACAGCCTCCATTTAAACAATGTTTAACAGAAAGTAATCAGAAACTGCCAGTTCATATTCACCAAAGCAGTTATAATCACATTAGTATGCAGTATCAGTTATCTTTATTACACCAGAACATTCCGGGACTCAGAAATAAAGTTGATGAACTACTCATTTGTATCGATGAAATGAATTCATCTAATGATATTGACATAATCTGCCTCTCTGAACATCAAGTGACCAATGGTATAGATATGTTAGACATTTCAGGATTTAAGCTAGCTTCCTACTTCTGCAGAGTAGATATGGAGGGAGGAGGAGTTGCCACATTTATTAAAAACTGCCATAAATTCAAGAACATTGACATTAATAAATTCTGTGTAGAGCAGCATCTAGAAGCATGTGCAACAGAAGTAGAGTTCCATAACAGATCCTATATAATAGTGACTATTTACCGAGCACCTGCAGGAAATTATAATCTATTCATAAATCATCTAGAAGCTCTTTTGGGTTATTTAACAGTAAGAAACAAAGAAATTTTGATTGCTAGTGACTTTAATACAGATTTTCTAATTCAATCTTCCAGTAAACATTTACTGCAGTTAGTAACGTTGTCTTTCAATCTAACTCACAGTGTAAACTTTCCAACTAGGACCACTAAATCCTCAAGGACAGCCATTGATAACATTTTTATAGACAAATCAAAGGAACAAAATCATATCATAAAACCTGTAATAAATAGACTATCAGATCATGACATACAGCTCCTTGTTTTAGATGTAAATTCTAAGCAGATTATCAAGACTGATAATCTGAGTACAGGAGAGTATTCAATCGACCAAAGATTTAGTGTTTTAGAAAACTGTTCAAAGATATGAACTGAAAAGATGTTTATAGTGCTCATGACATGAATGAAAAATATAACACATTCATGAACAATGTCAGTACCATGTTTGAAAACTGTTTTCCTCTAAAAGTTACTCAAATTAAACAGAAGTCTATAATAAAACCATGGATCACCCAAGGAATAAAGATTTCCTGTAAGACAAAAAGGAAAATGTATCTCTCCACCAAGAATAGCTCCAATGCTGATGATTTAGCTAAATACAAGGAATACTGTAAAATATTTAAAAAAGTAATTCAGGCATCTAAACAGATACACTACAAGAAGAAGATAGCAATGTCAGGGAACAAAATAAAAACAATATAGGATATAGTGAAAGAGGAGACTGGTAGAACCAGAAAGGAACAGGAGCAAATAACACTAAGGGTAGGTGACACATTAGTAACCGATGGGCATAGTGTGGCAAATCTATTTAACAAGTACTTTATATCCATTACTGATAGAATGGGATTGTCAGGATCAGTAAATAATGCCCTTGAATATCTGAAACTAGCCTTTACAAATAGCTTTAGGGACATGAATATGTCACTCACATCACCAAAAGAAATAACTTCCATAATAAAATCTTTAAAAACAAAGCATTCTAGTGGTTACGATGAAATATCAACAAAGTTAATTAAGGCATGTTCTTGTGAGTTTAGTACAATTCTAAGTTACTTGTGTAACCAGTCAATTATAACTGGGACATTTCCTGACTAGCTGAAATATGCAGATGTTAAGCCTCTAATCAAGAAAGGGGATAAAGAGATGCCATCAAACTACAGACCGATTTCACTTTTGCCAGCATTCTCAAAAATTTTAGAAAAAGTAGTCTATAGGCAGCTTCTCAACCATCTGACCACAAATAACATATTATCAAGAACACAGTTTGAATTTCTGAAGGGTTCTGATATCGAAAAGGCTATTTACACCAGGCCATTGCTTTTTCTTGTGTACATTAATGATCTCTCATCAGTTACACTGCCAGAAGCAGAGTTCATTTTGTTTGCAGATGACACAAGTATTGCAATACAAAGTATGTCGAGTGTAGTTCTAGAAAGATCTGCTAATGATATTTCCATGGATATTAATAAATGGTTTAAAGCCAACTCACTGACATTAAACTTCGAAAAGACTCACTATATGCAATTCAGAACCTGTAAGAGCTTTCCACCCAGCATACACATAAAGTACAAAGAAGAGCAGATAGAAGAGGTTGACAGTCTTAAATTCCTGGGATTACAAATTGATGATAAATTCAGTTGGGAGGAGCACACCACAGAACTGCAGAAACGCTTTAACAAATCTGTATTTGCAATTCGAGTGTTAGCAGACATAGGCGACATAAAAGTGAAAAAGCTTGCATACTTTGCCTACTTTCATTCCATAATGTCATATGGTATAATATTTTGGGGTAACTCTTCACGTCAAACAAAAGTTTTCATAGTCCAAAAGCGTGTAATACATATTATTTGTGGAGTAAACTCACGGACATCTTGTAGAAACCTCTTCAAAGAACTGGATATACTAACTACTGCCTCTCAGTATATTTACTCCTTAATGAAATTTGTCCTAAATAATATATCTCTTTTTCCAACAAACAGCTCAGTGCATACATACAATACCAGGAACAAAAATGATCTGCACCACAAGGACTTAAAAGCACTTACTTTAGTTCAAAAAGGGGTCCACTACTCAGGAACACTCATCTTCAATCATTTGCCAGCAAACATAAAAAATTTAGTTACAAATAGAGATCAGTTTAAAATGAGCCTGAAAGACTTAATAGTGGCCAACTCCTTCTACTCCATTGACGAATTTTTTAATAGAAACAAATGATGTGTTGTATATATTTATACTATTAGTATTGTTATTTCAGCTTTAAAAAAAATAAAAATAAATAATAAAAAAAAGGTGACATGTTCCACACCCACGAGGATCTCCTCAACACGGATCTATGGAACGAAAACCAATCTAATCTAATCTAATCTATGCCAATGGCTTATAATGATACTGTTACTTAAAGAAGACATAGTCTTACTGTGCACTTTTAGTTAACACTAATAATTCTATTTGATTGAAGAAATGTGTGATATCCTGTCTGAACTTTGTTGATACTGTAGACAGTGAACTGCTTTGTGGCTTATGCTGATTGATTATTTGCCACACTTCAACAGTTGTGATGATTATGTTGAAGTTAGGTTACTGCTCTTGAGTTATACTGTAGAACACCAATCGACTGCAGTATGTGGGTATCCACTTGTCTGTACAAAACTGAATTAGAGAAGACCCAAACTGCCCACAAACAAGAGTTCTGACAACATCAAAGTGCAATAACAGTGTTTGAACTTCAAGTTTTGGTGGGGAATACATTATTGACAATAGTCTACTTTTCAGCCAGTTTTCAGAGGAAGCACTGGCTACCAAGGACATTTTTGTGGGTACATTGAGTGGGTTACAGCTCCTACTAGTCTTTCCCATTCTCTCCCCTTCTGGTAGGGTGACACCCCCATCAAGCGCTCAACAATCCAAACTCACTTTCAAATTAATTCAGCAGAACTTTCAAAGTCTTGGCAATAAGCACAACGAGTTGGATACCATTGCAGCAATTGATAACCCTGATGTTTTAGTTATAAGTGAACACCGGTACACAGAAGAGCTAATTAGTGTATGTAAGCCACTTTCCATGATCTTTTGCTCTGCCTTCAGTAGAAAAGAGAAACGTGGTGGTAGGGTACTACCTTTGCAGCCAGTGGTAGTAATTATAGTGTAATAGATGTAAGTGCTTTCAGCATTGAGGGTGTAATAGAACTAGCAGCAATTAATTATAAGTGGGGGAAAGAGAACTTAATTATTATAGGCCTATACGGACCTCCATCTGGTAACCTAGATAGTTTCTTTGATGTTCTTAATGACCTGCTTGTTGACATTGACAGTAAACACTGCAATAAAAATGGCTGGGTTAACATAATACTAACTGGAGATATAAACATTGACTTGCTGTCCAATGACTGTATCTAAAAAACTAATGCTAATACTAACTCAATTTTACTTAACATTTCTGATAAACGAGCCCACTAGAGAGGTCAGTTGTGTAAAATCATGCATTGACAACATCATAACTAACATGTCCCACTTTACATGCAGTGCATCAGTTCTGAAGCTTGCCATTTCTGACCACCACACAGTACAGGTATTGATAGAAGCTGAAAATTGTCATGTCAATAGAAAAGAGAAACAGTATGTGACAGAAAGAATCACCAATGACGACAATGTTAAAGATGTCAACAGTTTGCTGAAAAGCTTACAATGGGGTGAAAAAAACAGCATTACTTTCAGTAATTTTTCATCAGATTTTTATTATTGGTTCAATGTCTCATGACCAGAAATGACATTTACAGTAAATGACTGCAAAAAGATACAAAAAAACTGGATAAATCATGAAGTAATAACAACAAGAGAGAAACTTAGACTTTTCCAATATGCAATGATAAATAATAACAATAATAATAGACTAAAGGTAGAATTTAAGAAGTATCAGGATTACTACAAAGATCTTCTGCTAGAAACTAAAAGTAATTATGTAGCCACAATGTTAAGAAATTCTACTAACACAGGTTTAGCTGCTTGGAAAGTAATAAATAGCTTTAGGGATTGTAAGGACAGAGCAACGAGTGATTTTACTATAAACCATGAAGGACATATCATGAAATGTCATTGTCAGATTGCAAATGTTTTTAATGAGTACTTTTCTTCTGTTGGAAAATCTGTCAGTGGCCATTTTAAGAATCTTCAGCATAGATACAGGGACATTCTAATCAAACAAAGCATATACTTAGACAACATATCTGATGCCATGGCAACAGCAGTAAATGATGTAATTGCATCAGGTTGTTTCCCAGATAGTCTAAAGATAGCACAAGTAACCCCAATTTACAAGAAAGGTGATAAATCTAAAATTGAAAACTACAGCCCCATCTCAATCTTACCTGCATTTTCTAAGGTAGTTCAGAAAGTTATTTATACTAGACTAATGACATTCCTGAGTCAACACAATTTAATATTTGAAAATCAGAATGGCTTCATGAAAAACAAGTCAACATCAGTAGCAGCAGCACAATTAATAATGAAAATAATAACGGCCATAGAGAACAAGGAATATGAAACTGGAGTGTTCCTTGATCTAGAAAAAGCTTTTGATTGTGTCAACATCACCATATTACTTGACAAGCTGTGTAACCTGGGTATCAGAGGAACTGACTATGAGCTAATAAAATTGTATATGAGTAATAGAAAACAATTTGTCTTGCTTAAAACAAATAGTGGGTCTTACAAATCTAAAATAACTGATATCAAATATGGAGTGCCACAAGGTTCTGTCTTGGGACCCCTTCTTTTCTTGATTTCTGTTAATGATATATACAGTATTGTTTTCGTAATTGTACAAAAATATTATATGCAGATGATACATCAATAGTGTGTTAACACATAGACTGTGAGAGTCTGGAGGTACTGAGCAACAGTGTAACTAATGAAATAGTCAAGTATTTTAATGAAAGCCATCTAAATGTTAGTGCTTCAAACACTGCAATGACAGAATTTAACACAAGGAAACAAATAGAATTTCACATTAAATTATCCATACGAAATGACATTGTAAAAAAGGAAAAATCGACAAAGTTCTTGGGAAGAAAAGCCTCAAATAGGACACGGATATTGATTGCTTAGCATGTAAGCTGTCGAAGAATGTGTTTGCTATAAATATGATTAGCAAATATTGTAACGAGATGGGTGTACTAAAAACTGCTTATCATGCCCTATTCTCATCAAGCTTAAACTATGCTGTAGAAATATGGGGTGCAACAACTCAAGCCAACCTAAGTATGTTATTAATACTACAGAAAAAAGTTATCAGAATTATTTGTGGTGCTAAAACAGTGAGAATCATGTCGGAATCTGTTCCCAAAATTAGAGGTGCTTACCATTATAGGTGTATACATATTGAAAGTTATATTGCTTGTCGGGGCTCAGCATTCACTTGCTGAGTACGGGCTTGGCGACCCTGGGGTCCTGGGCTGAGGACTGGTCAGCGCCGCCAGTCTCCTGCCACCGTAACCCCCGGACATGCTTCAGCGACCACCGTACGGCGCGGCGGTGCAATGTTGTATGCTGCGGGGAATGGTAATCTTGGCGTAACTGCCTGGATTGCGAGGAAGGCCAACCTCTATAAAAAACCCTCAATCTTTCGGTGTGCTCCGCACCTAGAAGATGCATGGCTGTTGGGATGGAACAGTCGCAAGCGGGCAACCTCTGGGGCACCTGCCACACCCCAGTTGGATAAGGCTTACTCAGGCACACGGGGCTCGGTCTGAGCGGACCTTTAGTTCCCTAGCTGCTCATGGGACCGCAATGGACCTTTCGACCTCTACATTTCCCCCTGCCAGTGACTTGGGTGGGCCACTGGTAGGAAAACACACCCCATCGAAAAAGCGGCTACGCGCTGCGAGTCCTCCAGTGCCTGGTGTTGTTAGAGATTTAACAGACTGTCGTAATGGAGCACATGCTGATAATCAGAATGTGATTTTGATTATTAAACAGAAGGAGGGTAGCTTTGAGAGGGTTTCTCCCTTTCACATCCACAAGGGTCTTGAGGGAATTGCAGGAACACTGAAATCTGTTAAGCGACTGCGCAATGGGACTCTGTTAGTTGAGACTTCTAGTTCCCGTCAAGTCGCTTCCCTTCAGAAAGTAAACTGTATAGGAGAGTACGCTATCGAGACCGAGCTCCACTCCACTTTGAATTATTGTAAGGGTGTTGTGATGTGTAGGGACTTTGTCGACGTGCAGCATATAATGAAACAAGTCGATGGGGACCTCGTCAAATCTGACTTGTTTATTCTCACGTTCAGTTGCCCGAGACTCCCAGAGCATGTTAAAGCGGGGTTCTTATGTTTGCCAGTACGGCCATATTTCACCAACCTAATGCGCTGTTTTAAATGTCGGCACTTTGGGCATACTACATTGGGGCGTAATGGGATAGCCACTTGTGGTAAATGTGGTCAGCCTGCCCATGACGGAGCCGATTGTTCATCGCCTATGAAGTGCGTGAATTGCTCTGGGAGTCATCCTGTCTGGAGCCGGATCTGCCCCATCTACCTCGAAGAACGGAAGGTACAGGAGATTAAAACATCTAAGCGCATCCCCTATGGTGAGGCCAAGAAGCTCTTTAAGGCCATGCAACCTCCTGTGTTTTCAACATCTTTCGCTTCCGCTCTGAAAAAACTGGTACAAATGGCCACTGTTGCTACGCAAACGGAGGTTGCTAATGTTAGCATTAATACCTGCGTTTGCCAGTGCACTTGTTGCAACCTGCGGTTCTCCCCACTACGTAGGACAAGGCCGTGGTTGCTGACATTGGGGTACTTCCTGCCTCTCCCCATATGGCGCCTTCTGTCCAGGCGAGTAAAACCCCCAACTGTTGACAAGGCTCTGCATTCTAAGCTCCCCAAGACAAAGATGCCGAAGGTGAAAGTTTTGCCACCTGAGGAGACTAGTCAGGGTCGGTCCGATGACGAGGCCATCATACTGTCTGACATCTCCCGTGGGTCGTCATCAGAGCTTATGGACATTGATGTCGACCGGGGGCGATCTTCTCACCCCAGGAATAAATCTCCGGCCAGTACAGGCTCTTCTCCAAAGCACAGAGGCAGGGTGAAAGTTCAGCCACCCTGATCACTGGCTCCCATATTACAGTGGAACCTGAATGGGTTCAGGATGCATGTGGCCGAATTACAACTCCTTGGACGAGAGTGCCCTTTGTGCTTATGTCTCCAAGAGACACATTTTCGGGCCACTGATGCTCCTTCTTTATGGGGCTATACCGTATATCGAAAAGATGATCTGACAGGGGAAAGGGCAAAGGGCAAAGGGTGGTGTTGCGGTTTTTGTCCATGACATGCACCCCTCATCTGAGCTCCCTCTCATTACGGACTTTCAAGCAGTTGCAGTTGACATTCTTGTGGGTTGGAGGCTCACAGTCTGTTCAGTTTATTTACCGCCTCCGGATGCAATAGACTCTGAGGCTCTCGCAGACCTTATTAGCCAACTCCCCTGCCCATTTCTTCTTCTGGGGGACTTCAATGCTCATAATGTCTTATGGGGCTCTCCGCATTCTGGAAAGCCTCATGATGTCTGAAGATCTGTGCATCCTCAACTCTGGTGCTCCCACTCATTTCTGTACTGTCATCGGCTATTGACCTTTCCTTTTGCTCTCCAGCACTCACGGATTCTGCTCTGTGGGAGGCTGCTGCTGACCTCCATTCTAGTGACCACTTCCCCCTTTGGATTCGCCTCCTGGATGAGGCTGTGGTATTACCAGTGCTGCCCCGGTGGCACCTCTGCAGAGCTGACTGGACACTTTTCAGCCAACTGGCTGTTTTGGAACACCACGCCAGCGTCCACGAATGGGTAGACCATGTTACAGCTGTGATCTTCCATGCTGCTAAATTGTCAATCCCATGGTCATCCCAAGAGGCGTCCTGTCCCTTGGTGGACCACTGAGTGCCGCTCAGCCATCCGAGCCTGCCGTGCAGCTCTGCGCCGCTTCAAGTGCCGTCCCTCAGCTGACAATCTTGCGGCCTTTCGGGTGGCAAGGGCCAAAGCGCGGCGAGTGATTAAAGAGAGTAAACAACGGTCATGGCAATCGTTCTTGAATTCCATCTCTCACTCCACTAGTTCTACGAAAGTATGGGAAGCCATCAGGAGGATTTCCAGGAAACTCAGCTAACTACCTGCCACGGCATTGCTGCATCAGGGATGTCTCCTCATGGCGCCGAGAGACATTGCCCAGACACTGGCCATGTATTTTGCGGACTCTACCGCCACTATTAACTGTGATCCAGATTTCTGCCGCTACCGCACTGCCCTTGAGAGGGGTCACTTGGACTTCCGGTCTCTAAATTGTGAACCCTACAACTGCCCCTTCACAATGTGGGAACTGGATTCGGCGCTGTCTGTGGCTCATGATACTTACTGCACCTGGTCATGATAAAATCCGGTACAGCATGTTGTGGCACTTGTTGCTGCCATCCAAGGAAGTTCTCCTGAACTGTTTTAATATGATATGGTTATCCGGCACTTACCCTGACTCGTGGAGGGAGGCGATTTTGATTCCCCTTCTCCAACCGGGGAAAGACCGAACGCATCCCAGTAGTTATCAAAGTATTGCTTTGACGAGTTGTGTTGGGAAGACGTTGGAACGCATGGTCAACCGTTGCCTGGTTTGGCTGCTCGAGACCAGGCAGCTCCTTAGACCCTCTCAGTGTGGCTTTCGGAGATGTCGTTCCACTATAGAAACTTGACCCTGCTTGAGGCCGCCATCCAGCAGGCCTTCCTACGTAACCAGCATTGTCTAGGTGTATTCTTTGACATTAATAAGTTGTATGACACTACTTGGCACCGCCTTATCCTCAATCAACTCCATGAGTGGGGCTTTCGTGGCCGTCTCCTCATCTTCATTCGGTCCTTTCTTTCACAGCGCTTCTTTCGGTATCTGGTTGGTAATGTGCTATCTGATTTGTATGTGCAGGAGAATGGTGTTCCTCAGGGCAGCGTTTTAAGTGTCACCCTCTTTGTTGTCGCTGTTAACAGTATCACGTCCACTATCTGGAGTCCTGCCCAATGCTCCTTGTTTGTGGACGATTTTGCTGTTTTCTGTTCTTCCTCCAGTCTTGTCACTGCTAGTCGGCAGTTAGAGGCATGGACTGCAAAGACAGGTTATACCTTTCCTGCAGACAAATGTGTGTGTGTTCATTTTAATCGTTGGTTACCTCCCCTGAATTGCGTCTGAGGGACACCGTCCTTCCTTTTAGAGACACTGTGAGGTTCTGGGCCTCACTTTTGATTCCAAGTTGTCGTGGTTGCCTCACCTTAAATACCTCATGGTGCGGGCCCTGAAGGCACTGAATATTTTGAAGTGTCTGAGCCATCGGTCCTGGGGAGCAGATCGGGTGCATCTGCTGCAGTTTTATAGGGCTTTTGTCAGATCGCGTCTTGAGTATGCTTGCACCGTGTATGGGTCAGCAAGGCCTTCGTGTCTGAAGATTCTTGACGCAGTACACCATGAGGGTATCAGGCTGGCCACTGGTGCCTTCTGTACCAGTCCCATCCCCAGCCTGTGTGCTGAGGCAGGGGAACCGCCACTCGCCATCCGGCAGAAACTCCTCATGGTGCGACGGGTGTGTCATTTCCTTGCCTGTCCTACCTCCCCTGCATACCCTACCGTTGCCCGACCGCCTATGGAACGTCTCTTTTCCAGTTGTCCCAGGGCAACGAGACCATTTGGGATTCATGCCAATTGCTTGAGTCCCTTGGTGTGGAGCATGTGGCCCCCCAACGACAAGGTTTTACTCGCCTGCCTCCCTGGTTGCTCCAGAGGCCCAGCATCCTTCTAGACTTGTCGGAGTACCAGAGGAGCTACACTCCAGCATTTGTTTTTACCTCCTTATTTTACCATCTTTTACACCAGCATCCGGACCATGTACCTGTATTTATGGATGGCTCTAAACGGGGGTACTCTGTTGGTTGTGCTGTTGTTTTCCCTGATGGAGTCGTCAAGTTACGGTTTCCTGCGACGTTTACCATCTTTGATGCCGAATTGTTTGCGATCTTGCGGGCGTAGGAGCTGATGAGATGTGTTCCCAGTCTTAAGTTCCTCATCTGTTCTGACTCCCTGAGTGCCCTTCAGACAATGCAACACTTGTACCCAGAAGATACGTCGTCCAGAACATCCATGATGCCCTACTCCACCTGCAACAGCAGGGGAAGGAGGTTTCTTTCTGCTGGGTGCCAGGGCATGTGGGTATTAGGGGAAATGAGCTGGCGGATGTGGCTGCCAAAGATGCATGTTCCTTCCCTCAAGTTGTTGAATGTGCCGTCCCCCTGCATGCTGTTACCTCCTTTTTGCGTTTTTGTGTTATGCGTCAATGGGAAGAGGAGTGGCTGGCAGTTGGTGACAGTAAGCTGCACGGCCAAAGAAAACGGAGAAAGAAAACTGGTGTTCTACGGATCGGAGCGGGGAATGTCAGATCCCTTAATCGGGCAGGTAGGTTAGAAAATTTAAAAAGGGAAATGGATAGGTTAAAGTTAGATATAGTGGGAATTAGTGAAGTTGGGTGGCAGGAGGAACAAGACTTTTGGTCAGACGAATACAGGGTTATAAATACAAAGTCAAATAGGGGTAATGCAGGAGTAGGTTTAATAATGAATAGGAAAATAGGAATGCGGGTAAGCTGCTACAAGCAGCATAGTGAACGCATTATTGTGGCCACAGTAGACATGAAGTCCACGCCTACTACAGTAGTACAAGTTTATATGACAACTAGCTCTGCAGATGACAAAGAAATTGAAGATATGTATGACGAAATAAAAGAAATTATTCAGATAGTGAAGGGAGACGAAAATTTAATAGTCGTGGGTGACTGGAATTCGGTAGTAGGAAAAGGGAGAGAAGAAAACGTAGTACGTGAATATGGATTGGAGGTAAGAAATGAAAGAGGAAGCTGCAGAGAGCACAACATAATCATAGCTAACACTTGGTTCAAGAATTATAAAAGAGGGTTGTATACATGGAAGAAGCCTGGAGATACTGACAGATTTCAGATAGATTATATAATAGTAAGACAGAGATTTAGGAACCAGGTTTTAAATTGAAAGATATTCCCATGGGCAGATGTGGACTCTGACCACAATCAGTTGGTTATGAACTGTAGATTAAAACTGAAGAAACTGTAAAAAGGTGGGAATTTAAGGAGATGGGACCTGGATAAACTGAAAGAACCAGAGGTTATACAGCATTTCAGGGAGAACATAAGGGAACGATTGACAGGAATGGGGGAAAGAAATACATTAGAAGAAGAATAGGTAGCTCTGGGGGATGAAGTAGTGAAGGCAGCAGAGGATCAAGCAGGCAAAAAGACGAGGGCTAGTAGAAATCCTTGAGTAACAGAAGAAATATTGAATTTAATTGATGAAAGGAGAAAATATAAAAACACAGTAAATGAAGGAGGCAAAAGGGAATACAAACATCTCAAAAATGAGATTGACAGGAAGTGCAAAATGGCTAAGCAGGGATGGCTAGAGGACAAATGTAAAGATGTAGAGGCTTATCTCACTAGGGGTAAGATAGATACTGCCTACAGGAAAATTAAAGAGACCTTGGGAGAAAGGAGAGCCACTTGTATGAATATCAAAAGCTCAAATGGAAACCCAGTTCGAAGCAAATAAGGGAAAGCAGAAAAGTGGAAAGAGTATATAGAGGGTCTATACAAGGGCGATGTACTTGAGGACAATATTATGGAAATGAAACAGGATGTAGATGAAGATGAAATGGGAGATACTATACTGCATGAAGAGTTTGACAAAGCACTGAAAGACCTGAGTCGAAACAAGGCCCTGGGAGTAGACAACATTCCATTGGAACTACTGACGGCTTTGGGAGAGCCAGTCCTGACAAAACTCTACCATCTGGTGAGCAAGATGTATGAGACAGGTGAAATACCCTCAGACTTCAAGAAGAATATAACAATTCCAATCAGGTGTTCACAGATGTGAAAATTACCGATCTTACAGTTTAATAAGTCACAGCTGCAAGATACTAATGTGAATTCTTTACACACAAATGGAAAAACTGGTAGAAGCTGGCCTTGGCATAGATCAGTTTGGATTCCACAGAAATATTGGAACATGTGAGGCAATACTAACCCTACGACTTATCTTGGAAGCTAGATTAAGGAAAGGCAAACATACGTTTCTAGCATTTGTAGACTTAGAGAAAGCTTTTGACAATGTTGACTGGATTACCCTCTTTCAAATTCTAAAGGTGGCAGGGGTAAAACACAGGGAGTGAAAGGTTATTTACAATTTGTACAGAAACCAGATGGCAGTCATAAGAGTCGAGGGGCATGAAAGGGAAGCAGCGGTTGAGAAGAGAGTGAGACAGGGTTGTAGCGTGTCGCTGATGTTATTCAATCTGTATATTGAGCAAGCAGTAAAGGAAACAAAAGAAAAATTCAGAGTAGGTATTAAAATACATGGAGAAGAAATAAAATCTTTGAGGTTCGCTGATGACATTGTAATTCTGTCAGAGACAGCAAAGGACTTGGAAGAGCAGTTGAACGGAATAGACAGTGTCTTGAAAGGAGGATATAACATGAACATCAACAAAAGCAAAATGATGATAATGGAATGTAGTCGAAATAAGTTGGGTGATGCTGAGGGAATCAGATTAGGAAATGAGACACTTAAGGTAGTAAAGGAGTTTTGCTATTTGAGGAGCAAAATAACTGATGATGGTCGAAGTAGAGAGGATATAAAATGTAGACTGGCCGTGGCAAGGAAAGCGTTTCTGAAGAAGAGAAAATTGTTAACATCGAGTATAGATTTAAGTGTCAGGAAGTCGTTTCTGAAAGTATTTGTATGGACTGTAGCCATGTATGGAAGTGAAACATGGACGATAAATAGTTTAGACAAGAAGAGAATAGAAGCTTTCGAAATGTGGTGCTACAGAAGAATGCTGAAGATTAGATCGGTAGATCACATAACTAATGAGAAGGTATTGAATAGAATTGGGGAGAAGAGGAGTTTGTGGCAAAACTTGACAAGAAGAAGGGACCTGTTGGTAGGACATGTTCTGAGGCCTCAAGGGATCACAAATTTAGCATTTGAGGGCAGCGCGGAGGGTTAAAAATCGTAGAGGGAGACCAAGAGATGAATACACTAAGCAGATTCAGAAGGATGTAGGTTGCAGTAGGTACTGGGAGATGAAGAAGCTTGCACAGGATAGAGTAGCATGGAGAGCTGCATCAAACCAGTCTCAGGACTGAAGACAACAACAACAACAACATATGGATCCAGTTATGTAATAATTTTTTGTCAAATATCATCCCATTGTGTCATCAAAAGATATATCCAGTGAAATTATTCTGGGGCAAGTGAAAAGATCTTAACTCGTCAGCAAGAGGCTGTGTTTTGGAAAAAAAAAAAAATTCGCTCGCAGTACTTTTTTTTTGTAATTATCTTTTAACAGTGTACTTTGACTAATGTTTTTGGTTTGAAAAAACGCTATCTTTGAAGTGAAATTCTGTAAATTTTGTCGGATATAATCAATTATTGCATCAAGTGCAAAATCTTATATCATTTTTATAGTTATATTGGTAAGATAATAAATTAAATTATATTCCTCTTTCCCTCTCTGGCTATCCTGATTCAGGTTTCCCAAGATTTCTCTAACTCACTCATGGCAAATTCCAGGATGCTTCCTTTGAAAGGGCATGGCTGACTTTCTTCCCATCCTTGAAACAATCCGAGCTTGTGCTTCTTTCTGAAGACCTCGATGTTGATGGGATTTTATACCCTACTCTTCTTTCATTTTCTTTTCCTTGCCTCTCACCATCAGAGCAGGTAGGTCTCTCTCAATATGGGGCCTGAGTGAGCTGCCCCTACTTTCCAATATTATGCTACCTATCCCTTTTACCTCCATGATTAACAAACAATTCTGAAAATGAAGTATACTTTTTTCCTCTGTTAAATGTGTGTATTGGCAGTACATGGGCTTTCAGCTAATGAAGGTAAGTAAGAGCATTATATTTCTGTGTAGATTTACAAATAATATAATATTTGAGTCTTAAGTAGTTTGATGTCACTGTGAATCCGTATCAACTGACACAGTCAAATAACTATATATTAAAACCACTTACAATAAGTTACCTCAACCTGCAAATATATTGTTGTAACTGACTTTTCACTCTGTTGCTCTGAAAGGTAAAATTTTCTTCAACTTGACTTTCAGCAATATTGAGTATTGTAAAGTTATTGATCTAAGCTAATTATAACAAACTGCGGAATATCTTCTGTAATTTCACATCTGTGGTTCTAATTCTTCTAGTGCCCGCATGTTTGATGGAAACTTCAGTGATTTGGCGAAGCAGATTACAGATACGTGATTGAAGCATATTGGATTTTAAATGACTGCAGCAAATAAGTTTATTAACAGACATTTTTCAAATTACATTATTTACTGGAAAATTTGCCATGCATACTAATATACAAATATATAACCACAATACGTATGTCTTTCATTTGTAGCGATTTGTATGTCTATAGTTTAGTTATTTACCTGTGTCTATGCATGTTTTGTGGCGGTGTGGGGAGAGGAGGGGGGGCTGGAGGTTCTTTGCTCTGACTGATACTCAGTTTTATCACGAAATTCATCTGTAGTACAGAAGTTATCAAGAAGATACAATTTTAATCAATCATTACAAATAAAACAGTAGATACAAAATAGAGAAAGTACAGTAGTGGATCTGTGCAAACTGTGTTCAACAGTCATTTTAATTTCTCTACACTGGAAATTACTTGAACAATATAATATGGCCTTTCCTTAAATTCATTGTCAGCCAGGCTTGTATTATAAATGAACTGTCTGGCCTCATAGCAGAAAACTTAAGGGCAGGAGCCACCATCATGAGTGGTAAAATTCCAGTGATTACAGGTGTCAGAGCACCACCTTTTTTAAGGATACGAAGGACAGCAAAAAATAAAGTTTTTGAGAGGTTAGGTTTGAAAGAAACGTTCAGTTTGACAAAGAAACCAAACAGCTTAATTCTGACATATTGCATCATCACAAATACGTTCATTAAAAATTTTCAATAATGATCAGAAATTTTATTTCCACACAGTTTTATCTCAGTTATTGTGAAATGCCAGCTGTCTCCATTGCAACAAAATAGTCAAAGACTAAGAAGTAAAATTAATAAACGTCCCACTTTCAATGGTGAATTCTTCATCAAACTAAGTTGACACGAAATGAAATGATAGTGTGGTTTTTTTGGCCAGGAGGCCCCATTCAGGGAAGTTCGGCCGCCAAGTGCAAGTCTTATTTCAGTTGACGCCACATAGGGCAATTTGTGTGCCAGTGATGAGGATTAAATGATGATGATACAACACATCAACCAGTCCACAAGTGGAGAAAATCTCCAACCTGGCTGGCAATCGAACCCGGGCCCATTGCATGGGAGGCAAGCACATTACCACTCAGCTAAGCAGGCAGACTGAGTTGACATAATCTGCCTCTTTTAACATCTTGTGACCACTGGCATAAATGTGCTAAGTGTTATAAGATTTAGGTTAGAATCACACTTCTTTAGAGCAGAAATGGAGAAAGGAGAAGTTATTATATTCATCAGGAATTGTCATAAATTGAAGAACATAGACATTCATGAATTTTGCCTAGAGAAACATACATAATTGTGCAATAAAAGTAGAATTTCACAATAAATCCTTCCTAGCAGTAAGTATAAATCGAGCACCTGCAGGTAATTTTAATCCATTTGTAAATAACCCTAAAACATTAGTGTTCTATTTAACAGGAAAAAAAACACCCACCAAAGAAATAGGGGTTACTGGTCATTTTAATGTAGATTTTTCTTAAAAACTCTTCCAGTAAGAATATATTACATTCAGTAACACTATCAGTCAATTTAATTTCTACTGTAATCTTCCCAACTTGTATGGCTAATTACTCAGAAATGGCGACTGATAATATCTTTGTAGAAATATCTAATGGAAAAAAAAAATTAAACTCACCATACAAAAACTAACTTACCCCTAAGAAATAATTACAAGCATTCTGTTAGACAGTGTAATTCCTCCCCTAGAGTTGATAACTACCTGCACTCAGTTAGGAAGTGAGTGCACAAGGTTGTGCAGGTACGCTGGATCCAGGTTAAGCCATTTTCTGAGGTTTTGATTGTGAAATTCCATTACATTGTGGGAGTGTTGATGTCGGTGTTTTACTCACTGTTACAACATGTCCTACAAATTTTCTGTGGGATTTAAATCAAGTGATTTTTCAGGCTAATCAAGATGTAATAGGGTACTGGAGTGTTCAGAAAACCAATCACTTATTCTTCCAGCTTAATAAACATTGCTGTTGTCACCTTTGTGCACCTGTGTGAGCAATGGTATCTTGTGCAGTGACTGACATTAAATGCTCATTGCATGCACTTGCTATCCCAATGGTCTCTCCCTGATAGATTGGGATGGACCTTCATTCAATGCCTGCAGTAATTTCTGTCAGATTTGGAAGCAATTTTGATTAACAAGCTTTGAAATGTGTCTCCAGTCGCTCTCAATCGGGATCTTTTTCTGACCACAATTCTGATATTGTATTTTGTGACCAGGTGTGTTACACAACTTTCACACTCATATGGCCATCAATCAGTAGGGCCACACATGATTGCATCTTTTTGACACTTTGTTACATCCTGATCTTTACCTTCATTTCTGTACAATGTCCACTTGAAACATAACTGGCTCTCTCATTGCTACTGTCTTATGCTCACATAGAGGCAGTGTGCTCGTGGTTGAGCATGTGACTATCGCTACACCAACTGTAAAGGCTTACCAATTCATCTGTGCCTGCACCCTGGAGTGATTAATTTTTGTGGTCTTTTGTTACAAAACTGGTACCCAGTGGCCTCTCAGACCATATCATTCCTCAAAGACATATACTACAGTGATGTATACAGTGCTCATGGCATGAATGTAAAATGCAATACTTTTGTTAATAATATCTTTACCTTGTTTGAAAATTAAGAGGAAAAGGACACTGTATCTGTCAGTTGAAACAACCCTGATGTTGGTGCTATAGCTCATTAAAAGGCATACTGCAAAATGTTAAAGATAGTAATATAGACATCAAAACAAATGCATTATGAAAAGTAGTCAATAATATCAGATAACAAAATAAACAGAAGAGGAATATAGTGAAGGAGGAGACAGGTAAAACCAGATGTGAAGAGGAACAGATTGTGTTAAGTTAGTTAGTTAGTTATATTACTTGTTCCATGGATCATGAACACGATTCTTTCGTAATGATGTGGAACGTGTCAAAGTACACAAGATTCATTTATCCCAAATAATCATTGTTAGTCTTATATACGGTACAATTGTTAATGCTTACTGTATTTCTTTGGCCTATGTCTAAAAATTCATCTGTGGAGTAGAAGGAGTTGTCATTCAGGAATTCCCTTAACTTACTTTTGAATGCCGATTGGTTGTCTGTCAGACTTTTGAAATTGTTTGGCAATTGACCAAAAATCTTTGTGGCAGTATAATTCACCCCCTTTTGTGCCAATGTCAAATTTAATGAACGGTAGTGAAGGTCACCCTGTCTCCTAGTATTGTAGCTGTGGACTGAGCTATTAATTCTGAAGTGATCTGGGTTACTAACAACAAATTTCATTAGGCTGTATATATATTGTGAAGCTACTGGCAATATCCCTAATTCTTTAAATAATTGTCTACAAGATGATCTTGGATGACCCCCAGACATTATTCTGATAACACGTTTTTGTGCAATAAATACCTTCTTTCTTAGTGATGAATTGCCCCAAAAGATGATTCCGTAAGAAAGCAACGAATGAAAATATGCATGGTAGGCTAACTTACTGATGTGCTTGTCTCCAAAATTTGCAATGACACTAATAGCATAGGTAGCTAAGCTCAATCGTTTCAGTAGATTGTCAATGTGTGTCTTCCAGTTTAAATTCTGATCAATACAGACACCCAGAAATTTTGAACAATCTGCTTTAGCTAAAGATTTTCCCCCACACTCTATATTTATTTCCGGTGTTATGCCTTTCCCTGTACTGAACTGTATGTACAGTGTTTTTTCAAAGTTCAATGAAAGTCCATTTGTGGAAAACCACCTAATAACTCATTGAAAAACATTATTTGCATTTTCCTCAGCTGATTCTTGCTTTTTAGGCTTGATTACAATACTTGTGTCATCTGCAAAGAGAACCAAGTTTGCATCTTCATGAATATAATTAAGCAAGTCATTAACATATATTAAAAACAATAAAGGCCCCAAGACAGAACCCTGTGGTACCCCATTCTTGATACATCCCCAGTCTGAATAATCTGATGCCCTTTGTGTACTATGTGGGTTTACTGTTTCAACCTTCTGGATTCTACCAGTTAAATATGAAGTGAACCATCTGTGTACTGAACCATTCATTCCATAGTACTTCAGCTTATCTAAGAGGATTTCATGATCCACACAATCAAAAGCCTTAGAGAGATCACAGAAAATCCCAATTGGTGATGTTCTACTATCCAGAGCATTTAAAATGTGATCAGTGAAAGCGTGTATAGCACTATCTGTTGAAACAGCTTTCTGAAAACCGAACTGACATTTTGTTAAAACATTATTCCCACTAATGTGTAAAGTTACTCTTGAGTACATTACTTTTTCAAACACTTTTGAGAAGGATGTCAGAAGTGAAATAGGACAATAATTGTTGACGTCTGTGTTGTCACCTTTTTTATACAAGGGTTTAACTATGGCATATTTCAATCTGTCAGGAAATATTCCCTGATTCAATGAGCTATTACATATGTGGCTAAGAACTCGACTTATCAGGTGTGGACAAGATTTTAGTATTCTATTGGAGATACCATCAGTTCCATGTGAGTTTTTATTCTTAAGTGAATTTATTATTTTCTTAATTTCAGACGGTGAGGTGGGTAGGATTTCAGTTTCATTTGTTTGCACCGGGAATGCCTCTTTCATATAGAGTTCTGCCCTATCTGGTGAGCAGCTGGTGCCTATATTTTCCACATTTATAAAATGATTTTTAAAAATATTTTCAACCTGTGATTTTTCATTTATAAGCTTTTCATTGTGCTTAACAGTAATACTGTTGTCCTGTGACCATGGTTGCCCTGTTTCCCTTTTAACTATATTCCATATTGTTTTGACTTTGTCATCAGAGGTGCTAATCTCAGACTTGATACACATACTTCTGGATTTTTTTATAACTTTCCTTAATATATTACAATATTTCTTATAATGGTTGAGCTTTTCTTCATCTCGACTTATTCTAGTGTCTTGGTATAGTTCCCATTTCCAGCTACAAGAAATTTTAATCCCTTTAGTCAGCCATGGTTTTTTATCTAGTTTATTTGAATTATGATTCACTAATTTCTTAGGAAAACTGTTTTCAAATATACCCACAAGTTTATCATGGAATAAGTTAAATTTAACATTTGCATCAGGTTCCCGATAAACATCCTCCCAGTCTACCCTTTTCAAGCTTTCCTTAAATTGTTGAATTGTTATATGGTTAATTGGGTGTATTATTTTGTTTGTTTTTTTCACATTACTGTATGGAGCAAAGTCATGAATTGAAAGTAGCTGTGCATCGTGATCAGAAAGCCCGTTCTTAATAGGATAGGTGCTTACTTCTTTTAATTTATCTTGGTCTATGAAAATGTTATCTATCAGGGTGCTACTGTCTTGTACAATACGAGTAGGAAAATCAATGACTGATGTCAGATTGTAAGAGCAAAGTAATGGTTCAAGGTCGTTCTTCTTGCTTGAGTGTTTAAGAAAATCTACGTTAAAATCTCCACAAATAATAATGTGTTTTCCCTTTTCTGTCAGATAACACAGCAAGAGATCTAGGTTTTTAAGAAACATTTGAAAATTTCCAAGTGGGGACCTATACACAGTCACAATTATGAATCTACCACTGTCCAATTTAAGCTCACAAGCGCATACTTCAATGTGCTGTTCTACACAGAATTTTGCGGTTTCTATGTTTTTAAAACTATGTTCCCCCTTAACATAAATGGCAGCTCCTCCTTTCTCCATATTGTCTCTACAAAAATAAGTTGCTAGTTTATACCCATTAATATTTACATTTTCCATTTGTGTAGTTATATGATGTTCAGACAGGCACAGTACATCAACTTCTGTTGTATTTTTAATATTCTCAAAACAAATTATTAGTTCGTCTATTTTGTTCCTTAATCCCCTGATATTTTGGTGAAATATATTAACACAACTGTTTCCTCTACCTTTATTCGAACCATTTATTTTTTTACCTTTAAGAGCTGCCTGTCTGGACATCTTGTTCAACCTATAAAAGGTGCCCCTATGCCCTTTCGGGTCACAGGGGTTTTGCCTTGAGTGCTAGTGGCCCCCTTTAGACGACCTACAGTTAAATCAGCTAATCTATCCTTCCCTAGACTATTTAGGTGCAGGCCATGTCGAGTGTATCCCCATCTCCCAATGCTACCAACAGGCACTGTATAAATATGTGTTTTTGCACCGTCCAGCAGCTGCTCGCTCAACTCTGTTAACTCGCCACACAGAAGGGTTAACTGAGGGCTGATCGTAACGCTGCAATACCTCAAGAATAAATTATACATTGGTAACAGATGTGTGCACTGTTGCAAAAGTTTTTAACAAGCATTTTATAACTTTTATTGAAAATATGAGCTTGTCGGACTCAGAAAATGCTGCCATAGAATATCTCAAATTAGTCATTACTAATTATTTCAGCAATATGAATATGATCCTCACTACACCGGCAGAAGGAATGGGCACCATAAAATCTTTAAAATAAAACATTTCTAGTGGTTATGAAAAAATATCAACAAAGATTATTATGGAGTGTGCTTCTGAGTTTAGCAATACATTAAACTGTTTGTGTAACCAGTCATTTATCAGTGGAACATTTCCTAAATAACTGAAATACACTTAAGTTAAGCCTTTGTTTAAGAAAAAAGGTAAAGAACTGCCGTCAAATTTTGGTCCAGTTACATTTTAGCCAGCAAACTCAGAAATTTTAGAAAAAGTAATTTACAGTTGGCTTCTTAAACCCCAACTGGCTTCTTAACCATCTGTAGTGGACCCGGTGTGATTAGGACCACTACAGAGTAGAAATGGTGGAGTGGTAGGGTGTTGAGCTGTTAGTGCTGGCCACTGTGCAGCAGCACGGTCCTTTCCGTCCCTTTACGACAGACCTTCACCTACCTGTGAACATATACTCAGCAGATCATCAGTAGGGAAGCCGAGTGAAACCTACTGTACTTCGACATGAACCAGGCTGCAATTAAAGTCACTAATCTACGTTTTGGGAGAAAGTTTTCATATGAAATGAAAGGTTGGAAATTTTGTCCTCAGTTAATATATTCTGACACTTAGGTGAACAAGTATTACTGTCAAGCCCGTGCTAGTCTTAACACAGTCACTCACAATCCCTTTCACTCATGTTAGCAAGTTTATGGTGTTGCATTTCCCGAAAATGTAATAGCTACAAAAATACTGGTTGTTTTTGATTGATAATGCTCGCCAAATATTAAGTCTGTCGTTACCAAATGCAGTCACAATTTTTAGCCACTGATCTGCTCAATACGCCACGCGGAATATGTGTCTTTTCTCGTCACAAAATTCACTTAAAAATTCCGAAATTTCTACACACACATCATGCCATCACTTTCCAACACTTTTGATGTATGAAACACTGCTTGATCTGGCAACTTATGGTTTCCATCGGAACTACTACTACACACGTCTGATCTGTTTCAGGCTAGGCTTCCACTCTTCTCTAGAACACTCTAAAGCCTTCCCTACCTGCAGAGAAAGGTGCGCGAAGAATATTGCTTTACCATTGGTCAGTTTACTGAACAGCCAATAGCAAAACAACATTCTCCCACATCAGTCCACGCTTTTCATCCATAACCAATCTCAAAATAGTAAACCTAATGACTGCACTTTTTACCGACGTAATTATCTAATATGCTGAAGTTTTGTTTATGCATAAAGTTATTTACTATTGTTATTTATGCCTGAATTAACTTTCTCTTTACCATAAACTTACTTTACAAATCTATTCTACAAAAATCCCCTTTGTTCATATCCGTACTTCTTCGAAATGTTCCCACACTAAATCCTACTACATAACTCGTTAAACAATTATCTTCATATTAACATTAATCCACACTGACGCATCATTCATACTGCTAAAAAACATTTATAACATTTTACATACACAAAAAGACATAATAATACTTTATGAAAATACCAGAATAGTTTATGAAAAACATTCTATTATTTTAGTGCACTCTACTGGGCACAATCAAAACTAAATCAGTCCCCTATCCAATACTGTCCTCTATCGGCTGATACATAAACTACGTGCGCATCCAGTCTCGCGTCACCATCTGTCACTATCCAGCTCTGAGACACATCTCCCACTTAACCGCCTCCAAGGCAGGATCACTATACTGCGCTAAGCCTCAACTGCTGGCTAGGAAAACTCAGCTGCAGGGTAAAACATCTGCACTACAATAATCAAAATGCTGTGACATCAGTTGCATGTCCATTACAGGAGCATGGACTGTCGGCTGCCCAGTCAGCTGCGGAAGCTTGTAGCAGCGTACTGGACCTATGACACCCATGTCCTGCTTTACTGACACTATTTGCTTCATTTGGCAGAGCATGCCCCAGTTAGCACCGTGTGGCCATGGGTGAGAACTTGCCAACAACCTGAACATCTGCACAGATTGTCATAGAGGTCCACTGCTAACAGATGAAAAGCTCGTACCGGGTAGGGTGGATATCAGCGGTACTACACTGGCCACAAACTGATCCCATCCAGGGCAAAATTTCAGTTGTGACTGCAGAAGCTGGAGATGGTTAATCCATTGTACCTCTCCAAGTAATGGGTGCAGACTTACCCGCCAGTTGGTCTGGTGGAGATGATTGCCCTGACTGGCATTGGCAGCTTGTTGATCGGTAACATGGCAGAGACTTGCGGTGCTGTGGAGGATGCTACCAAACTGTGCATAACTGCACTAGAATAAGAGTATATTTATAATGGATAATGGCAAATTTGTTGTGTTGATACAATGCCCCCAGGCACATACAGATCGACACCTTCATGGCGGAATGGTATGGAAACCTCCCCAGCCAGTTTGTAATGGCACAACTTTTCTGCAACATCGCCAGGATTGTGCAGCTCAGCCTTGTAGTAGGTAAAAAGGTTGCATGTAAAATCACATACCAGTACCTCTGCACCTGCCTTCTCATCCTACATATTGCTGCAGTAAGCTGCTTTTCTCACAGTAATACCCAAAATGAGTTATGGCATAACACATTGGGCAACAAATAATATATACTGATCTTATTGATAACGATTGTTCAGCAGCTGCAGAATATTTCAACAAAGATAAGAAGTCAGTCACCAGCTGCACAAGAAATCCTTTAATTGATTCACTTAACTTATTGACAGTTTAAGCTGTCACATTCAGAAGTGAAATAGGCTCATATCATTGGTAAGCCAATGTCAAAATAAGAATCGGATTGCAGTGCCCTACAAAGCATTGGAAAAAATACAATCTAAAGCAAATATGTTAAAAACAAATCAAAAAATATTGAAAAGCAAAAGTAAAACAGGTTTGCTGAAACAGATGTAAAATACTTAAGCTTAAGAGCCACAACTTACCTTTGTTACAGAATCAATAAAACAGTGACATTACTAAAAATATATGATATGTGTGATGAGTGGCAAAAAATTAACTGACAAATTTCACCTCAGACATACTATGTGCAAAGAAAGTCAACCCCCATACTGATGATGTGAAGGGCATTGAGCATGTGTATATACAAAGTGAGAGAATTAGTGTACATATAAACTGTAACAAATTCTGTGGCAGATGAAGCACAAGTAGGCATAAAACGTTATAAAACCATGTAAAATGATTAACAAAAGACAACAAACCAGGGACTAAGTGTTAAGCAAACACACACAAAAATGACATCATTACTATATAAAGGGAGATAAACGAAGGAAGAGAAACTGTCCAAATTTTATTATCATTTTATGGTGTTGCCATGGGCAACTGGAACAGCAGCAATACGTGTAACTGTTCAGTATGCTGGAGACAAGGCCAGCTGTTGGATCACATTAGCAGGAAACACAAGTAAGTGAACTGCAATCCGCATCAGTAGTGGGAAGTGGACGCCGCTAAGTCAAAGGCATTTGAGGGGCCCCAGTATGTGTTTACACATTAGCCTGCTGTGTGGAAACATGCCTGTAGCATATCTAGAAGCTTATCCAAACTTGGTGTGTGAGAGGTAATAAAGAAATTCAGCATTTAAAAAGTCAGTATGTGACAGTTACACATTAATTTCCTTGACTTAAAATAGTGACTGGTAGATGGAAAAATTAGTTTTGAAATCCACAGGAAATCTAGTATGACAGATGACATCATCTTTGCTTCTTTCTGTCATCCTTTTAGACACAAAATGGCATTTTTGCGTACTATGATTGACTGTTGTTGTTGTGGTCTTCAGTCCTGAGACTGGTTTGATGCAGCTCTCTGTGCTACTCTCATACAGTAAAAGCTGCATGCCCTCAGGAAAAATTACATATATTTGAGGTTCTTCTTAGCCTGCCCACTATTGTCACAGAGATTAACAATCTTATGTACATTGCTTCCAATAATGGGTATTTGGCCAGTCTTGTGCAAAAACTATGTAAGGCTAAAACTAGTAAGCACACCACTGTTTATGCGTAACAAGTGGCCTACAATTGACAGATATCTCAGATCTGAGATATATAAAATTCTACATCTACATACACATATATACTCTGCTAGCCACCGAGCGGTGTATGGTGGAGGACACTATATTCGTGCCAAAGTCATGTTTTCCCCACCCCCTCTGTTCCACTCGCATATCACACGAGGGAAAGACAACTGTCTGAACACCTCAGTACGAGCTCTAATTTCCCTTATCTTTGAATGGTGATCATTGTGTGATTTGAAAGTTGGTGGTAATAATATATGCGCTACAATGCAATATGTGCCTGAGCTTTTACATGGGATGATAGGGAGTGCTTTTAAAGCCTGTTTTTGTGAGCACTTACTCAACAAAGATGGTGAGAATTCTTGCAAGTCAACTTCTGCAGTCTTAACACTGAAAAACTCTATTCAATATGGAAATTTTACAAAAAGATGTGAAATGAATCTGTTAGAAGAAACTGAAATTTATAAACATTCCTACCTTAACTCTAAGGATTTGCTGTATGATCAACTTGAACTGAAGAACAGATTGTCTTTTGATTGTGTAGCTTAAATAATTTACAGTGACCTACTGTATGTCTGACTCTGACTACACAGTTGAAGCTGGCTTGCTCACAGATTTTACTTTATCTTTTTTATCCAGTATGTTCTAATGGCTTTTGTGTAAGATAATCTTTTTACATTCTGACAATTTCTTCTAGGCATAACCATGTATGTTTCATGTGTAATACCTTTCAAGATATACTAGCTCCCACATATAACATTTTACTTGGTATCTAGATATGTTTTCACGTGGTATCTAGATATGTTACAGGCATGTTTTCACACAGCATGTTAACTTGTAAACATGTGCTATGGCCTCTCACACATCTTCAATTCGGTAGTGTCCACTTCCTGCTATCAAAGTCAAACTGCAGCTGACTTAATTGTGTTTCCTGCGAATGTGATCCAACAGCTGGGCTTGTCTCCAGCATACTGAACAGTTCCACCTATTGCTGCTGTTCCAGTCACCCATGGCAACACCATAAAATGATAATAAAATTTGAACAGTTTCTCTTACTTCGTTTATCTCCCTTTATATAGTAATGATGTCATTTTTATGTGTGTGTTTGCTTAACACTTGGTCCATGGTTTATTGTCTTTTGTTAATCATTTTACATGATTTTATAAGGTTTAATGCCTACTTGTGCTTCAGCTGACGCAGAATTTATTACAGTTTATATGTACACTAATTCTCCCACTTTGTATATTTGTGTGTTCAATGCTATTCAAGTCATCAGTATGGCTGTTGACTTTCTTTGCACATAGTATGTATGATGTGAGATTTGACAGTTAATTGTTTGCTGTTCATCACACACATCATTTATTTTTTGTGATGTCACTGTTTTACTGATTCTTTAGCAAAGGTATGTTTTGGCTCTTAAGCATAACTATTTAACATCTGATTCAGCAAACCTGTTTTACTTCTGCTGTTCAATATTTGTAGGTTTGTTTTTAACATATTTCTTTATGTATTTTTTCCAATCCTTTGTAGGACACTACCAACCGATTCTTCACACGGTGTCAAGAGGGTGCTGAGAATACCAGATTTCGGGCATTACCTCTCACTACGGACAATGCTGTAGCCTATTGCCTTCACTTAATGACCAAGAGCAATGGCGTCAGTGTAGAGTTGTCAGTGTTAACAGCCAAGCAACCTGTGTGAAATAACCACAGAAATCAATATGAGATGTACGATAAACATATCCATTAGGACTGTGCAGCGAAATTTGGCATCAATGGGCAAATGCCAGTGGATGACCAATGCTAGTGTCTTTGCTACCAGTGCAACATCACCTGCTGTGCCTCTCCAGGGCTTGTGACCATATTGATTAGACCTTGGATGATTGGAAAACTGCGGCCTGGTCAGATGTGTACCGATTTCATTTGGTAAGAGGCAATGGTAGAGTTTGAGTGTAACACAGACCCCACAAAGCCATGGACCCAGGCTCTCAACAAGGTACTGTGCAAGCTGATAGAAGTAGACCTCAATTTCCAAGATTGTTTACCATCGACTTTCGTGATTAACGATGTGTCAGACACAATAATGGGTGTGGATTTCTTGTTTCATTAACCAGCTCGACAGCATCCATCGGGGTAAACAGAGCATTAAAGGCACCCTAGGACGTGGTTCTCCGCCTACAGACAACAAGTGACACCACTGTAGCAAACTGCAAATCTGTGCAGTGTGCGCAGACAGTTAAGCACATCACGGTCCATCATATCAGAACTACACAGGGTCAACCAGTAGCTTAGTGCCCATGCCGATTAGCCCCTGATTGCTTCACCACAGTGAAGGCAGAATTCAAAGAACTCTTGCACTCAGGACTCGTCCGTAGATCCGACAGCCCATGGTCATCACGACTTCATCTAGTCGCAAAGAAAGGTGGGATCTGGAGACCATGTGGAGACCACCAAGCACTCAATACCCATGCTATTCCCAATTGCTATCTGTTACCACATATTAGGGATTTTATGCATGCATGACCATTTTTAGTGTCAGTGAATGCCAGAAAGCATATCACCAGATGCTGGTAGCGCCTCCTGATATACTGAAGACGGTTATCACAACACCATTCAGCTTATTTGAATACTTCAGTATGCCATTTGGTTTGAAAAAGTGGCACAAACTTGGCAATGGTTCATTGACGGAGTACTAAGTGGTTTACCATATTGTTTCGCATACCCTGATGATATCCTGGTCTTTTCGGCAACCATGAAATTGCACAAACTGTTTACCAACGCATTGATGCATATGGCATTTCAGTCAATAAATCAAAGTATTTATTTTGATGATGTCAGGTGCCATTCTTGGGCTACTCAGTAACAGCATCCATTTCCGGCTACAAGTGGAAGCCAGGCCATTCAAGGTTTTCACAGACCACAAGCCAATTACTTTTGCTTTCAGTTGTGTCTGCAGCAAATACAACCTGCTGGTGAACATTTGCGAGTTTGGTGTGATGTATCACAGGGAAAACCAAGACCTTTTGTACCTAAGAAATTGCAGTGGCAATTATTCGACAGCACCCAGGGGCTGGCTCATCTGGGAATAATTGCCAGCATCAAACCGATGACGGACAGTTTCGTGTGGCCAGATATAAAGAAGGGCTGCAGTAGTTGGGCTAAAACATGCTTAGAGTGTCAGAGGGCCAAGGTTGGATGACACATGCACAAAGTGATAGACTTTCCACTTATGACGCAACCTTTCACACATGTGCACCTGCACATCATGGGACATTTATTGTCATCAGAAGGATACTGTTACCTCCGCATTGTAGTGGACCACTTCACCAGATGGGCAGAGGCGGTTCCATTATCGAACAGTTCTGTGAAACGGTGGCACGGGTATTTCTTTAGTTGTGGATCGCACATTTCGCCTTCCCTTTACATGTCACCACAGACCAGGGCCATCAATTTGAATCGACACTGTTTACAGAACTGGCCAACCTCCACAGTTTCCACAACCATACCACGGGTTACCACCCAACAAGCAATGGAATAGTGGAAAATTGGCACAGAGCATTAAAAGCCGCTTTAGTGTGCCCCATGCAGGCTTGGTCGTCAGCTTTGCCACTGGTTTTCTTGGGCCTTTGTACGGCATTAAAAGCAGATTTAGGAGCATTCACTGCACAATTGGTTTATGGTGAATCCTAAAGATTGCCTGCAGAATTCTTCACTGATAAAACTGCAGCACAACAGACCAAATTGCCTTATGTACTGCATAACGGTGGGCGAGCATATGCCCAGACTTTGCCCATCCACTGTCTCGAGACATGTGCATAGAGGTCTATGGACAGGTACACATGTGATGCTACAGGCAGGCGCTGTCAAGTTACCACTGCAGCCCCCGCATTCTGGAGGCTACAGAGTTTTCTCCTGGGAAGAACATACCGTGCTTATAGATCAAAATGGGAAGACCCAAGTGCTATCATTGGAACATCACAAACCTGCACTTATGTTACTGACCGAAGAGGATGTACATACTGAACATGACGTGTCAACTTCCACACTACCGGACATGGATGACACTGTCTCAGCATGACAAGAGGAGGTAGCACCGACAATGCCAGCACTGGGGGCTGAAAAGTTCAAGCAAACCTCTATGTTTCCCGGAGCTCCACTCTACCGTGGGGAGACTGTGTGGGAGTCACCAGAAGTACATATGTGAATGCACAATGAAACACAGCATTATTGTGTGGCAACAAGTGCATGGCCAGTCTGCTTTACTCTTTAATTTTTGTTCTTGGACCTGGATTTTTGAGTTGATTGATGTTCAAGCTTGAAGAAAAAAATTATTGCCTGACTACTACATTGTATGTCTTTAGCAGACAGAGATAAGCTGTAGTAGGCTAAACTGTTATGAGGCAACTAATCTGGAGAAAAAAGAAATATTATTTGGCAGAAAAGGGCCAAGGTGCATTGCTGGAGTAAGAAACAATGTATCACATAGAGAACACTTTGTTGTTGTTGTTGTTGTTGTTGTTGTTGTTGTTGTGGTCTTCAGTCCTGAGACTGGTTTGATGCAGCTCTCCATGCTACTCTATCCTGTGCAAGCTTCTTCATCTCCCAGTACTTACTGCAACCTACATCCTTCTGAATCTGCTTAATGTATTCACCTCTCGGCCTCTATTTTTACCATCCACACTGCTTCCAATGCTAAATTTGTGATCCCTTGATGCCTCAGAACATGCCCTACCAACAAGTCCCTTCTTCTTGTCAAGTTGTGCCACAAACTCCTCTTCTCCCCTATTCTATTCAATACCTCCTGATTAGTTATGTGATCTACCCATCTAATCTTCAGCATTCTTCCGTAGAACCACATTATGAGAGCTCAAAATACTGACAGCCACATCAATGTTTGCTCTCAGTTGCTTGGTACGTATCAGGGAAAGCAAAGACTGTCATAAACTATGAGTCTATACCTGCCCATGACCCATGTCAAAGGCAGATGACAGACATCCGAGTTATTGCACTTAAAGAAACCCACAATAGTTGCTCATACATACAGATACAACTATTTAATATGTTACCACCTACAGTGCACAGTGTCACTGAATGTTATCAGAAATATTGCAAAAAGGTGGCTTGAACAAAATGCTTTCTATACGATAGAATTTAAAATATGTAATAAAATGATGTAATCTACTAAAGCTGCTGTAGTATATAATCACTATATTACATGAACTATTCTGAATATATTGTTGTATCACAGTATTGCGGTTTATTTTCATAATGCATTTATACTTAATGGTCATCATGTATCAAGCAAATCTCATTTATATTTGTTGAAATGTTTTATTCAGCATGTGTAGTATGTTACACAAACTGTTTTCCTTTTGTCATTCTGCATGATGCATTTATATTTAACGATTACTAAATGTATTCAGTACACATCATGTATATTCCCTGAACATAACTTTTAATAAAATGTATGACTGATGTAGCTATGTAAACTGTATGTACAATGATAACAATTGCATGGAAATTGTTTACAGATTTATCAAAAAATCAAATCAGTTCATGGCTGTACTTTTAGATTAGATTAGATTTACTTTTATTCCAATTGATCCATAGGGAGGAGGTCCTCCAGGGTGTAGAACATGTCAGAAAAACAGTAATACATGACAAAACTTACAACTGAAACAAATAAGCTAATGTACCATTCCACAGGTATCAAGTGGAATGATCATCATTTTTTTTAAATGAAGATGATATGAAAGAATCATTTTACAAACACTAATGCACTGAATTTAAAACAAAAAAGTTTTTTTTTATTTGTGAGGTAATAAACATGTAATAGAACTACTATAACACTTATTTTCAATGAACACATTACTGCACTGAAATAGTGCAGCCCTGCAGCCAGGCGACTAGTGCGAGTTTTGATGTTCTCGTAAAGATAAGTCATTTTAGATTATAAAACATATAATTTAGTACTGATTACGTGGTAAATACGTGTATTAGTGTGCCCTTTAAGTGTGACATTAAAAGTTTCATTTTTCTTTACGTAATATAACAGTAAATGCGAAAAGATCGTACAGTCATATTTTCTGTTTGCAGCAAATCTATAGAATTTCATTTAGTTGTTCCTTGCTCTCTCCAGCAATTTAACTTAGCGTACCTCTTCATTATTTAACCAGCATTTCCGGAAAGTTGCGTTAAGTTTAAGTTGTTGTTTCAGAAACTTTGCACTGTTGTTTTTGCTTACACACAGTTGCGTATAGGTCAAATTTGTGGAACCATATTTTCATGTTTATCTGTAATTTAACTGACTTATTCTTAATAAACTAATACGTTTATCATCAGTGAAAAGTGCTTGACTTGCCGTAGAACTGATAGGTCGGGGCTTTGGTGTGATGGGTGCTGTAGTTTTTTCTATGTAGGTGACTGTAGTGGCGTGGGAATAGGGGAAGTAAATGAGACTCATTAGTGGTTTTGTAGGATTTGTAGTAGAGACAGGAAGATACTAGAACAGGAGGGGAAAATTGCTGCCCTTCAGGCTGTTAGACAAGGCCAGGGGAGATCTTGACAGGTTAAGGAGGGAGAAGGGTAAAGAGACGTGGGAAGTGGCAACAGAAGGAACAGGCCTAGAACTTTGTCTGACAGCTTCGTGGTGAATGTGGAAAACAGATTTGACCTGTTGCTTCAGTTAGAAGCTGGTGAGCCTCAAGCAGTTGCAGGTGTAGACAGGGCACAACAAACTTTCAGCAGCAAATTGAAAAGTAAGAATGTAGGGAAATCAGCAAAGAGATAGAAAGTGTTGTTGTTAGGTAGTTCCCATGGAAGAGGTGTTGGCCAACTTTTGCAGGATGAACTAGGATCAGAATACCAGGTCACCAATTTTTTTAAACCTAGTGCTGGTCTGGAGCAGGTCACAGAGGATTTAGGATCACTTTGCAAAGATTTCACTAAGGAAGACACCGTGGTTATAGAGGTGGGGCAGGTAACAGAATTGACAGAGATACTGGGTACAGTATAGAGTGTGACCTGGTAAAGATTGCATCAGCATCGAAGCATACTAGAGTTGAGTTTGTATCTGTTCCTGGGCGCCATGACCGACCTCTACATCTACATCTACATCGATACTCCGCAAGCCACCTGACGGTGTGTGGCGGAGGGTACCCTGAGTTCCTCTATCGGTTCTCCCTTCTATTCCAGTCTCATATTGTACGTGGAAAGAAGGATTGTCGGTATGCTTCTGTGTGGGCTCTAATCTCTCTGATTTTATCCTCATGGTCTCTTCGCGAGATATACGTAGGAGGAAGCAATATACTGCTTGACGCTTTGGTGAAGGCATGTTCTCGAAACTTTAACAAAAGCCCGAACCGAGCTACTGAGCGTCTCTCCTGCAGAGTCTTCCACTGGAGTTTATCTATCATCTCCGTAACGCTTTCGCGATTACTAAATGATCCTGTAATGAAGTGCGCTGCTCTCCATTAGATCTTCTCTCTCTCTTCTATCAACCCTATCTGGTACGGATCCCACACTGTTGAGCAGTATTCAAGCAGTGGGCGAACAAGCGTACTGTAACCTACTTCCTTTGTTTTCGGATTGCATTTCCTTAGGAATCTTCCAATGAATCTCAGTCTGGCATCTGCTTTACCGACGATCAACTTTATATGATCATTCCATTTTAAATCACTCCTAATGCGTACTCCCAGATAATTTATGGAATTAACTGCTTCCAGTTGCTGACCTGCTATTTTGTAGCTAAATGATAAGGGATCTATCTTTCTATGTATTCACAGCACATTACACTTGTCTACATTGAGATTCAATTGCCATTCCCTGCACCATGCGTCAATTTGCTGCAGATCCTCCTCCATTTCAGTACAATTTTTCATTGTTGCAACCTCTCGATACACCACAGCATCATCTGCAAAAAGCCTCAGTGAACTTCCGATGTCATCCACCAGATCATTTATGTATATTGTGAATAGCAACGGTCCTATGACACTCCCCTGCGGCACACCTGAAATCACTCTTACTTCGGAAGACGTCTCTACATTGTGAATGACATGCTGCGTTCTGTTATCTAGGAACTCCTCAATCCAATCACACAATTGGTCTGATAGTCCGTATGCTCTTACTTTGTTCATTAAACGACTGTGGGGAACTGTGTCAAACACCTTGCGGAAGTCAAGAAACATGGCATCTACCTGTGAACCCGTGTCTATCGCCCTCTGAGTCTCGTGGACGAATAGCGCGAGCTGGGTTTCACACGACCGTCTTTTTCGAAACCCATGCTGATTCCTCATTTGAACTCTTCCGTCAAGAGAGTTAATTTGGAGCTGGAATGGCTGCTTATGTCAGGTGCAGGGTCACACGTTGGTGTGGTTCCAGTTGATTCTCTCAGTAGGTGGGGTTATACTAGGCATGGCCTTCACCTCAACAGGAAGGGGAAGGGTAAATTGGCTGGGGAAATAGCAGGAAAGTTAAAGGGGGGAGGCACTGTCATGAGTGGTAAAATACCAGTGGTTATAGTAATAATAATAATAATAATAATAATAATAAAAATTTTATTGTCATTCAGCCATTACAGCAATAGACAACATCATATACATACTAAAATACAATTAATAGTTTGAAAGAAACAACAGGTTTGTTGTTAACATTATAGTATTACATTACAGTTGATAAATTCTCTTACATCATAGAATGGGTGGAGGACTAGACAGCCATGAACTGTTTGTTTGAATAATTGTTCAGGTAATTCTAGAACAGATTGAGGAAGATTGTTAAATAATTTGTACCCCATGATTTCGTAGCTGTTGAGTGACTTCGACAATCTGTGGTAAGGAATATAGAGGCACCTATTCCTTCTTGTATTGTGGCTATGTACATTTTCTCTGGTTTTTGTTTCTGGTAATTTCTTCTTTGTATAAAGTAGAACATAGTATATGTACAAGTTTATAACAGTCACGATTTTCTGTTCACAGAACAATGTTTACAGTGTGCCTTATATGCAGGAGGGTATAAGATGAACATCAGACAAAAGCAAAACGATGATAATGGAATGTAGTCGATTTAAATCAACCAGAAATGCCGAGGGAATTAGATTAGCTAATGAGACGCTTAAAATAGTAATGTAGTTTTGCTATTTGGGGAGCAAAATAACTGATAATGGTCGAAGTAGAGAGGATATAAAATGTAGACTGGCTATGGCAAGGAAAGCGTTTCTGAAGAAGACAAATTTGTTAACATCAAGTATAGATTTAAGTGTCGGGAAGTCATTTCTGAAAGTATTTGTATGGAGTGTAGCCATGTATGGAAGTAAAACATGGACGATAAATAGTTTGGACAAGAAGAGAATAGAAGATTTGAAATGTGTTGCTACAGAAGAATGCTGAAGATTAGATGGGTAGATCACATAACTAATGAGGAAGTATTGAACAGGATTGGGGAGAAGAGAAGTTTGTGGCACAACTTGACTAGAAGAAGGGATCGGTTGGTAGGACATGTTCTGAGACATCGAGGGATCACCAATTTAGTATTGGAGGGCAGTGTGGAGGGTAAAAATCGTAGAGGGAGACCAAGAGGTGAATAAACTAAGCAGATTCAGAAGGATGTAGGTTGCGGTAGGTACTGGGAGATGAAGAAGCTTGCACAGGATAGAGTAGCATGGAGAGCTGCATCAAACCAGTCTCAGGACTGAAGACCGCAACAACAACAACAACATGTCTAATGCCATAGAATTCCAGTTTTTCTAGGAGTGGCTTATGCTTTACACAGTCAAAAGCTTTTCTTAGATCACAAAATGTGAGTTGAGCATAGCCCTTATCCTCAAACACTTGATGTAAGTATTTGACTACAAAGTCTATAGCATCCACAGTAGACAACTTTTTCCTAAAACCATACTGAGATCCTAAGAATTTAACACTGTCCACTTCTTCCTACTCCTAGTCATCGTAAATTAGACATATACTCGAGGGATACCCCTTACAAATTCTAAACTGCATGTAGTGTGTTTTTTCAAAGTTTAGTGACAAAGAATTGGCTAGGAACCAGTGATTAATGTCCACGAATGTTTTATGAGCTGATCTTTCTAAGACTACACTTGATTTACTATTTATAGCAATGTTTGTATGATCAGCAAACAAAACGAACTTGGCATCTGGTAATGTTACTGATGAAAAGTCATTGAAATACACAAGAAAAAGTAAGGGCCTAAAATGAAACCTTGTGGGACCCCACATGTAATTAGTTCCCAGTTGGATGATGCCTGATAGCTTGATACATGTCTCTTTCCTAATAACAACCTTTGTTTCCTGGCAGAGATATAAGATTTGAACCATTTTGCAGCGTTTCCTGTTACACTATAATATTCTAATTTACTTAAAAGGATATTGTGATTTACACAGTCAACTACATTTAACAAATCACAAAATATACCAATTGCTGGCAATTTTTTGACTAATGAATTAAGCACATTTTCACTGTAATTGTAGATAGCCTTCTCAATATCAGAACCCTTTAGAAATCCAACCTGCGACTTTGTCGGTATGTTACTTGAGATAAGATGATTATAAAGCAAATTGTACATTACCTTTTCTAAAATTTTTGTGAATGGTGGCAAAAGTGAAATTGGACAGAAATCTGATGCTATTTCTATATCTCCCTTCTTCAGTGGCATATTTCAACCATTCAGGAAATATTCCACTGATAAACGACTGGTTAGACAGATAGCTTAGTATGTTACTTAACTGAGAATCCCATTCTTTAATTAACTTTGTGATCTTTCATCATACCCACCAGATGTTTTTGATTTTAAAGATTTTATGGTTGACACTATTTCTGCTGGGGTAGTTAGGGTCAAATTTTTCTTATGGAAGATACTTGAAATGTCTGGTCTGAGGTATTCCATAGCAGCATCTACAGAGCCTGACAACTCCATCTTTTCAGTAACAGTTATAAAATGTTTGTTGAAAAGTTCTGCAACACTATACACATCTGTCACCAATGTATAATTTACTTTTGAAGCTATTTGTCCCTCTTCATATCTGGTTCTACAATTCTCCTCCTTCACTATAGCCCATATTGTCTTCATTTTGTTTTCCATGTAATATATTTGCTTTGATATTTTGCAGTATTTCTTGTAATTTGCTGTAGCATCAACATGAGAACTCTTTCAGATTGACAGATTTAGTTTTCTTTTTGTTTTACAAGATGTAGACTTTGCTCTAACCATGGTTAGTTTTGGTGGCAAACAGTGTTCAAATAAGGTAAGCACTTCATTAGCAAAAGTGTGATATTTTTCATTTATGCCACGAGCACTGTAAACATCAGTCCACTGAATGTCTTTGAGAAGTGTCCTAAAATAATCAATATTTGGCTCATTGATTACCCTCTTGAGCTCAGATTTAACAGATTTTATATCCTGTTCAGTATTAACATTTAACAGAAGGAACTGCATGTCATGGTCTGAGAGGCCATTGACTATTGGTTTTGTAATATAATTGTATTCATTGGACTTTTCTATAAAGATATTATCAATGGCTGTTTGTGAGCTATTGGCTACCCTAGTGGGGAACTTCAGAGTGGGAATTGAGTTGAATGATAGTGTTAATAACTCAAATAAGCTCTTATTGGGAGAGTCTTTTGGGAAATCTACACGGAAATCACCAGCAACGACTATTTCTTTGTTTTTGGTTGTTAAATGGGCCAGTACAACTTAAAGGTGGTTTATGAACAGCTTAAAGTTACCTGCAGGTGCTCGACATACACTTAATATTATGAATGATTTTTTGTGAAATTCTACTTCCATATGCTGTTCTAGGCAAAATGTATGAATGTCTATGTTCATAAACCCCCCCATGAACCACGGACCTTGCTGTTGGTGGGGAGGCTTGCGTGCCCCAGCGATACAGACAGCTGTAGCGTAGGTGCAACCACAACGGAGGGGTATCTATTGAGAAGCCAAATGTGTGGTTCCTGAAGAGGGGCAGCAGCCTTTTCAGTAGTTGCAGGAGCAACAGTCTGGATGATTGACTGATCAGGCCTTGTATCATTAACCAAAACGGCCTTACTGTGCTGGTACTGCGAATGGCTGAAAGAAAGGGGAAACTACTGCCATAATCTTTCCCGAGGGCATTCAGATTTACTGTATGGTTAAATGATGATGGGTAAAATATTCTGAAGGTAAAATAGTCCCTCATTCGGATGTCCGGGCGGTTGCTGCTCAGGAGGATGTTGCATGCATGGGTAAGCTACTACAAACAGCATAGTGAACGCATTATTGTGGCCAAGATAGATACGAAGCCCACGCCTACCACAGTAGTAAAAGTTTATATGCCAACTAGCTCCGCAGATGACAAAGAGATTGATGAAAAGTATGATGAGACAAAATAAATTATTCAGATAGTGAAGGCAGACGAAAATTTAATAGTCATGCTGCTACTGGAATTCGATAGTAGGAAAAGGAAGAGAAGGAAACGTAGAAGTTGAATATATGGAATGGGGTCAAGAAATGGTAGAGAAAGCCGCCCGGTAGAATTTTGCACAGAGCATAACTTAATCATAGCTAACACTTGGTTCAAGAGTCATGAAAGAAGGTTGCATACATGGAAGACGTCTGGAGATACTGGAAGGTTTCATGTAGATTTATATAATGGTGAAACAGAGGTGTAGGAACCAGGTTTTAAATTGTAAGACATTCCCAGGGGCAGATGTGGACTCTGACCACAATCAATTGGTTATGAACTGTAGATTAAAACTGAAGAAACTGAAAAAAAAGTGGGAATTTAAGGAGATGGGACCTGGATAAACTAAAAGAACCAGAGGTTGTACAGCATTTCAGGGAGAACATAAGGGAACGATTGACAGGAATGGGGGAAAGAAATACATTAGAAGAAGAATTAGGTAGCTTTGAGGGATGAAATAGTGAATGCAGCAGAGGATCAAGTAGGTAAAAAGATGAGGGCTGCTAGAAATCCTTGGGTAACAGAAGAAATATTGAATATAATTGATGAAAGGAGAAAAAATAAAAATGCAGTAAATGAAGCAGGCAAAAAGGAATACACACATCTGAAAAATGAGATCGACAGGAAGTGCAAAATGGCTGAGCAGGGGTAGCTGGAAGACAAAATGTAAGGATGTAGAGGCATATATCACTAGAGGTAAGACAGACACTGAGGGCAGGAAAATTAGAGAGACCTTGAGGGCAATATTATGGAAATGGAAGAAGATGTAGATAAGATGATATCGGTGATACGATACTGCGTGAAAAGTTTGACAGAGCACTGAAAGACCCGAGTCAAAACAAGGCCCCAGGAGTAGACAACATTCCATTACAACTACTGGCAGCCTTGGGAGAGCCAGTCCTGATAAAACTCTACTATCTTGTGAGCAAGATGTATGAGACAGGCAAAATACCCTCAGACTTCAAAAAGAATATATTCTAATCCCAAAGAAAGCAGGTGTTGACAGATGTGAAAATTACCGAACTATCAGTTTAATAACCCACGGCTACAAAATACTAACTCACGAATTCTTTAAAGATGAATGGAAAAACTGGTACAAGCCGACCTGGGTCGACCGAAGCGTTCAACCCCACCCGTCGGTTTTGACGTGTGACGTAAGGCTGTTGTTGTGTGTGACGTAACGACGGTGCGGAATATAGTTTGTGAGTGTGGCGTGTTTGTAGATGTCATTTTGATGAGATAGGTAGTGCTATCTGGTGGTGTGTTAGGTGATATTTTTGGTTTAGTTTGCGTGTTTATAGGTGGCGTATTGTTGCGCTCAGTGGTTCTCTCTGTTGGTGTGTTTATGAGTAGCGTGTTACGTGGCGTATGGGGTTAATTTGCATTATAGCATTGCACTCGTGTGGTATCGGGACTGTGCTTTCAGCGGAATATTTTTCAGTGAGTTAACGGTTTTAGTTTTATTATTTTGATGTTATTGTAGTTTTTTTCTGTTTGTCGTGTGTGAATTTTGGTAAATTGCTTTTTTATGTCTTTGGTAGGTATGGATATAACTGACCAGTTCAACAGTTTTCAGTTGTTGGCAATGACGGGGGAGAGTGCGTTGTCTCTAATAAAATTTCTTCAACTATTCGGATTTTTGGAGGTAGTTGTGAAGTGGTTAGTATGTCGTGAAGAAATGAGGCTTACTAAAGTTCCTGCATCTCGGACCAGGGACGGCTGTATGTGGAGATGTCATAAGGATAACAGGTCAAGGGAAGTGTTCGATTCCAATTTTGTTGGTTTGTTGTGTTTTTTGAGTAAAGAGTGTGGACATGGTTTTGGGTATTGTGATTTGGTATCAGTAGTTTCTGTGGATCTATATAGGTCAAGGGAAGTATTCGATTCCAATGTGTGCTTGTGGCTGTGGGTGTTCCAGTATTGGGAGTTGCTGTTGAGCTATATAAGTCAAGGGAAGTGTTATTTGTGGGATCAGGAGCTGATGTTGAGCTATATAGGTCAAGGGACGCGTTTGATTGTGGGAATTTGAGCTGCTGTTGAGCTATATAGGTCAAGGGAACTGTCCGGTTCCAGAGTATATTGTGTTTAGTGGAATTGGGGAGTTTTGTGTTATCGGTTTTTTTGGTCGTCCTGTGTGGTTTGGTGTGGTGGTGTATGTCTGAAATTGTTCATATCTACTTTGCCCCCACCCAAACCCCCAATTTCCCTCAATTGTCCCAAAGTTTCTTAAGGTTTTTTGTGGTACGTGTGTGTATTGGTTTTTCAATGTATTTTCGTCTTTGTGGTCATGTTTACGTAATGACGTCATAAACGCCATATTGGAGTCGTAGCGTGTGGTCGTTTCCGTCATATTTGTGAAGTCATGGGTCAAAGCAGACGAGTGGAATCGGACGCTTCTGTATTTCCGCCGACCTCGGGGAAGACCAGTTTGGTTTCCATAAAAATAATGGCACACAGGAGACAATACTGACCCTACGACTTATCTTAGAAGATAGATTAAGGAAGGGCAAACCTACGTTTCTAGCATTTGTAGACTTAGAGAAAGCTTTTGACAATGTTGGCTGGAATACTCTTTTTCAAATTCTGAAGGTGGCAGGGGTAAAATACAGGGAGCGAAAGGCTATTTACAATTTGTACAGAAAACAGAAGGCAGTTATAAGAGTCGAGGTGGTTGGGAAGGGAGTAAGACAGGGTTGTAGCGTCTCCCCGAAGTTATTCAATCTGTATATTGAGCAAGCAGTAAAGGAAACAAAAGAAAAATTCGGAGTAGGTATTAAAGTCCATGGAGAAGAAATAAAAACTTTGAGGTTCGCCAATGACATTGTAATTCTGTCAGAGACAGCAAAGGACTTGGAAGAGCAGTTGAATGGAATGGACAGTGTCTTGAAAGGAGGATATAAGATAAACATCAACAAAAGCAAAACGAGGATAATGGAATGTAGTCAAATTAAATTGGGTGATGCTGAGGGTAATTAATTAAGATATAAGACACTTAAAGTAGTAAATGAGTTTTGCTATTTAGGGAGTAAAATAATTGATGATGGTCGAAGTAGAGAAAGCGATTCTGAAGAAGAGAAATTTGTTAACATCGAGTATAGATTTAAGTGTCAGGAAGTTGTTTCTGAAAGTATTTGTATGGAGTGATGCCGTGTATGGAAGTGAAACAAGGACGATAAATAGATTGGACAAGAAAAGAATAGAAGCCTTCAAAATGTGGTACTACAGAAGAATGCTGAAGGTTAGATTTGTAGACCACTTGACTAATGAAGCATTGAAGAGAATTGGGGAGAAGAGAAATTTGCGGCAAAACTTGACTGGAAGAAGGGATCAGTTGGTAGGACATCTTGTGAGGCATCAAAGGATCATCAATTTAGCATCGGAGGCTAGTGTGGAGGGTAAAATACCCTAAGCAGATTCAGAAGGATGTATGTTGCAGTAGGTGCTGGGAGATGAAGAAGCTTGCACAGGATAGAGTAGCATGGAGAGCTGCATCAAACCAGTCTCTGGACTGAAAACCACCACTAGAACAACAACATATTCTTAAATTTATGACAGTTCCTGATGAATGTGGCAACTCCTTTCTCCATTTCTGCTCTAAGAAAATGAGATGCTAACCTAAATCCTGCAACACTTAAATGTTCTGTAGTTGGACACATGTTAAGTAATAAACTGGTATTACTTATCAAAACACCTGGTAATTTCGAGTATTAACACACATTTCACTACCAGCTGTAAGTAAGTACCTTTTTAGAATATTCACCAAAGTAATTGAGGGCACAAATTCAAAAAAATTCGGTATGATTTAAGCAAAAACCACCACTACATTGCAACCACACTGTTTTAATCACTTCCGCTATACAAATTCAAATTAGGCCTGTATGCACAAAATATAAAATTTAATGGCGAATCTTGGTTTCGTGGGGGTGGGAATACTAATTTCGTATTTCACTGGTACACAATGTTTACGCTGCCATAGACTTCATATTCACGGGCAATGAATTCCACATTACATGAACGAAATATTAAATATGAGGGTGAATCATGTCTTTGTGGGTAAAAAGGAGGTGTAGGTAGTGAGATTCGGGTATGGTAATTACGGCGATAAAGAAGCACTCGTAAACACGTCACTTACTACCAATACTTTAGTCGAGATCGTATGCACAACGCGTGTAGCCACAGCGAGTACAGAGGACTGATTTGGTGAAGTTACCGTTCAGGTTTGCCAACCATAGAACATTCTTCCTCGTACAAAAACTGCTAAAAATGTAATTTGGCTTTCAAATCTCGTACATTTATCAAGCATTTAAAATGTTATAAAAGCAAAAATAAGATACATTAAATGAGTATGAATTTAGCAGTCATTTGTTAATTTAAAAACTTTGAATTAAATAAAATGTTACAGTGTCCATATTTTCGAGACCCAAATTCAACACATTTCTCGTCTCGGCTGTTTGCGGGAGGGGGAGGGTGGGTATAGGCGGTGAGATGAGATGTGCTGGAATACAACTATGATGTAATTCTATGATAAAATTTTATTTCACTCTCGGAAGTAAAAGGGGTTCGCAAAAGCGTATTATACATTGATGTTAAATGATAATGCACATTAATAATTTCACCATGAGATATAAAAATTAGGTGAGAATTTATTAGTTTATAAAATTACACAGGTACATGATATATTTTCGTTATTTAGACGATTTTAAGGCAGTTTAGTTAACTGTGTTGTTAGCTGCCTGGAATATACTACCCCCTCATTGGAGGCAGAAACCTCTTCGTTGCTTCGGCAAATGTTTGGTGACGTTGAAGCGTTTTTCGTTCCTGGTCTACCATTACAAGTGCGACTTAGGCCACTACAACACCACAGACTACTCACCTAAGGCGCTATCTAATCTACATTTACACATAACTATAAAACTTTGTGGTATTTTCTAGTCTTGGTTTATGGCTCCAAATATAATATCAGGTACATCCTCAGTCACTGACATCGTTCTTACTTAGGTTGCCATATAATTTTTCCCTAGTCATACAGCTGCGCATGTCTTCTGTCGGTTCAAAACTGACGCAATTTCCAGTATGTGTTGGTCCTTTTACGCTCTCTGCAGCAAAAAGTGTCCCGTTTACACTTTCCGTAGTTAGTGGGTTTCTTATGTCTGTTTTTATCAAATTAAACTTACTGAAAACTCGCTTGCAGTCTGCATTTGTATAAAGTAGGGACAGTGCTATTAGAGCAAAAACAGCCAGCTCAGAAAAATCTTGAGTTTTCAGTAAAAGATCCCAAAATTTATATGGCAATCCTTCAGGATACCGGGCTTGTGCATTTGGCAGCCTCCTCCATTGATCGTCTGTTATTTGTTTGCTTTTTTTTTTGCATGATCATCTGGTGCAATTATAAGTGGAACTTCAATGACAGGCATCAGTGTTGGGAAACGGCTCCTGAAATTGTGAGAGTGCGCTGATTCTGGTTTGAAAACTTGTTGCTTTGACAAGACTGGGTCCTCCACGTTGTATCGTTTTTCTGATTTTATTTTTGTGGCAGTAACTTTGTAGAAATTTTTGCAACGTGAGAAGAAATGTTCAGTATCTGCAGGATGTCTGACCACATCTCAATATTTTAAGATATCGTACACTTTGACACCAAGATACAGTTCAGTGTTATGGAGTTGAAGTCACTGACTTTCAAGATCTATTTTATCTACGTCTGGCCTAGTTTGCGTTGTAAATAACGCAATAGGATTTCCTGCTAGAACTCATGTATGTTTTCATGTAGATCGTGAATAACTACTTTCTCGCTTTGAAATTCTAGATTGAATTTATTAAATAAAGGGAGTGACCATTCAAGGAAACAAAAATTAAGTTCGTAGAATGGATTGCTGAGTTTTTCAGAAATAAATAGTGCCCAATTTCGCTCATCGACTTTGGCTTTATGTGCCTGATTTGTGAAATCGATAAAAAATAAACGTAGGGTTTCTCACTGGTCTAATATTCTTTCAGCCACTGTGAACAATCAAAGCCATCTTGTCTGAGGTAGCCTAAAAATATTGTGTGGCTGCACTTCAACAAATGACTGGAAGTTACGAAAATTAAACTGGAGTTTGTCACTGTGTTTAAAAAAGTTATAACTATCATGGGCGAGTTGGTCTACACTTTCAGATAACTGTTACGTGGTTCGCTGGCACACAAATGGGCCAAGGGACAAACACATTTCACCATTGTGATTCCTTTAAAAGCACGTTGTAATCTAGCTTTTACGGAGTCGTTTTCACCCATCATGACGTTACACCCATCTGAGCTAAAGCCTATAATATTTTTTAGTGGAACATTATAGCTGGCGAATGAATCGATAAGAGGCTGTGGGAATATCATCAGCATCGGTTCTTTCCTTAAAAACTTTGTGCAACTCCCAAGAGGTGCTACATATTTTTTTAACTTCTTGATCAAAATAGTGTACCACAACGCAAGCAGTTTTGGCCGTTGAAATGTCGGTTGTCTCGTCCGTCATGACCGAAAATTTATTTTTCTATAGTTTTTGGGCTTCATGACCTTCTCCAAGAACGTTCTTTACCACTGATGTTACTTTAGTTCGTTTGAGCTGCATGTCCTCAATTAATTTAGAATCCATGACAACTTTTTTTAAATAAAGCTGTCAAATGGTGAGCAACCGAAAATGCGATGTTGTGCTCTGCAAAAAAAGCAGCAAGTTTAATTTCTGCACGTACTTTTCCTTTTTTTGTGGAGCCACACTTTTTTGGAATCCAAGCGATGTTAATGATTGTGTTTTAGCGCTAGAACCGGGTTTGTTATTTATGTTTTGTGGTAGTGGCCTAAGGTTTCAAGTTAGATATTTCAGCTACCATCGATGTTCCAGGCAAAATGCATTCTTAGCTTTAGTTGAATTATTAGTGTGTTGCAAAAGCCAGTCCTTAAAAGCCGGATCCTTTAACCACTGGTGAATAAAATTCTGTGAGTGATGCTGCGATTATGTGTTATCTACATTTTTTCTTGTTAAGCCACCTTTTTTGGGTATTTTTCTTGGTGGAGTAAGAGTAAACGAACGGTCACTGCCTTCCTCATAATCACTCATAATTACAGGTATACAGGTAGCACAAACAACTACACAAGAAACATAATACTACACGTATGGAACAGAGGAAAGTAGATACTACATATAATGAGGTGGGCTACTGTCAGTGCCAGAAACACACCTGCGCTTAATTATTAATGCACTGTGGGCTCAGATCTCTGTAACGATCGCCTGATTTCGTTAAAGAGCGTTGCATATGTGTTCATGTTCAAATGTGAGGCTACTTCATTATGAAATACCTACTGAAAAAATACCACACCGCTCATTGTTAGATTGCACACATTGGCAACGCTACGATTCCAGTTCGGTACTTGTCGGTAAGCGTTGGAGGAAGGGGCCATCTACCTGTATTCTTGGCTGACTAGTACTTTCGTTTTTGTGATAGAGACGACAAATACGAAGAACGGAATTTGTTCCTCGCGGACTCCTGGCTAACTAACCATAGAGTAGACTGTTTTTTTTTTCTTTTAAATGATTAGTATACGATTGCAAGTGTTGTGTCAATTTTTGTGTGACTGAATGCTACTGAAACGAACATTAATATCAATGAGAAATTTTTTTTATTCCCATTGCACTTCCTCATGCTCATTGGTATTTACTCTACTGTGCAAAATTCGAAATGAACTTCAGAGATAGGCTTTATCAACTGATTATTTTGTATAAATTGCTAATAAAGTAAGTTTGATTACTGTAATTATTACAATAAAGTATTTAATATCTTTAGTAATAGGAAAATCACAGGTATGTTGCGTTTATGTCAAAATTTTAGAAATTTAAATTGTAATTTAAAAGTACAAAATATCTACCAACAGAAGCGCAAATTGCTTATTTGCTTACTGGTACCGGTTCAGCTTCTCGTTCGTTAGATTTTAAGCTCGTATGCACAACATTTTTAATATTCACGTTTGTAAAAAACTTTCTTACATGTTCTTTGACAGTCCACAAATGTGTGCAATGAAGGAAGACGCCAAGGCATGCTATCGTATCTTGTGCATGTCAACAAAGTGAAAGACAGTTGAAACAGAACCGCATAGAGGCCCACCTCCCTGCAGAATAGCGTTCTTGTTTTATTAGACAGAAAAACAGAGAGAGAGAGAGAGAATTTTTTTTATCTTCCAGGTATAAATGAAACTTTGAAAATGGCCTCAAACACTTAAGACACGATAAAATGGATATTTTTCTTTAACATGTATGTAAGTATTTTTTTAAGTAAATACACTGTGCAGGATATACATGCATCTTTCCATTAGTATCCTATTTGCGTCCTTTCCAGGAATATTTCTCACCTGTATCTCTGCCAGTTTTTCAGGAATAACCAACCATAGCACAATTAGAATATACATCTACTCTCATCTTCTGCTTCGTTTTACTTTTGAGTTTTTGACGTTTTCGAAGTATACAAACCTGCACAATGCATTGTGCTATAACTATAGTTCGCTAGTTACTTACGGCCAGCCGTACAATCTCTGGTTAGCAGCCAGTTAAGCTCTATTCCCGGAGTAGCGGGAGGAACGCGTTATGCGAACCCCGAACAATGTCTAACCGAAGAATAAACTCGGCAGAACGTAACTGGCGATTCTTAGTCGGTTAGCGAACTTAACCAGGGAATAATTTTTCGACATGCCAGGAATAGTGACAGATGCAGTTGCAGAGAGCAGTGACAAGTATTTGTTTCAACTGTTCACGACAATGTGTAAGGAGAAAAAAGTGAGATGATGATGATTCCGAATTTATATTCAGATTTTGCTTATCAAAGCAAGCTCTACTTCGTCTTCTAATCATGTACGTGAGAAACTGGAACATATAGCGGATAGGTGAGGCTACTTTTCTGGTTTTTTTTTTTTAATAATACTGTTCATTTGTAGTAGTATGCATTAGATTTCAGCACTTCATGAATTCTGTCTTGTTATTTATCTAAATCAGGCACATTAAAACGACGATTCGTGCCAAAGTAGACTTAACCAAATCGAAGATCCGTACAATTATAGATACTATTTGTATTAAAGCTGTTTCTGTTTTAGATGAAAAAAAAGATTTTTCTTGCAGCAAAATCTTTTGAGAAAATGGTTGTGTTCCAATTTCTTTCAGACATGTTATTTCAATAGCAGAAGATGTTGCTCCACTCTGTTTTCTATTAGGAATGACACTCTTTGTATTACAACACAGCTACGCACGAACATTCGCCTTTTAGCGAAAGTATAAGGATTACAGGCTCATTAACGCTTCAGAGTAACAACGTTGCCTCCCATCAACCATCATTCACAGAAGCCTGTGAGCCAACTGTGCTTACTCACACTAAGTTTAACACAGTGTCATTAACGGGAAAGTTAGTATTTAAAAAGATGGTGATGCCTTCTCAGCAACAGAACATAACTCTTGTTTCTCAGCTATCAGTATTAACCACTTAATCCCATCCATATTAATCATAAAATAATAGCTATATACGTAATGTAAGCAGAACAGCAATCTAGGTAATGAATCTACTTAGTTGTAGCATGTGGAATGAGTGCCTGGAGTTCCATGTTTTTATCTTTCATTGAATATTAAGTTATTTTTAGTGTCCTTCTTTGTTTCAGACTGCAGCTAGCCAAAAGTGACTTTAACTGAAATAGCTTATACTGCATTCATGTGAAGTACCAGCTTTCAGAAATTGAAGGCTTATTATGGTGTGTAATGTAACAAAAATCCTGACAGCATACTAATGTCCAGAGTTCATTCAGCCACGTCTAAAGCAGAGAACATAGTTCACTCCTACCTCCCATTGGGAAAACTATTTTCCATCTTTTAGTGAATGCTTCAGAGCAAAAATATTATGCATCACCCAGAATTATTCCTGCTAGCATATAAATTATTTGTGCTTACTCAAGCAAAGGTTAACACACTAAAATTTATAGGTAAGTCAGTCTTTTTAAGAAAACAATAGGCCATGGCTGTTGTGTTTGTCACTTATTATAATTATCCATATACCATATCCATACTTATCATAAAGTGATTATTATATGTGTCATAAGAAAACAGGTACTTGTCATTCAGCTAACAGAGAATCTTTAGTTATTAACTCTATATAATAGTAACAGTGGAAGGGGTGAGTAGCAATTTATGTTTTTAAATTCTCTTGAGTTGTCAAACAAATTGTTTCATGTCGTTCTTTTTCTTTCTTCCAGGCAATGGCCTTGCCGCGTGGATACACCGGTTCCCAGTTAAGCACTGTCAGGTGTGGCCGCACTTGGATGGGTGACCATCCAGGCCGCCATGCGCTGTTGCCATTTTTCGGGGTGCACTCAGCCTTGTGATGCCAATTGATGAGCTACTCGACGGAATAGTAGTGGCTCTGGTCAAAGAAAGCCATTGTAAAGACCGTACGAGCGGTGTGCTGACCACACGCCCCTCCTATACGCATACTCAACTGAGGATGACACAGCGGTCGTATCGTCCCGATGGGCCACTTGTGGCCTGATGACGGAGTGCTTTTATTCTTTCTTTCAGAAATGACTCTCTTCCACCTATGAAGCAGTGACTACTGACACTCAGATATTTTGCCTCTGGTTACTTTGTCTCTACATTGAAGACTTCACTGGTACTGGCAAGGGAACAGTCACCAGGATTATTAAAAGCATGTCTACGACACTGGATAATATGCAAAGAGACAGTTTTGTTAATTATTACAGTTCTCTGATGTACCTGAGTAAAAATAAAATAAGTACATGTATATAGAATCGTATGCTTTTATTCTGAAACCATTTCTTTATTTTGTATTTTCTGATCCTAATTTTGAACTTTGCACTCTTTTTCTATTTTAACCAATTCAGTTCTTCCTCCCTTCCCTGGGCCTTGTGATGCTACATGTGTAGCAGCTCTTTTCATTCTTTCACATTTGATAACACATATTTTTATTCTGGAAACAAAACTGACAGTTTTAAGCTGAGATGGTTGTTGAAAAGGAAGAACAGATTACATATAGCTACTAAAGATGATAGGAAAAGTCAAAACAATATTTGAAATGGTTACTGTTCCTCGAGCATTTAGGGTGAGATAGAGCCTCCAATTTAGAGATTATTGAGTGAGATGGCACAGCACAATGGACTCGCATTTGGGAGGACAACGGTTTAAATCTGCGTCCAGCCATCCTGATTTAAATTTTCCGTTATTTCCCTCATTCGCTTCAGGCAAATACCAGGATGGTTCCTTTGAAAGGACGTGACCAATTTCCTTTCCTTTTCTTCCCTAATCTGATGGGACCCACGACCTCAATGTTTGGCCCCTCCCCCAAATCAACCATCCAATCACCAGTTTGGATATGTACCACAGGCATATTTCTAACCTAGAACTACAAAAACGATTTTGGTTGTTTATTGTAAATGTTGCCATATTATTCTTCATATACAGGGTGATTTTTCCACAATGAACAAACTCTAGGGATTGATCAATGATAGGATACAGAAAAAAAGTGCTAGTGAGCTTATGTCCGGAATTGCTTGGTTTCCATGCTGTAGTCCATTTATTCAGTCATACATTGTTACAGCGACTGAAGTCTAATAGGCGCTGTGCCATGCAGCCATAGTTACAGTATGAACCGTTTCCTCCTAGAGCATAGTACTGTTCCTCATACATCATGCCCTAGTGGCCACCTCTTCCATAGTCATTGGTAATATTGTGTCCGATTCACTTCTCTTGCTGACTCCCCTTGCAGTGGATGTTATACAGCATTGTACACAACGGCTCCATATTTGAATCAGAGCTTGCTGACATGGTGTTTACTTATTGAAACGCGAATGGCAACTGGCGGCAAGTAGCAGGTTTGTATCAGGAGGCCTATCCCCATGGACAACAATTACAGCATTTAACGTTTGCAACGGTGTTTCGCCGTTTGCCTGAGACAGGGACATTTTAGGAAGCAGGAAATCGTGAAGGACGTACCCGATATGTTCGGACACCAGATCTGCAAGCAAATGTGATGAACACTGTGGAAGGAATCCGATATGTCGTACCAGACAGTTGACACACCAGTATGGGGTAACTAGACGATCATGTGCAACATTATCCATGACAATTGGTACTACACTTGTCACTCACAGCGTGTGCAGGGCTTACTATTGTGCGCCTCACGTAGGAATATTCAGCCGTTCTGCATATCCCCATCCATAAACCGCTGGCAGCGAAGAAGATTCATTCTCCTTAGGAGTGGCTAGCCACGAGTTACGAGAATCTCTCTCCAGCAAGCTGCTCTGTTACCATACTTCTCAACAATGCAATTTAATTCACAGAGCGAGTATTTTATTCATTCGGTTATCGGTGTTATTTTCTTGTTGCGTTATAGCTGTGAACATCATTCTTTAAACGTGTTAGTGTGATTTCCAGACAAATATGTCAGGTGACCGCAATAAACGTGAAGTGCTTCACAAACAGGCGGGGGGGGGGATTATTTACCGCGTTTACAACTTCTTCAAACGTGAAGCTGAAACTGGGGCTCCCATCGTTGATATTTCGAAGACACAAGAACGGACTGCAGAAGCGTGTGGCGTAGGCAAGAGAATTGTACCGCGAATTATATATGAAAGTGTCACAGCCGTAGGAACGTCAGGAGAAGATCGTTTCATGTCGCCTGGAAAGTGTTGAAAACGCAAGACACCTGTCACACAAATGGATGGTTTTGACAGGGATGTTTTCAGGTGCTCTGTCTTTGAAATGTATATGAATGGTGAATATCCGACTTTACAAAAACTTGTTAAAATTTTGAAAGACAAAACTGGCTCCAAAGGAAGCGCTTAATCAGTGCAAAGAATTTTGAAAGCCATTGGTTTCAAATATGTTAAAAGTAACGATGGGAAAAAGTTTATGATGGAACGAAATGACATAGTTGCAGCATGAGCCATATTCCTGAGGAATATACACGAAATAAGAGAAGGTAGTTCAACAGTGTATTACCTGGATGAAACATGTATGACTCAAAATCATTCCAGAAAAAGCTGCTGGAAAATGAGTGATGGTAGTGCAGGTTTCAACATTCCCATAGGAAAAGATTTTCAAAGAATTATTGTGCACGCTAGCTCTTCTCGTTTTGTTCCTGAGAGTAAACTTGTTTCTAGATATAAGAAAAACAGCAGTGACTACCATTCGGAAATGAACGCTGTCACTTTCAAGAAGTGGTTCATGCCATACCTGGCTCTGCAATCCGTCATTGTAATGGACAATGCCAGCTATCACTCAGCTGTGATAGAGAAAACACCAAGTACAAACACCAGGTAAGCGGATATTATGCTCTGACTTTAAATTAAAAAAAATAGCGCGCAGTATTAGCCAGACCTGTGCAGAACTCCTGCAGCTCGTTAATTTAAACAAGTGACGTGAGAAAATGTACGAACTTGACTTGCTTGCACGTAAATGTGATCACACAGTTTTGCGTTTATCACCATACAATTGCCAGTCTAATCTGATCGAATTAATTTTGGCACAGGTTAAAGGCTATGTGATAGAAAGGAACAAAACATTCAAGATAGCAGACACAGAGCAAATTGTATGCTAGCACACTGAAAAGCTTCAGGAAGATGACTTTGATAGGGAAGCGATGTTGGATAGAAGCCTTGAATCCATAATCGTAAATTTGCAGTCAGATGGTTTTGGACACAGACTCAGATAGCAGTGACGGTGATATTACTACGATGTGGACTCAGAAACAAAGTGGGGTAATAATTCTTCTTGTTTTTACAGAGTCATAATTTAAAAAAAGTATTTTTGTGTTTCAGTTTCATTTGTAGTGTATGAAAACGTTCTGGTTTTCACTGATTGGGAATTTGTGTCCTAAGAAGCATGCAGATCTAAAATTTTTATGAGTGACACACCGTTAATTTTCGATGAATTGCCCAAAGTGAATCAATTAGTTACTTTGTTAGTTATGAACTTTAAGCTTTTCCCGGCGTTTATGTTGTACTCGCGAGAATGCAAATGGATAAATTTGACAAAAATTCCGATATTTTGACAGGTAATAACCTTTAGATTTCAAGACACAGATTGGAAAATGTCGAGATACTGGTCGTTATCGATGTAGTTATTGCAGAGAATTCCGTCGATTTATTCAAAGATGATGTATGTTGTTTGGTTGTTCTGTGGATGACAGGTGTGGTCTTCAACTGTACTGTGGAAAGCGTTAGTTTGCACTCATAATGGTGTTTTTAGCGAAAAAATATGACAACATACTGACCCTTCACACTATAGTCTTTTGCATTAATCTTTGTTAACAGTAATTCTTTCTTGCACACGGTGATTTATATTTAACTACATTCAAGCACACCCACATAAATGTATTATAAAATTTGTGTTTGAAGTTAAGTTTGTTATCCATTAGATTCTTCACTTCAACAATTAAGTTGTGAAGTACTGATGTTTCAAAAATCTTAATCATTTCTGAATTCACTATTATGGATCATTGATTAGTGTAGAGAATTTCTCTTCCTCTTACTGTAATGATGAATGCTTGCTTACTGTTATTCTCGAACTTCAATTGATAATTGAAAACAATTCTGTAATGAGCTGCCTTCAACAAGTTCTAGAGTGAACATTACGTATTATCCTTGTTACAAGTTTCTGTGTGACAAAACATTTTCTTCCTTTGGGAACAGTTATCAAAAGCTAAGCTGCCAGAACAAATCAGTGAACGAAAGTAGAAAAATTAAGTTAGTTTTTTTGAAATCTGCGACTGCATCTCTGCTGTTACCCATAGCAGGATAAATTGTACAGCTTGGACGCTAAGGATTTGTAACCTGTGAATTTCATTTTCGGTTTTTATCTACAGGCGACTGTGTATTACAGTTTTACTTCTATCTGCACCAAAATGACAAATACTGTAAGTAGTCTCGATAGCCTTGTCGCTGGACGATCGTATTTTTGAACCAAAAAAAATACTGTACTTGACGCATTCACACAACTGCATCAGTCGTTCTTGCCTTTTGACATTACACAGAATAAAGCTGTTGAGCACCCGAACTAGTGCATCAACATTTTAATTAAGATTTTTCTCATACAGATGACTGATGGAATCAGTTATAAAATTTATTGTGTTCATCACGATCTGAATGTGTAACAGGATGCACAGTATGCAAATGAATCTGATTCTCCTCAGCAACTCTCATCCCCTCCACACTGCACTACTGCTGCCCTACACGACGTGGGCAATAGTGACAGACTTTCTGCATCAGGAGCACTTTTGTCACTGGTTTCTTCACTAGGCAACCATTATCCTAGGATCTATGTCATCCATCCTTTTCACAGGTGATTCCATCTTTACACAGATTGGTATCTTCAGCTTTTATAACCGTCTTCTGTGGGATAATATGCAGAACCCCAATGGCATGGTGACAGTGGTATCATCAGCATTGGTGCAACTAGAATGTGTGGGCGAGGATAATTGGCGACCATATTTTGGGAGCAGTCGTTCTTTCACGCCGTCTAACAGGCTGGCGCTGTCGGCATTTCTTGCAGGTGACTTTGCCTCCCCTGCTGGAATAAGTGCCAATGATGGTTTGAAGGGTTATGGTGGCTGCTACATCTTGGTGCTCCAGCCCAATTTGCCGTTAACATCCAGACACATCTCAGTTGTGTTTCTCTGGTCATTGGGTCAGACGATCGGTCCAGTTGTATGGACTGCTCGTTCACTGTGAGATTTCTAGTTATGGGGCTACCTCAAAAGTAACGTGTATGCACAGCCCATTCCAGATGTTCAGACAATGGGGAAACGATTCATGCTGCCTTTGACACGATTCGGATTCAGCCTGACTGATATGAAAGTGTGATACAGATCATGATGGAAGGCCCGCAGGATGCCGTAAAATTAAGAGTTATTAAAAAACAAAAAATTGAAACACCGAGTAACCAGAGTTAGCAAAGACGTTAATTATGAATGTGTGGTAAGGCGCAAACATACGAAAACATTTTCTCATTCAATTTGTTGAACAGTTTTTATTTATTTTAGGCGGACATAGACAGACTTTCTCATATGTAGAAGGACGATGAGGATGTGCGATTTAAGAGATGTAGTGTTGCGATCTCGATGTGATTACGACAAGCGCCGGTGCCCCAGAGTTCTCCGCCTCCTGCAGCTTCAACAAAAATGTAAGCAAGTCCGATGCCCAAAAGAGTACCAAAAAGCACACAACATTTTAACAACCATATTCATTTTTTAAATATATATATAGTGTTGTTGTGGCCTTCAGTCCTGAGACTGGTTTGATGCAGCTCTCCATACTACTCTATCCTGTGCAAGTTTCTTCATCTCCCAGTACCTACTGCAACCTACTTCCTTCTGAATCTGTTTAGTGTATTCATCTCTTGGTCTCCCTCTACGATTTTTACCCTCCACGCTGCCCTCCAATACTAAATTGGTGATCCCTTGATGCTTCAGAACATGTCCTACCAACCAATCCCTTCTTCTAGTTAAGGTGTGCCACAAACTTCTCTTCTCCCCAATCCTATTCAATACCTCCTCATTAGTTAATGATCCACCCATCTAATCTTCAGCATTCTTCTGTAGCACCACATTTCAAAAGCTTCGATTCTCTTCTTGTCCAAACTAGTTATCGTCCATGTTTCACTTCCATACATGGCTAGCCTCCATACAAACACTTTCAGAAACGACTTCCTGACACTTAAATCAATACTCGATGTTAACAAATTTCTCTACTTCAGAAACACTTTCATTGCCATTGCCAGTCTACATTTTATATCCTCTCTACTTCGACCATTATCAGTTATTTTGCTCCCCAAATAGCAAAACTACGTTACTACTTTAAGTGTCTCATTACCTAATCTAATTCCCTCGGCATTTCCGGTTGATTTAAATCGACTACATTCCATTATCATCGTTTTGCTTTTGTCTGATGTTCATCTTATACCCTCCTTTCAAGACACTGTCCATTCCGTTCAACTGCTCTTCCAAGTCCTTTGCTGTCTCTGACAGAATTACAATGTCATCGGCGAAGCTCAATATTTTTATTTCTTCTCCATGGATTTTAATACCTAGTCCGAATTTTTCTTTTGTTTCCTTTACTGCTTGCTCAATATACAGACTCAATAACATCGGGGATAGGCTACAACCCTGTCTTACTCCCTTCCCAACCACTGCTTCCCTTTCATACCCCTCAACTCTTCTAACTGCCATCTGGTTTCTGTACAAATTGTAAATAGCCTTTCGCTCCCTGTATTTTACCCCTGCCACCTTCAGAATTTGAAAGAGAGTATTCCAGTCAACATTGTCAGAAGCTTTCTCTAAGTCTACAAATGCTAGAAATGTAGGTTTGCCTTTCCTTAATCTAGCTTCTAAGATAAGCCGTAGGGTCAGTATTGCTTCACGCGTTCCAACATTTCTACGGAATCCAAACTGATCTTCGATGAGGTCAGCTTCTACCAGTTTTTCCATTCGTCTGTAGAGAATACACATTAGTATTTTGCATCCGTGACTTATTAAACTGATACTTCGGTAATTTTCACATCTGTCAGCACCTGCTTTCTTTTGGATCGGAATTATTATATTCTTTTTGAAGTCTGAGAGTATTTCGCCTGTCTCATACATCTTGCTCACCAGATGGTAGAGTTTCGTCAGGACTGGCTCTCCCAAGGCCATCAGTAGTTCCAATGGAATGTTGTCTACTCCCAGGGCCTTGTTTCGACTCAGGTCTTTCAGTGCTCTGTCAAACTCGCCACGCCGTATCGTATCTCCCATTTAATCTTCATCTACATTCTCTTCCATTTCCATAATATTGTCCTCAAGTACATTGCCCTTGTATAGGCCCTATATATACTCCCTCCACCTTTCTGCTTTACCTCCTTTGCTTAGAACTGGGTTTCCATCAAAGCTCTTGATATTCATACAAGTGGTTCTCCTTTCTCCAAAGGTCTCTTTAATTTTCCTGTAGGCAGTATCTATCTCACTCCTAGTGAGATAAGCCTCTACATCCTTACATTTGTCCTCTAGCCATCCCTGCTTAGCCATTTTGCAATTCCTGTCGATCTTGTTTTTGAGACGTTTGTATTCCTTTTTGCCTGCTTCATTTATTGCATTTTTATATTTTCTCCTTTCATCAATTAAATTCAGTATTTCTTCTGTTTCCCAAGGATTTCTACCATCCCTCATCTTTTCACCTATTAGGTCCTCTGCTGCTTTCACTACTTCATCTCTCAAAGCTACCCATTCTCCTTCTACTGTATTTCTTTCCCCCATTCCTGTCAATTGTTCCCTTGTGCCCTCCCTGAAACTCTGTACAGCCTCTGGTTCTTTCAGTTTATCCAGGTCCAATCTCCTTCAATTCCCACCTTCTTGCAGCTTCTTCAGTTGTAATCTACAGTTCATAACCAATAGATTGTGATCAGACTCCACATCTGCTCCTGGAAATGTCGTACAATTTAAAATCTGGTTCCTAAATCTCTGTCTTACCATTATGTAATCTATCTGAAACCTGACAGTATCTCCAGGTTTCTTCCATGTATACAACCTTCTTTTATGATTCTTGAACCAGGTGTTAGCTATGATTAAGTTATGCTCTGTGCAAAATTCTACCATACGCTTTCCTCTTTCATTTCTCTCCCCCAATCCATATTCACCCACTATGTTTCCTTCTCTCCCTTTTCCTACTCTCGAATTCCAGTCACCCAGCACTATTAAATTTTCGTCTCCCTTCACTAGCTGAATAAATTCTTTTATCTGATCATACATTTAATCAATTTCTTCATCGTCTGCAGAGCTAGTTGGCATATAAACTTGTACTACTGTAGTAGGCGTGGGCTTCGTGTTTATCTTGGCCACAATAATGCGTTCACTATGCTGTTTGTAGTAACATACCCGCACTCCTATTTTTTTATACATCATTAAACCATCTCCAGCATTTGATTTTGTATTTATAACCCTGTATTCACCTGACCAAAAGTCTTGTTCCTCCTTCCACCGAACTTCACTAATTCCCACTATATCTAACTTTAACCTATCCATTTCCCTTTTTAAATTTTCTAACCTACCTGCTCGATTAAGGGCTCTGACATTCCACACTCTGATCCGCAGAACGCCAGTTTTCTTTCTCCTGATAACGACGTCCTCTTGAGTAGTCCCCGCCCGGAGATCTGAATGGGGGACTATTTTACCTCCGGAATGTTTTACCCAAGAGGACGCCATCATCGTTTAATCATACAGTAGAGATGCATGCCCTCGGACAAAATTATGGCCGTAGTTTCCCCTTGCCTTCAGCCGTTCGGAGTACTAGCACAGCAAGGCTGTTTTGATTAGTGTTACAAGGCCAGATCAGTCAATCATCCAGACTGTTGCCCCTGCAACTACTGAAAAGGCTGCTGCCCCTCTTCAGGAACCACACGTTTGTCTGGCCTCTCAACAGATTCCCCTCCATTGTGGTTGCACCAACGGTACGGCTATCTGTATCGCTGAGGCACACAAGCCTCCCCACCAACGGCAAGGTCCATGGTTCTTGGGGATATATATATATATATATATATATATATATATATATATATATATATATATATATATATATAGCGAGAGAGAGAGAGAGAGAGAGAGAGTACAACTGTCGAACTGTGTGCCAGGACTTCTAGGCACCAGTTGTGAGTAGTGTTTGTTAACTATCATTATAGTAAGAAATTTCTATGACATTGTTATGAATCATAAAAAACTAATTGCCTGTATTTTCTGTTTGCATGAATCACGACGGGAAGCAAGTAATGCAAAAAGTCAAAATTGAGGAGAAAAATTTTGAAAGGTGCAAGTATTGGACGCAGGTTACATAAAACATTTTCCTCAGTAAGCTGTTTTATTCGGCGCAGCATAGGTAGGATGGCTACGCAAGTTGCTTGCATGGTTAAGCTTGGTGGCACCTCTTTTGATGTAGATATAAACCATTTCCTTATTATTTCCTTCCTTGGATTTTATTGGTGAAAAATTTACAGAAATTTTTGTGTGTTATACACATTGTTAGTAAAACAGAATAGTTTGACCATCATAATAGACGTAAAACAGGCTATGATATTACGTAATTTACATTTATCAAGTGTAATAATGAGTGTATGAAATTTTTAACATTTTTGTGATTTTTCTATTTTTTGCAAACCCATATAACATGGGTGAAAAACATATGCCAATTGCTGATAGCGATAGTGAAAATGTCATCAGCCAAGATAGTATAGAATTGCGAGATCGAACAATTGAAGTTCAGGCGCCATGCACGTCTACTGCAGAAGGTATAATTAGATCAGAAATGAGTGTTGCACGAGTGACAAATGACAGCGATGCACCCCAACAGAATAACCTTGACGACACTTTGTTTACAATTGGCGAGACAATGTCGCGCATCTCCCAGAGAGATATACCGCTTGTGAATGAAACATCAGAGAGCGATTTAAATTTCAATCTTGAGAACACATTACAAACACCACTTGGTCACAACACAAACATTAACTTGGGAAGTACAGCTGACAGCAACCACCATAGTACAACTGAAGCACTGCTATGGTATCTACTGTCTAATATAAATGCGAAATTTGATAGTATGAAACATAATATAAATACCAATTTCAGTGATTTAATACATGATATAAACATTTTAAAACAGCAACAAAATACTGTTACACAAGATCTAAATACAATGGAGCAAGAATAAAAAATAGTCTGCAAGGATTTGCAAGACACGGTCTCACAGGAATTCGATGACTTAGCCAATAATTTTCCACTGAAATCGACGTAAAATTGAATGATATGAAAACATAGGTAAAACATGAAGTGCTTTCTGAAGTTAACAGTAACATTACAGAGTTAAAACAGAAGGTAAATTCTTTTAATGACCATCGTAATCTAGTAGAACAACAGATAAAGAAAATCACAGACGTAAACACACACATTGAAGCAACACAAAACCAGTATGCTTGGACAGTAAAACAGGGAACCACTGTCGTTAACAAACTAAATAACGAATGTGAAGGTACCTCCAGCTGTCGACGAGCTTACTTTAAGGGTAGCAACATTAGAAGTTGACTCAGCATGTGCTAAGAAGGAGAAAGAGAAGATTAATGAAAATCTGAGTGTTATCATTAGTCAAGCTGAAGCAGGTACGGTAGATAAGGGTAACACCATTGCAGAGAAGTTAGTTACCGATTGTAAGTTATATGTAGATGTAGTAGAAATGGCTATTCAGAAAAAAGAAAATGAAACCGTGAACATGGTAAACATTAACCTACAAGCCGTGGAAAATAGGATCCGCGAACTTTTAGAAGAAAATATTACTGGATCTCGAATTATGAAAGTAAATAATACATAGGCTACAGTAAGCAAACCATAACTTCGTATCTATTCACAAACAGTCACGTGTGTCACAGCAGGTACCAGTAACAGTTGTAGATTGCAAAATGTAAACATACCCACAACTCCAATACCTGCACAATTACCAGCCGGAATTATAGACAACTACAATAACGACATAAATGCGATCAAAATGCCACGAGTCTATCAACTATTTTTGTAGACAAAGGTTTGCTGAGACATCGACAGTTTCCTACATTTCCTACCGAAGGTAAGAGAATGAATCCCGTAATATTTATTAGTGCTTTTCTTCGTGTATTTCCATGTAGCTGGACAGAAGCACAGAAAATCAGATTTGTCGTGGGATATTCGGAAGGCGATGTGCTCTTATGGGCAGCTGAATTGGCTGAATGTTGCAACACTTATGCCCAATTTTAACGAGCTTTCCTCGGCAAATACTGGTCTGAGGCAGTGCAAGGAAGACTCAGACGCGATGTGTTCAACCCTGCACAATTCAATGGCAAATATGGAAGTCTATGTGGATACTTAGTAAAATACCTGAACAAGGCACGCTACTGGACGAACCCAATATCACAGGTAGACATGTTAAAAATTTTGGAAGGTCGTTTACCATCGCACATTAGAGAAAAATTAGTCACAACACTCGAGCACGACACTGAATATTTTCTGTCAGTGCTCTATTCTGTCGACTTAATATATGAATAAAGACCTGTACCCCATAGAGCAACATAAAATCAGGCACAACAACAACATAATTTTGTAACTCAGTCACTAAAACGTGATTTAAACACACAGAAACGTTGGTACACACAGCAGCAATGCTACATACCCAGAGGTAATGAGTATGGTAACGGGAACAGAAAAAACAAACGATTCAAAAGAAATTTCCAAAACAACAGGGGTAATTTCAACGCACGAGCGGATTACGATTCACTATCACAACGCCCTATGCCGAGTATGAATAGAAACAGTCAGTCGCAGCAGTGGCTTACGCGCTGTAACAACGCCATGCCTCAACACTGTCCCACAGCCGACCTTTGGACAGCAAAATAACTGCACAGCAGCTTACGACATAAATTGGCGAAGTACACACATAGTCCAATTCACTGAAATTTCTCCAGGTAATGAACTAAGTCATACTTCACCGCCGGAAAACACCAAGCGGTCGTAGTTAAGCCCCAGGCTATTGACCTCTCAGGAAGTGGGGGCAAGGCAGAACTACAAACATGTTTCATAAGATTTGACAAATGACGTGACATCATGGATGATTTGTATCAGCTTGAGTTATATATAATAGATAAAGTTATGGAAGAACAAGTAGAAGTAATCATTAAGGTGAAGATATTTAACATTGACACACAGTTAATTTTAGATACAGATTCAATTACCATTGTAATGTCATATGCATTTTTTGTGAACTGAAGAATAGAGAAAATTACCTACATTTCCTCTACAAATTTGCAAGGTGCAAAATGCTACAGGCGGTAATACTATCAGCTACTTATTCCAGTACAAATTGACCATTTTATAGTGAAGTGCAACTTTTTGTAATTGACAAACGTATTGTTAATTGTCTTATTGGCATGGACACGTTTAGAATGTACAAGACACAGATTGACATAGGTAATGGCAAATGCCACTTTTATGTAAAGGATCAGATCTTTACTATTGATTTAGTCAAAACTCCTGATGAAAGTAAGAAAAACGAACCAGAGTCAAATGTTGTAGTACAATATTCCTTTACAGCTGTGTATTTCACAAACAAATGTGATACTGGAAGAGAAGTAAACACTGCGGTTAGTTACGAAATGGTAAAGCAGTAACAAATGAATTACAGGTACTAAATGAGATGCAATGACAAGAACTTTCTAACTTGTTATTTAAGTAGGCCAGTGTTTTCAGTAAGGAGCCAGGAGTAATCAAAGACTATGAATACAAATTTGAAGTCTATCCACCTGAGGCACTTTGTGGAATGTCATATCCTAATCCTATTCCATGGGCAAAACGAGAGGCACTAAGAGATGAGACCAATTGTATGATAAAATTGGGAATTATACAACCTTCATTTTCACCCTATTGTAGTCCAATATTACCAGTAAGCAAACCAAATGGTTCTGTAAGATTAGTTATTGATGCTAGAGGTATCAACAAGATTATAGTACCAGTACGCATAAGCAAAACAACTTGGATGCACAGCTTCTAAAGTTTTATAATACAGAATATTTCAGTCTACTCGATCGCAAAATGTCCTATTGCCAAATAAAGCTCCACGAAGTAGGTCGAAAATATACTGCATTTGTTTGTGGGAGCAGAAGTTACAAATTCTGTGTTTTACCTTTTGGACTGAACATTAGTGCAGGAGTGATTATACCTGCATTGGACAAGGTCTTAGGACCAGAATTGCTTAGCAAAGTCATTGTCTCTGTAGACGTCCTGCTAATAGCCAGATATATTTGGTTAGAACATATCAGGCTCACTGAACAGGTGCTTCAACAATTTTCAGATTATGCAGTAACAGCCAATTTAAAAAAGTTTGGTTTTGGTAAAGGAGTAAGTGAAATTTTTAGGAAATGTTGTGTCAGAACAAGGTATATTACTTGATCTGAAAAAACTTGATGACATACACAATTTTCCAGCTCCAAGGAATAAAAAATAACTAAAAGCCTTTTTAGAACTGGCTTCATTTTTTCGTAAATTCGTGCCACAACAACTGATGAACAGTGATGCATTGCTCAATTTAATACAACAACATAGGCTTTGGTTAAGGGATGATAAGTGGCAAGAGAACTTGGATAGCATTAAGCAGGCACTGGTAGAGGAATTACATGCTTGTGGAATATACTCTCAGTTATGTGATTGGATTTGTGATTTCCTCTCAGAGAGGTCACAGTTCGTAGTAATTGATGGAAAAGTCATCGAGTAAAACAGAAGTGATTTCTGGCGTTCCCCAAGGTAGTGTTATAGGCCCTTTGCTGCTCCTTATCTATGTAAACAATCTGAGCAGCCATCTTAGGTTGTTTGCAAATGACACTGTCGTTTATCGAGTAATAAAGTCATCAGAAGATCAAAACAAATTGCAAAACGATTTAGAAAAGATATGTGAATGGTGCAAAAATTGGCAGATGATCCTAAATAATGAAAAGTGTGAGGTCATCCACATGAGTGCTAAAAGGAATTCGTTAAACTTCAGTTACATGATGAATCAGTCTAATCTAAAAGCCGTAAATTCAACTAAATACCTAAGTATTACAATTACAAACAACTTAAATTGTAAGGAACACCTAGAAAATGTTATGGGGAAGGCTAGCCAAAGACTGCATTTTATTGGCAGGACACTTACAAAATTTAACAGTTCTACTAAGGAGACTGCCTACACTATGCTTGTCCATCCTCTTTCAGAATACTGCTGTGCAGTGTGGGATCCTTACCTGACAGGACTGAAAGTGTACATCGGAAATGTTCAAAGAAGGGCAGCACGTTTTGTATTATAGCGAAATATGGGAAAGAGTGTCACAGAAATGATACAGGATTTCGTTGCAACGAAATCTTCTCACGAAATTCTAATCACCAACTTTCTTCTCAAAATGCGAAAATATTTTGTTGACACCGACCTACATAGGAAGAAACGATCACGACGATAAAAGAAGGGAAATCAGAGCTCGTACGGAAAGATACAAGTGTTCGTTCTTTCCGCGTGCTATACGAGATTGTAATAATAGAGAATTGTGAAGGTGGTGCAATGAACCCTCGGCCAGGTACTTAAATGTGATTTTCAGAGCATTCATGTAGATGTAGATGTAGATGCCTTATCTATGCTACAACAAGGTTCAGAGGAATTTGGTGAATTAACAGAGCAAGATGCAGAAATCAAAACATTATTGATGCAAGGTACAACACAACAATCTGATTATCATAAGTTTTGTAAGCAGATGAAAATTATACAACAGCAAGATCGCAGATGGAGCAAGGTCATGCAAAACCTTAAGGAAGATGAAAATGTGAATGTAAGTAAATGGTATCAGGAGTACACGGGCCAGCCAGAGTGGCCGTGTGGTTCTGGGCGCTACAGTCTGGAACCGAGCGTCCGCTACGGTCGCAGGTTCGAATCCTGCCTCGGGCATGGATGTGTGTGATGTCCTTAGGTTAGTTAGGTTTAATTAGTTCTAAGTTCTAGTCGAATGATGACCTCAGAAGTTAAGTCGCATAGTGCTCAGAGCCATTTGGACCATTTGAGTACACAGGCGTTTTGTTTCACAGGAAAAATGAAAAATCTGATAATATCGACGAATTTATAAGACACACATATGAAGTACAGGGACATTATGGAATGAGCACATGTACTGCAAAAAATGCAACACTTTGCTATTTTCCAAATTTGTGAAGGCGAGTCCTACAGGTATTAAGGAAGAATGCAATATGTCAAAAATCAAAACAGTCTAATGTGTCTGAGCTACACCCAACTTAGATGTTGTATCCCTGGATGTAGCTACTCCATATTCAAAAAATAAAGGAAGAGTACATTCCGTAGTAGCACTATATGACATTTTCTCAAAAACATATCAAAATGTCTGCCATTAAAAACTCAACAGTCACAAATATCAGAAACATAACTGAGGGAGACTCTTTGGGAAGAGTAGGTAAACAGAGGTACTACTAACTGAAAGTGCTTCATATTTCGTTGGGCGAAAGTGGAAACAATTTATGACCGCACAAGGCATAAAGCACATATTAGTAAGCCTTTTTCACCGAGAAGCAAGCCCAGTTGAATGAATCTTTAAAGAATTTAACCAGTTTATTAGGACATACACCACTCACAAACACACCCGGTGCGTAGAATATGTAAGTCCTTTCATGCAAGTTGTCAGTAACCTTCCACATTCTTCAACAGGTTTCACACCTAATGAACTGATTTTCCAGACAAAGCAAACGAATGAGTGGGAGTCACCCATACCAAAGGTACCAACTACAGAAATGACACTACAAGACAAAATCAAACAAGGCATGATAACACTATAAAACAAGGCCGAGTATAGAAAGAAAATTTATAACAAGAAACTGAAACAGGTTACACAGTTTTTTGAAGGGCAACGAGTTCTCTTACTGATGCATCCTAAGTCGACAAAAATTGGCTAAGTAAATAAGAAGTGGCACTTATGCTATTCAGGACCATATGTAATTTCCATAAGACCATATCTTGGGACATACAGATTAGCCTATGAGAAAACAGAAAGGAACAAGGGTCTCTACCCTCATAAAGATATAAAAGCCTTTATAGAATGACAAAGCATGGTGACAATTTTTTTGTCACAAGATAAACGTACATAGTGTACATAATTCTAAGTGTAATTTATCTTCTGGAATGTATTTTAAGATAAAGTAATTTGTATAGGCATAAGTAATCCTTTTCATTTGACCACAATGGCATAAAATTAACAGCGATGAGAAGTAACACTCTTCATGCGAAGCGAAAGTATAAACGCAATTAACGTATGGCTCAATCGTCGCCCATTTAGCAATACGCGCTGACGCCAGTAGCAGGAGAGGAGACTTTGACCTCTGTGCATGCACGACTACTGGCAGAAGGCATAACCAAAATAGGAATGCAATGTGTACTTAACCTATATACAAAGTAAACGGAAATACTGCGCAAATAAATCTACTGTCTAAGGACTAGGGAACCTATTGATATATGTACACAGAGATTTAATTAAATAGTAAGCTATATACAACATATTTACAACCAAAAGGAAGCAATATGAAAAACTGTACAAGACGTGTAAGCTAAGGACTAATGACAAAATACCGTAAGAAATGTCAGATGATTTTCTTTGCAGGGCAAGTGATCATAAAGGGTAACAGAATAATCAAACGCCTATGATTTTAAGCAAAATTTGGAAATACCTGTGGACGTATGTAATGACCAAATATATCAGTGGCCACCGAGCTATGAAATGGAATTTGTTTTAAGTAATATTCTTTCAGCGACCAGTGCATCGTCACGGCGCAGAAGAAGAGAATTGCGTGGAGAGTAGCAGGTACCAAATGAAGAAACGGGCCACACCTCAAGTAAACAATTAAGTTATAAAGATATTTACAATATAGTTCATAAGCAAATGATAAATCGCAGTGTGTCTCCATGACATTTATCAGTATCTATTCGCTGCAGAGTGCACATACACATTTAAGCATGAGATTTTACAAAAACCAATTAATATTTTGTGGTGTCACATGAAAGCTTGACATTTCCAGGCATTTGAGAAAGATAAGTGTTTGATGATCAAAACATCAGATTTCACACCACGAATTGAAGAAAACAGCATTAGCACATGAAGAAACAGCGTGACACTTCGTCAAAGATTAGTCGGTAAAAAATTTTTCAATGAAGCAAAAGTTCTTTGGTAACAAGTCCATGATTGTACGAGTAAAATTCCCTCAGAAATCCTTGAAAGAGTGGATGAGCATTTCCTTTCTTTCCTTCCAAACAAAGGAGGCGGCTCCAGGCGTAGATAGGCCGGCAATGGGCGATGTTGTAGTCCTATTTAGAATTTTTTTTCTCCCTCCTCTACCTAAGAAAGAGATGAGCTTCCATAAGTGGTAAAAGACAATCTATAAAATGAACCAAAAGTGTATCATATGCTTGTATTGTGTCGTAAAAATGTGACATGTAATTAATTTGTGTATGTGATGTAAATGGAGATAAGTCGAAGCTATGAAACAAACTGAAGTAACAGAATCCAGTTAATGAACATTGTTATGATGTTTTGAAACTTAAGAAATTTATGCATGTTATATAACCAATGGCTGGAATGTCAGTCATAGATATAAGCTACCATGTTATGTATATTGTGAACTCAATATCTGTATGATTTTTCATTGGAAACCAAAATCTATATGAAATAATGTACTTCAAAGACAAGCAATTTATACAATGTTTTTGACGGCTTGTCTTTCAACAAGTCCATGGTCAAGTGTGGTGACATGAACATGTGTGTGCAGTGAAATAACTTATGAATATCGTGGCTCACAAAGCTAGATACACGGACAATTGAAATATAGTTCTTTAAGCAGGTTCTCACAGCATCAATGGCTGCTGTTGGTCAGGGTTCTCTCCTCTTAAAATGCGAGTACGATGGGTAGTTCTGACTCGCGGGCCTTAAAAATGGAGATTTTCTGCCTCAGCATCATATACCAAACAATTAGCACACACTCACTGCACCCAGAATGAAGACAATAGCCACAGCAAATCTTCCATACGTGGCTCTTAGGTGAACGTGTGGCACTCAATATGACATCAAGACTAAGAAAACGAGTGCATGCACGTGCAAGCCTAGCATATAGCATGATGACCATTAGCAACTAGCTCTTGCAGTCAAATCAGCCAGTACGCCAGCCCAAAACCTAGCAGCGTCATTGGAGCAAACTGGACGTTTTTCTTAGCACACTAAATTTAAATATGTAATGGACTTACATATATTGTACATAATATTTTAATTTCTTGTAGAACTTTGACATACATAGGATAAGCTGACATATCCATTCCACAAAAAAAAAGAAGCTGACAATAAAGGACATAGACCCCTATTGATAAATGTAAGTAAAAAAAACATTATGTGTCTCCAAAACATATCAACGTACAGTGCAGGGGCAAAAGTATAAGAACATGATGAAAGGCCTCCAGGATGCCATAAAATTAAGAGAAAAGAAACACGGAGTAACCAGAGTTGGCAAAGACATTAATTATGAATGCGTGGTAAGGCGCAGACAAACGAAAACATTTTCTCATTCAATTTGTTCTACAGTTTTTTGCTTTAGATGGACACAGACTTTCTTGTATGTAGAATGAATGCGATTTTAGAGATGAAGGATTGCGATATCAATGCACTATATCTGTAAGAGAATAATATAATGTTACAGAAACATATCAAGCATTTTATTTATTTAAGTAAGTGAAGAGAAAAATTACAGGAAGAGGATTTTCGTGATTATGACAAGCACCAGTGTCCCTGAAGTGCTGAGCCGCCTGCAGAATCCACAAAAATGTAAGGAAGACCGATGCCCAAAAGAATACCAATAAGCACAGAACGTTTGATTACAAACGGTGCGTACTAGACTGAAGTCTCTGAAACACTGTATTGTTGTTGTGGTCTTCAGTCCTGAGACTGGTTTTATGCAGCTCTCCATGCTACTCTATCCTGTGCAAGACTCTTCATCACCCAGTACCGACTGCAACTTACATCCATCTGAATCTGTTTAGTGTATTCATCTCTTGGTCTGCCTCTACGATTGAGGATGCCGAAGAAATTAAAGAAATGTATGATGAGATGTTGTTGTTGTTGTCTTCAGTCCTGAGACTGGTTTGATGCAGCTCTCCATGCTACTCTATCCTGTGCAAGCTTCTTCATCTCCCAGTACCTACTGCAATCTACATCCTTCTGAATCTGCTTAGTGTAGTCATCTCTTGGTCTCCCTCTACGATTTTTACCCTCCACGCTGCCCTCAATACTAAATTGGTGATCCCTTGATGCCTCAGAACATGTCCTACCAACCGATCCCTTCTTCTGGTCAAGTTGTGCCACAAACTTCTCTTCTCCCCAATCCTATTCAATACTTCCTCATTATTTATGTGATCTACCCATCTAATCTTCAGCATTCTTCTGTAGCACCACATTTCGACAGCTTCTATTCTCTTCTTGTCCAAACTATTTATCGTCCATGTTTCACTTCCATACATGGCTACACTCCATACAAATACTTTCAGAAATGACTTCCTGACACTTAAATCTATACTCGATGTTAACAAATTTCTCTACTTCAGAAACGCTTTCCTTGCCATTGCCAGTCTACATTTTATATCCTCTCTATTTCGACCATCATCAGTTATTTTACTCCCCAAATGGCAAAACTCCTTTACCACCTTATGTGTCTCATTTCCTAATCTAATTCCTTCGGCATCACCCGACTTAATTCGACTACCTTCCATTATCCTTGTTTTGCTTTTGTTGATGTTCATCTTATATCCTCCTTTCAAGACACTGTCTATTCCATTCAACTGCTCTTCCAAGTCCTTTGTTGTCTCTGACAGAATTACAATTTCATCGGCGAACTTCAAAGTTTTTATTTCTTCTTCATGGATTTTAATACCTACTCCGAATTTTTCTTTTGTTTCCTTTACTGCTTGCTCAATATACAGATTGGGGAGAGGCTGCAACCCTGCTTCCCTTTCATGTCCCTCGACTCTTATAACTGCCGTCTGGTTTCTGTACAAATTGTAAATACCCTTCGCTCCCTGTATTTTACCCCTGCCACCTTTGGAATTTGAAAGAGAGTATTTAATTTTCCTGTAGGCAGTATCTATCTCACTCCTAGTGAGATAAGCCTCTACATCCTTACATTTGTCCTCTAACCATTTTGACCTTCCTGTCGATCTCATTTTTGAGACGTTTGTATTCCTTTTTGCCTGCTTCATTTAGTGCATTTTTATATTTTCTCCTTTCATCAATTAAATTCAATAATTTTTCTGTTACCCAAGGATTTCTACTAGCCCTCGTCTTTTTACCTACTTGATCCTCTGCTGCCTTCACTACTTCATCCCTCAAAGCTACCCATTCTCCTTCTACTGTATTTCTTTCCCCCATTTCTGTGAATTGTTCCCTTATGCTCTCCCTGAAATGCTGTACAACCTCTGGTTCTTTCAGTTTATCCAGGTCCCATCTCCGTAAATTCCCACCTTTTTGCAGTTTCTTCAGTTTTAATCTACAGTTCGTAACCAATAGATAGTGATCAGAGTCCACATCTGGGTAGCTTTGAGGGATGAAGTAGTGAAGGCAGCAGAGGATCAAGTAGGTAAAACAACGAGGGCTAGTAGAAATCCTTGGGTAACAGAAGAAATATTGAATTTAATTGATGAAAGGAGAAAATATAAAAATGCAGTAAATGAAGCAGGCAAAAAGGAATACAAACGTCTCAAAAACAAGATCGACAGGAAGTGCAAAATGGCTAAGCAGGGATGGCTAGAGGACAAATGTAAGGATGTAGAGACTTTCTCACTAGGGGTAAGATAGATACTGCCTACAGGAAAATTAAAGAGACCTTTGGAGAAAAGAGAACCATGTATATGAATATCAAGAGCTCAGATGGAAACGCAATTCTGAGCTAAAAAGGGAAAGCAGAAAGGTGGAAGTCATAAATAGAGAGTCTATACAAGGGCGATTTATTTGAGGCCAATATTATGGAAATGGAAGAGGATGTAGATGAAGATGAAATGGGAGATATGGTAGTGCGTGAAGAGTTTGACAGAGCACTGAAAGACCTAAGCCAAAACAAGGCCCCAGGAGTAGACAACATTCCATTAGAACTGCTGATAGCCTTGGGAGAGCCAGTCCTAACAAAACTCTACCATGTGGTGAGAAAAATGTATGACACAGGTGAAATACCCTCAGACTTCAAGAAGAATATAATAATTCCAATCCCAAAGAAAGCAGGTGTTGGCAGATGTGAAAATTACCGAACTATCAGTTTAATAACTCACAGCTGCAAAATACTAACGCGAATTCTTTACAGACGAATGGAAAAACTGGTAGAAGCTGACCTCGTGGAAGATCAGTTTGGATTCCGTAGGAATGTTGGAACACGTGAGGCAATACTGACCCTACGGCTTATCTTAGAAGCTACATTGAGAAAAGGCAAACTTATGTTTCTAGCATTTGTAGACTTAGAGAAAGCTTTTGACAATGTTGACTGGAATACTCTTTTTCAAATTCTGAAGGTGGCAGGGGGAAAATACAGGGAGCGAAAGGTTATTTACAATTTGTACAGAAAACAGAAGGCAGTTATAAAGAGTCGAGGTGGTTGGGAAGGGAGTAAGACAGGGTTGTAGCGTCTCCCCGAAGTTATTCAATCTGTATATTGAGCAAGCAGTGAAGGAAACAAAAGAAAAATTCGGAGTAGGTATTAAAATCCATGGAGAAGAAATAAAAGCTTTGAGGTTCTGATGACATTGTAATTCTGCCAGAGACAGCAAAGGACCTGGAAGAGAAGTTGAACAGAATGGAAAGTGTCTTGAAATGAGGATATAAGATGAACATCAACAAAAGCAAAACGATGATAATGGAACGTAGTCGATTTAAATCAAGCAATGCTGAGGTAATAGATTAGGTAATGAGACGTTGAAAGTAGTAAAGGAGTTTTGCTATTTGGTGAGCAAAATAACTGATGATGGTCGAAATAGAGAGGATATAAAATGTAGACTGGCAATGGCAAGGAAAGCGTTTCTGAAGAAGAGAAATTTGTTAACATCAGGTATAGATTTAATGTGTCAGGAAGTCGTTTCTGAAAGTATTTGTATGGAGTGTAGCCATGTATGGAAGTGAAATGTGGACGATAATAGTTTGGACAAGAAGAGAACAGAAGCTTTTGAAATGTGGTACTACAGAAGAATGCTGAAGATTAGATGGGTAGATCACATAAATAATGAGGAGGTATTGAATAGGATTGGGGAGAAGAGTAGTTTGTGGCACAACTTGACTAGAAGAAGGGATCGGTTGGTGGGACATGTTCTGAGGCATCAAGGGATCACCAATTTAGTACTGGAGGGCAGCGTGGAGGGTAAAAATCGTAGAGGCAGACCAAGAGATGAATACATTAAACAGATTCAGAAGGATGTAGGTTGCAGTCGGTACTGGGTGATGAAGAGGCTTGCACAGGATAGAGTAGCATGGCGAGCTGCATCAAACCAGTCTCAGGACTGAAGACAACAACAACAACATCTCATCATACATTTCTTTAATTTCTTCGGCATCCTCAGAGCTTCTTAGGATGTAAACGTGTACTACTGTAGTAGGCGTGTGCTTCGTATCTATCTTGGCCACATTAAGGCGTTCACTATGCTGTTTGTAGTAGCTTACCCGCTATTTTGTTATTCAGTATTAAACCTAGTCCCGGATTACCCCTATTTGAGGACAAACAAAGTGAAGAGAACAATATAAGGCGTTCATCTCACGTACCAAAACCAAAAGAATAACCGTATTTTGAAATGTATGCAACCCAGTCTCTTAAAGATGAGCCAGCAACAGCAGAAGAAGCAATGAGTGGCACAAACTCTCAAGAATGGTAAGAAGGGATAGAGGGAGGATCTTTATGTAAGAACAAAACCTTTGAATGGGTAAATATGCCAGCAGATAAGAAGCCATTGCAGGCATTCACTTTGAAGATCCCTAAAAATTCATCACCAAGATATAAAGCACGACTTGTAATTAAAGGATATTCGCAAAAACAGGGGGTAGATTACAGAGGATCTTCTTCACCTGTAGTCACGTATGCCTCATTGAGATATTTTTAGCTTTGGCAGAAAAATAAAATTTAAAAATTATTCAAATGTATGGAAAAACAGCATATTTAAATGGGAAATTTGGAGGAGGAGATACAAGAGTGAGTAAAAAGAAAACATTAAATATTTATTTAAATATCATTTATTGTGCAGAAGTGGTTCAAAGCTGCATCACTTTACTACACAATCTGCCCCACGCTCAATGAAAGTCCTTCAGCGCTTACAAAGTGCACAAATTACTTTAGAAAAAATTCTTTTGGTAGTCTGCACAACCACTCATGCACCTCGTAGCGTACCTCTTGACCAGAACAGCTCTTCTTTCCTCCCGTTGCGTCTTTCAGTGGTCCAAAGATATGGAGATCACTTGGGGCATGGTCTGGTGAGTATGGTGGATGAGGAAGACACTCAAAATTCAGGTCTGTGATTGTTGCAACTGTTGTACGGGCAGTGTGAGTCCTTGCATTGTCATGTTGCAGATGGACACGTGCTGACAGTAATCCACGTTGCTTTGATTTGATTGTTGGCCGCAGATGATTTTTTAGATGTGTGTATGCTGCACTGGAGACAGTGGTCCCTCTAGGCATGTAATGTTCCAAAGTGACGCCTTTTTCGTCCCAAAAGAGAGTCAGCATAATTTTCCCTGCTGATGGTTCTGTTCGAAACGTTTTTGCTATTGGTGATGAGAAATGGCGCCATTCCTTGCTCGCTCTCTTCCTTTCCGGTTGGTGGAAGTGAACCCAGGTTTCGTCTCCAGTAACGATTCTTGCAAGAAGCCATCACCTTCTCGTTCAAAGCGCCGAACAAGCTTTTCACAAGCATCAACACGTCGCTCTCTCATTTCAGGAGTCAGCTTCCGTGGCACCCATCTTGCAGACTCTTTGTGAAACTGGAGCACATCATGCCCAATGTGGTGTGCTGGCCCATGGCTAACCTGTAAACATGCTGCAATGTCACTCGGCGGTTTTCCTTCACTATGGCTGCAATGTCCTGTGGAGTCACAACTCGTTGTGCCTGACCTGGATGAGGAGTATCTTCCACTAAAGTCACACCATTTGCGAACTTTCTACTCCATTCGTAGACTTGCTGCTGTGACAAACATGCATCACCGTACTGAACATTCATTCGTCGATGAATTTCAATAGGTTTCACATTTTCACAATGCAAAAACCGAATAACAGAACGCTGTTCTTCCCTGGTGCAAGTCGCAAGTGGGGCAGCCATCTTTATACTGATGCTACGACAGTATGTGTGCATCTACACTATGCTGCCACCTACAGGCCATTCTGCACGCTGTCTGTAGCACGCTTACCAACTTACAGGATAACGGCGCGAAATTTCGATTTGTTATTACAAATTTAAGGTTTTTATTTGACTCGCCCTCGTATTTGTCATTCAACCAAGAGAAGCTATGAAAACCAGATCGGAAAGGGAAATATTTGGCGTTTGCAAAAAAGTATTTATGGACTTAAACAGAGTGGACATTCTGGAATCGATGTCCACATAACACTCTAATAAATATGAATATGAAGCAATCTAAGGCAGATCCCAGTATATACTATAAACGTGAAAGAGAATGGATAATAATAATTGCAATATTGGTGGACGACTTCTTTATCCTGGCTGAAAACAAAAGTCAAATGAGAATTTTTAAGAAACAGCTGCAAACCAAGTTTAAGGTGCATGATTTGGGAGAAGTTAAACGTTATTTAGATATGCAGATTACTAAGGATGAAGAGAGGTAAGAACTGAGAATAAATTAATCATCATATACAGAAAAAATCTCAAAGAAATTGGGTATGAGTGATTGTAAACCCATAACTAATCCAATGGCTGTAGGAGTGAAGTAAAATATAAATGAAACAGATGTGGAATTGATAAGAATGTTCCTTATTTAGAAGCAGTAGGGGGTCAGTTATATTTGTCTCAAAAGTCAGCAGATATTGCAGAGATCCAAAGGAAAATAACTGGTGAGCTGTGAAAAGGTTATTGCGATACCTAAGAGGAACTTCAAACAACGAATTAAGACATAGTAGAGAAGGTAGTCCAAATCTAGAAGGCTACAGCGATGCAGACTGGGGGAGTGAAGTGGGAGATAGGCACTCCACTACTGGCTGCTGCTTTAAATTAATGGGAGGTTTCATTTCCTGGTCCTATCAAAAGTAAAAACTGTTGTAATGAGTACTGTAGAGGACGAGTATATGTAGTAGTCTTACTCTACACAGGAAGCATTGTGGCTAACATTAATAAGTGAAACAGAACCCAATTTAATAATGGAACCCATAACGATCTTCTGTGACAGTAAACCTAGCTAAAAGTGATGTCACTAGCGCTAGAACAAATCATATTCATATAAGGCACCGTTTTATTCGGGACCACATAGAGCGACAAAACATCGCCGTGGAATACCTGTGCACAGATGACATGTTGGCTGACCTTCTGACAAAACCCTTGGACAAAGAGACGTTTGAAAACTCTGTAGGACTATTTGGTTTACCTTGGAAGGCATGCCACAAAACATATATGCTCAAAGGGGTGGAGGGTTTGTTGGAATTGTGTGAACAATATACACGACTGGAAATTGAAATAAGAACACTGTGAATTCATTGTCCCAGGAAGGCGAAACTTTATTGACACATTCCTGGGGTCAGATACAACACATGATCACACTGACAGAACCACAGGCACTTAGACACAGGCAACAGAGCATGCACAATGTCGGCACTAGTACAGTGTATATCCACCTTTCGCAGCAATGCAAGCTGCTATTCTCCCATGGAGACGATCGTAGAGATGCTGGATGTAGTCCTGTGGAACGGCTTGCCATGCCATTTCCACCTGGCGCCTCAGCTGGACCAGCGTTCGTGCTGGACGTGCAGACCGCGTGAGACGACGCTTCATACAGTCCCAAACAAGCTCAATGGGGGACAGATCCGGAGATATTGCTGGCCAGGGTAGTTGACTTACACCTTCTAGAGCACGTTGGGTGGCACGGGATACATGCAGGCGTGCATTGTCCTGTTGGAACAGCAGGTTCCCTTGCCGCTCTAGGAATGGTAGAACGATGGGTTCGATGACGGTTTGGATGTACCGTGCACTATTCAGTGTCCCCTCGACGATCACCAGAGGTGTACGCCCAGTGTAGGAGATCGCTCCCCACACCATGATGCCGGGTGTTGGCCCTGTGTGCCTCGGTCGTATGCAGTCCTGATTGTGGCCCTCAACTGCACGGCGCCAAACACGCATACGACCATCATTGGCACCAAGGCAGAAGCGACTCTCATCGCTGAAGACGACACGTCTCCAATCGTCCCTCCATTCACGCCTGTCGCGACACCACTGGAGGCGGTCTGCACGATGTTGGGGCGTGAGCGGAAGACGGCCTAACGGTGTGCGGGACCGTAGCCCAGCTTCATGGAGACGGTTGCGAATGGTCCTCGCCGATACCCCAGGAGCAACAGTGTCCCTAATTTGCTGGGAAGTGGCGGTGCGGTCCCCTATGGCACTGCGTAGGATCCTACGGTCTTGGCGTGCATCCGTGCGTTGCTGCGGTCCGGTCCCAGGTCGACGGGCACGTGCACCTTCCGCCGAACACTGGCGATAACATCGATGTACTGTGGAGACCTCACGCCCCACGTGTTGAGCAATTCGGCGGTACGTCCACCCGGCCTCCCGCATGCCCACTATACGCCCTCGCTCAAAGTCCGTCAACTGCACATACGGTTCACGTCCACGCTGTCGCGGCATGCTACCAGTGTTAAGGACTGCGATGGAGCTCCGTATGCCACGGCAAACTGGCTGACACTGACGGCGGCGGTGCACAAATGCTGCGCAGCTAGCGCCATTCAACGGCCAACACCGCGGTTCCTGGTGTGTCCGCTGTGCCGTGCGTGTGATCATTGCTTGTACAGCCCTCTCGCAGTGTCCGGAGCAAGTATGGTGGGTCTGACACGCCGGTGTCAATGTGTTCTTTTTTCCATTTCCAGGAGTGTATTTCGTGTGAAACGGCGGCAAAGTGCATAATGTGGAATATAATAGACCTCCCTGGTGCTATTGTACACTCTCAGTTTTACGTATGTAATTAAATGTTCCTTGGTTGTTGTGTTCAATGTATTTTACCTAGGAGTGCGAATATAGTTACTGGCACTAAATGTGTTTTACTCACTATTACTAATTCACCTGTGTCAACTCTAACAGTATAAGTAATAAAATTTGTGTAACAAGGCAAAAATCTGTTTGTTTAGTTAGTTTTCTCTTTAGTTTCATATTTTATTTTGCTGTCTGCCAGGCACTTTACACCAAAGAGTAAGTGATCCTACTTTTGGCTGAAACATTGTGAAACCCTGCTTGTGCTACAATCTTAATGTGGCGTAGTGAATGTCATTTTTTTCCCTCTAATATTGTAGTTATACATCATTGTTCATGTTGAAGTGCAATGAACAACAAAGATCATGAGGGAATAAGTATAGTGTGAATACGATAGATCGCTACTCACATGCCAAGTAGCAGGCAGGCACGATGAAAAGAGTGTTCACAAAGGTTTTCAGACAAAACCTTCTTCAGAAACGAAACGAAGCACACATACACGTTGGTACAATCCTGCACACAAAACACACACACACACATGGCCGTTATCTCCTGCAGTTCTAGTCATTTTGTTTTAAACAAAAGGCGGTGGACATGTGAATAATGAATAATAATCACCGCGATAAATTTAGGGCGTTAGATGCTGCCCCAGCAATCAACATGGTTACGTAGCTGTGTGTTGTGTGGGAATGAGACCATTGAGAGAGTGTGGCTCGGATATCGGAGCGTTTGCGATTTGAAAGGCAATGAAAAACACAGGCAAGGAGAGAAAGAATGGACCTTGAGGAAAGTAAGGCAAAGCTAAAGTCAAATGATGGAGGCAAAACCACTATAACATAAGTAAACTGCGCAACCATAATTCATATATATAGAAGAAAATATTTCTTGAACAGTTCCACTTATAAATAACATGTGATTCTTTTAAAGTTTCGATTAAGATCGGATCGATTAGTAAATCCATAAACAGTGCAAGCTGACATTTTTTATGAAACAACTAATTATCCACACAATCAAAGTAGCCAACACGTCAAAGCTGGACATGGGCAGGTCAGAGTGACGTCGAGGGGCAGTATCACCACGGTGAACCGTCGAGGTATGAATTTGGTGAACCTAATGTTTAAGCTACTCAAGATGGTGGACTTCGGCTTCAAGTTTGTGACGTAATGACAACTCATTTCTTTGTTTACCTACATGATAATTGAGTACAGAATGGCATCCTGTTAATTAAAGATGCACACAACACAAATTAAGAAATAGTGTCAAGCCTAGATGAGGTAATTTTGAAACATGATTTGTTTACGAAAAACAGTGTGTTTTAGGGAATGCATATTTGTAAAATTCTGCTAAAGCTGTCACTATATTTCAAACAAAGTATTGTATTCACTACTACTCACCAAATTTGCCTGCTTAGTCATCTTGAACTGAACATTTAATTATGTGCGTATGTGTATAGTATTTAGAAATCTTACAGCATGTCATAAAAGAAACAGGATATTACAGAATACTCTAAGACTATAGTAATTTCGTAAATCTTACTAAAATGGATAATTCAGCTTAAAGAGCACATTCGTGTATCCAGATTTCCATTGATATATCTAGTTTCAAGCTTTTCGTATTGTTTTCGGGACGCCAGTATTGCATTATCTCATATTTGGTTCTTTATTATGCCTCAATGCCATATGTGCCAGAAAATAAAAATGTACAACTGAAATTGATAGAACAGTTGAAACTCCTCCCCCCATGAACCAAGGACCTTGCCGTTGGTGGGGAGGCTTGCGTGCCTCAGCGATACAGATGGCTGTACCGTAGGTGCAACCACAAAGGAGGGGTATCTGTTGAGAGGCCAGACAAACGTGTGGTTCCTGAAGAGGTGCAGCAGCCTTTTCAGTAGTTGCAGGGGCAACAGTCTGGATGATTGACTGATCTGGCCTTGCAACATTAACCAAAACGGCCTTGCTGTGCTGGTACTGCGAACGGCTGAAAGCAAGGGGAAACTACAGCCGTAATTTTTCCCGAGGACATGCAGCTTTACTGTATGATTAAATGATGATGGCATCCTCTTGGGTAAAATATTCCGGAGGTAAAATAGTCCCCCATTCGGATCTCCGGGCGGGGACTACTCAGGAGGATGTCGTTATCAGGAGAAAGAAAACTGGCGTTCTACGGATCGGAGCGTGGAATGTCAGATCCCTTAATCGGGCAGGTAGGTTAGAAAATTTAAAAAGGGAAATGGATAGGTTAAAGTTAGATATAGTGGGAATTAGTGAAGTTCGGTGGCAGGAGGAACAAGACTTCTGGTCAGGTGACTACAGGGTTATAAACACAAAATTAAATAGGGGTAATGCAGGAGTAGGTTTAATAATGAATAGGAAAATAGGAATGCGGGTAAGCTACTACAAACAGCATAGTGAACGCATTATTGTGGCCAAGATAGATACGAAGCCCACACCTACTACAGTAGTACAAGTTTATATGCCAACTAGCTCTGCAGATGATGAAGAAATTGAAGAAATGTATGATGAAATAAAAGAAATTATTCAGATAGTGAAGGGAGACGAAAATTTAATAGTAATGGGTGACTGGAATTCGAGTGTAGGAAAAGGGAGAGAAGGAAACATAGTAGGTGAATATGGATTGGGGCTAAGAAATGAAAGAGGAAGCCGCCTAGTAGAATTTTGCACAGAGCACAAATTAATCATAGCTAACACTTGGTTTAAGAATCATGAAAGAAGGTTGTATACGTGGAAGAACCCTGGAGATACTAAAAGGTATCAGATAGATTATATAATGGTAAGACAGAGATTTAGGAACCAGGTTTTAAGTTGTAAGACATTTCCAGGGGCAGATGTGGACTCTGACCACAATCTATTGGTTATGACCTGTAGATTAAAACTGAAGAAACTGCAAAAATGTGAGAAATTAAGGAGATGGGACCTGGATAAACTGAAAGAACCAGAGGTTGTACAGAGTTTCAGAGAGAGCATAAGGGAACAATTGACAGGAATAGGGGAAAGAAATACAGTAGAAGAAGAATGGGTAGCTCTGAGGGATGTAGTAGTGAAGGCAGCAGAGGATAAAGTAGGTAAAAAGACGAGGGCTGCTAGAAATCCTTGGGTAACAGAAGAAATATTGAATTTAATTGATGAAAGGAGAAAATATAAAAATGCAGTAAATGAAGCAGGCAAAAAGGAATACAAACGTCTCAAAAATGAGATCGACAGGAAGTGCAAAATGGCTAAACAGGGATGGCTAGAGGACAAATGTAAGGATGTAGAAGCTTATCTCACTAGGGGTAAGATAGATACTGCCTACAGGAAAATTAGAGAGACCTTTGGAGAGAAGAGAACCACGTGTATGAATATGAAGAGCTCAGATGGCAGCCCAGTTCTAAGCACAGAAGGGAAGGCAGAAAGGTGGAAGGAGTATATAGAAGGTTTATACAAGGGCGATGTACTTGAGGACAATATTATGGAAATAGAAGAGGATGTAGATGAAGACGAAATGGGAGATACGATACTGCGTGAAGAGTTTGACAGAGCACTGAAAGACCTGAGTCGAAACAAGGCCCCCGGAGTAGACAAAATTCCATTAGAACTACTGACGGCCTTGGGAGAGCCAGTCATGACAAAACTCTACCAGCTGGTGAGCAAGATGTATGAGACAGGCGAAATACCCTCAGACTTCAAGAAGAATACAATAATTCCAATCCCAAAGAAAGCAGGTGCTGACAGATGTGAAAATTACCGAACTATCAGTTTAATAAGCCAAGGCTGCAAAATACTAACGCTAATTCTTTACAGACGAATGGAAAAACTGGTAGATGCAGACCTCGGGGAGGATCAGTTTGGATTCCGTCGAAATGTTGGAACACGTGAGGCAATACTGACCTTACGACTTATCTTAGAAGAAAGATTAAGAAAAGGCAAACCTACGTTTCTAGCATTTGTAGACTTAGAGAAAGCTTTTGACAATGTTGACTGGAATACTCGTTTTCAAATTCTAAAGGTGGCAGGGGTAAAATACAGGGAGCGAAAGGCTATTTATAATTTGTACAGAAACCAGATGGCAGTAATAAGAGTTGAGGGGCATGAAAGGGAAGCAGTGGTTGGGAAAGGAGTGAGACAGGGTTGTAGCCTCTCCCCGATGTTATTCAATCTGTATATTGAGCAAACAGTAAAGGAAACAAAAGAAAAATTTGGAGTAGGTATTAAAATTCATGGAGACGAAGTAAAAACTTTGAGGTTCGCCGATGACATTGTAATTCTGTCAGAGACGGCAAAGGACTTGGAAGAGCAGTTGAACGGAACGGACAGTGTCTTGAAAGGAGGATATAAGATGAACATTAACAAAAGCAAAACGAGGATAATGGAATGTAGTCAAATTAAATCGGGTGATGCTGAGGGAATTAGATTAGGAAATGAGACACTTAAAGTAGTAAAGGAGTTTTGCTATTTAGGAAGTAAAATAACTGATGACTGTCGAAGTAGAGAGGATATAAAATGTAGACTGGCAATGGCAAGGAAAGCGTTTCTGAAGAAGAGAAATTTGTTAACATCGAATATAGATTTATGTATCAGGAAGTCGTTCCTGAAAGTATTTGTTTGGAGTGTAGCCATGTATGGAAGTGAGACATGGACGATTACTAGTTTGGACAAGAAGATAATAGAAGCTTTCGAAATGTGGTGCTACAGATGAATACTGAAGATAAGGTGGATAGATCACGTAACTAATGAGGAGGTATTGAATAGGATTGGGGAGAAGAGAAGTTTGTGGCACAACTTGACTAGAAGAAGGGATCGGTTGGTAGGACATGTTTTGAGGCATCAAGGGATCACAAATTTAGCATTGGAGGGCAGCGTGGAGGGTAAAAATCGTAGAGGGAGACCGAGAGATGAGTACACTAAGCAGATTCAGAAGGATGTAGGTTGCAGTAGGTACTGGGAGATGAAGCAGCTTGCACGGGATAGAGTAGCATGGAGAGCTGCATCAAACCAGTCTCAGGACTGAAGACAACAACAACAACAACAGTTGAAACTAGACAATAGTGCAGAATGAAACACTTCGTTTCAAAGAAACCAACTGCCTCTGAAGAAAAGAGTCATAAAAGTCAGATTTCTTTGGAAAAGTAACAAAAATTAACTTCATTTTTGTTCAAGACGATTAATGTAAAAGGCTTGATTGCCAGTTGCGTGGAAATGAAATCTAAAAACAGAAACTAATAAATATTTTAGTCTTCCGTGAGTCTGTAAATGTATTTTGATTCACTTGATATCTCCCAACCACAGAAATCCTTGTTGGTTTCATTTGACGCGAGAGGTGTAAATGAAGTGAAAACAGTAATTTTGCGGAACTTAAACACGTGTCGAGTGGAGACTATCCCCGCTTTCAACTCTGACTGTTTCTCTCTTGCGCGAACCTGGCAGCCTGGACGCGCTAGAAATATTTTTTGGGGAAGCATCTTACTGCTTGCAGCTGACAACGCTAACAGGCACACCCCAAGTAGCCAGTGGCAGCAGAAGGCGTTGTTCATGCGTGACTTCAGCTCTGTGTATGGGCGTGAGTCAGCTGCCAACTTCTCAAACGAACCTCTTACCTCCTTGTTGCAGTCCTACTCACAAGGGATCGTAGTTAGTCTTACTGTGGAGATATGCATCTATTTGAGAGGTAATTGAGCGTTTTCAAGGACTAGACGCCTGTATGTATGGAGATCAAAGATATTATCCCAACAATGCCCTATCGCAGTTAATGTTTTTATAAGACAGTGTGTGGTATTGTTATTGTTTGGTTGCGACTTCGAAATTTGAAGTAGTCTTATAGCATTTATGTACATTTAAATTACTTATATTATCTTGCCATAATGAGTCTGTGTTTCTTAAGAGCAGCATCACGTCTTCACGAACGTATTGCTTATACAAAATTACTACCGGCGCATGTAATTCAATCCTACAGGAAGCAGCAGTATGAAAGTAAGTTGTTCAAATAAGCAGACGGAAGGGCATTCGCAATGAATTATTCGTGTTGACAGGCTTTCAGATAGAACTTAGAATATTTGAAATAAAGCAATTTGTAACTTTGGACCACCTGGCACAGTTGGTTAGTTCATTAAGGCACAGAAGCATTAGCCAACCAGTTGTAGGTTGACTGTAGCTATCGTAACTACATGGCTTGTTTATTCAGTGCGGTTCTATACAATAACACTCAGTTACTTTATGTTGTATACTTTACGATAATTTTCGAAGTAATTTTATTAATGACCATCAATATGTTGCGACTTTGAAATTTGAAGTAGTCTTATGGTATTTATGTACATTTAAATTACTAATTTTATCTTGCCATAATGAGCCTCTTTGTTTTAACAGCAGCATCACGTCTTCACGAGAGTATGGCTTATACAAAATTACTACCGGCGCGTGTATTTCATTACAATTATTTGTTTGCGTATTTTGATATTCATTCAAGAAAACCCCCGTTTAAAATAATTCGCCAGTGTTAATTCACTATCTTTCTTTAAACATCAGCATTTGTGTGTTTCATTTCATTTACATCGATCATTGATAGTCCAGTGTCATACATTCCACTTCACCAATTGTACTGTAGGGCCTAATGTATTTAACGTTGACTATACTTTTCATTCCCTTTTTAAATTGCATATATTCTACTTCATTCTGTAGATCCAACGAGCGTTTTTGGAAGCACGTGAACCATATCACAAAAAGAAAAATACGTTCACGGATATTCCACGAGATTGCCTTCTATTTGTAGAGGTTGTAGAGAGAACTTACTAGTTCAGGTTTTACACAGGAACCCATGTCCAGTAAAGTCATCCGACAATGCTATGGAGTGCCAAAATTATAGATGCTGCACCTTTAAATGAATGTATATTCAGTGTGATTTCTTGAATATGCTTTCTAGGATGATGGAAAAGGATAAATGTATCTGTTTGAGATAAGGCCCCTGTACTGGAAACGATTGAGTCGAGAGTTCTAAGCGAAAACCATTCTGATACCTCTGACAGTGGAATACAAGTACTGGTACTATTGTTGCTAAAATTGTAGGGTAGGCAACTTTGAGAGTTAGTAGTATGGACCAAAACAAGATTAAATGTCCAGTTAACATGAGTTCTAAAATGCATACCTCAACAGCTGTGAGCATTTGTTCATTAGAAGAGATGTGTTTCACAGTAGTGAAGATGAACATATCTCTCTCCATAGTACCATCTTTGAAAGTTGCCTACTCCATAATCTTAGCAGCAACAGTACTGGTACATGTATTACAATGTCGGAGGTATCAAAACAGTTTTCACCTCAAACTTTTGACTTGTTCGCTTCTGGTTCAAGGTCCCTTACCTCAAATTGATAAGTTTATCCTTTTCGATCACCCTAGAAAGTTTGTAACATTATCACTAAATCATCCTGTATATACCCTTGCCTCAAACTGATACATTTATCCTTCTCCATCATCCTAGAAAGTTTGTAACATCATCATGGAGTCAACCTGTGTATATGTACATGTACCGGCGCTGTTGCCTATAATTTTGACACTCTCTAGCATTGTTGGATGACATCTCCAGATGTGGGCTCCTATGTAAAACTTAATTTACTAAGTCCAAGACTAAAAATGCACAACATGAATTGTGAAACACCTTGTATAACTTCCAAAAATTCTTTACTTAATTTCTTCATATTTTTACATTGTTGTTGTTGTTGTTGTTGTTGTTGTTGTTGTTGTTGTTGTTGTTGTTGTTGTGGTCTTCAGTCCTGAGACTGGTTTGATGCAGCTCTCCATGCTACTCTATCTTGCGCTACTCTATCTCCCAGTACCTACTGCAACCTACATCCTTTTGAATCTGCTTAGTGTAGTCATCTATTGGTCTCCCTCTACGATTTTTACCCTCCACGCTGCCCTCTAATACTAAATTGGTGATCCCTTGATGCCTCAGAACATGTCCTACCAACCGATCCCTTCTTCTGGTCAAGTTGTGCCACAAACTTGTCTTCTCCCCAATCCTATTCAATACTTCCTCACTAGTTCTGTGATCTACCCATCTAATCTTTAGCATTCTTCTGTAGCACCACATTTCAAAAGCTTCTATTCTCTTCTTGTTCAAACTATTTATCGTCCATGTTTCACTTCCATACATGGCTACACTCCATACAAATACTTTCAGAAACGATTTCCTGACACTTGAATCTATACTCGATGTTAACAAATTTCTCTTCTTCAGAAACGCTTTCCTTGCCATTGCCAGTCTACATTTTATATCCTCTCTACTTCGACCATCATCAGTTATTTTGCTCCCCAAATAGCAAAACTCCTTTACTACTTTAAGTGTCTCATTTCCTAATCTAATTCCCTCAGCATTACCTGACTTAATTCGACTACCTTCCATTATCCTCGTTTTGCTTTTGTTGATGTTCATCTTATACCCTCCTTTCAAGACACTGTCCACTCCGTTCAACTGCTCTTCCAACTCCTTTGCTGTCTCTGACAGAATTACGATGTCATCGGTGTACCTCAACGTTTGTATTTGTTCTCCATGGATTTTAGTACCTACTCCGAATTTTTCTTTTGTTTCCTTCACTGCCTGCTCAATATACAGATTGAATAACATCTGGGAGAGACTACAACCTTGTCTCACTCCCTTCCCAACCACTGCTTCCCTTTCATGTCCCTCGGCTCTTATAACTGCCATCTGGTTTCTGTACAAATTGTAAATAGCCTTTCGCTACCTCTATTTTACCCCCGCTACCTTCAGAATTTGAAAGAGAGTGTTCTAATCAACATTGTCAAAAGCTTTCTCTAAGTCTACAAGTGCTAGAAACGTATGTTTGCCCTTCCTTAATCTAGCTTCTAAGATAAGTTGTAGGGACGGTATTGCCTCACGTGTTCCAACATTTCTATGGAATCCAAACTGATCTTCCCCGAAGTCGGCTTCTACTAGTTTTTCCATTCGTCTGTAAAGACTTCGTGTTAGTATTTTGCAGCTGTGACTTATTAAACTGATAGTTCGGTAATTTTTACATCTGTCAACACCTGTTTTCTTTGGGATTGGAATTATTGTATTCTTCTTGAAGTCTGAGGGTATTTCGCCTGTCTCATACATCTTGCTCACCAGATGCTAGAGTTTTTTCAGGACTGGCTCTCCCAAGGCTGTCAGTAGTTCCAATGGAATGTTGTCTACTCCGGGGCCTTGTTTTGATTCGGGTCTTTCTGTGCTCTGTCAAACTCTTCACGCAGTATCGTATCTCCCATTTCACCTTCACCTTCATCCTCTTCCATTTCCATAATATTGTCCTCAAGTACATCGCCCTTGTATAGACCCTCTATATATCCCTTTCACCTTTCTGTTTTCCCTTCTTTGCTTAGAACTGGATTTCCATCTGAGCTCTTGATGTTCATACAAGTGGTTCTCCTATCTCCAAAGGTCTCCTTGATTTTCCTGTAGGCAGTATCTATCTTACCCCTAGTGAGATAAGCCTCTACATCCTTACATTTGTCCTCTAGCCATCCCTGCTTAGCCATTTTGCACTTCCTGTCGATCTCATTTTTGAGACGTTTGTATTCCTTTTTGCCTGCTTCAGTTAGTGCATTTTTATATTTTCTCCTTTCATCAGTTAAATTCAATATTTCTTCTGTTACCCAAGGATTTCTACTAGCCTTCATCTTTTTACCTACTTGATCCTCTGCTGCCTTCACTACTTCATCCCTCAAGGCTACCCATTCTTCCTCTACCGTATTTCTTTCCCCCATTCCTGTCAATTGCTCCCTTATGCTCTCTCTGAAACTTTGTGCAACCTCTGGTTCTTTTAGTTTATCCAGGTCCCATCTCCTTAAATTCCCACCTTTTTGCAGTTTCTTTAGTTTTAATCTACAATCAATAGATTGTGGTCAGAGTCCACATCTGCCCCTGGAAATGTCTTACAATTTAAAACCTGGTTCCTAAATCTCTGTCTTACCATTATATAATCTATCTGATACCTTTTAGTATCTCCAGGGTTCTTCCATGTGTACAACCTTCTTTTATGATTCTTGAACCAAGTGTTAGCTATGATTAAGTTGTGCTCTGTGCAAAATTCTACCAGGCGGCTTCCTTTTTCATTTCTTAGCCCCAATCCATAACCACCTACTACATTTCCTTCTCTCCCTTTTCCTACACTCAAATTCCAGTCACCCATGACTATTAAATTTTCATCTCCCTTCACTATCTGAATAATTTCTTTTATTTCATCATACATTTCTTCAATTTCTTCGTAATCTGCAGAGCTAGTTGGCATATAAACTTGTATTACTGTAGTAGGTGTGGGCTTCGTATCTATGCGTTCACTATGCTGTTTGTAGTAGCTTACCCGCATTCCTATTTTCCTATTCATTATTAAACCTACTCCTGCATTACGCCTATTTGATTTTGTGTTTATAACCCTGTAGTCACCTGACCAAAAGTCTTGTTCCTCCTGCCACCGCACTACATTTATCTTTAACCTACCCATTTCCCTTTTTAAATTTTGTAACCTACCTGCCCGATTAAGGGATTTGACATTCCATGCTCCGATCCGTAGAACGCCAGTTTCCTTAAATTACACTCTAATAAAGTTTCAGATGGACATTGGCTACATATTTTTTAGGTATATATCATATATAAACACACATGTAATATATAAAGAGTAAATGTTGTAGGCAAAATTCTTGAAAATTTCTTCAGCGAGTTACTTCAAATTTTCACATGATACAGTATTAAAATTTGGACAATCAGACACTATATATTTTTAAATATATGTAGCAAATAATATTAGCAAAATCTCAAGAAGTTGTTGATTTATGTACTTCAGATTTTTGCATGTTACTCTAATACACATTCAGATGGACGTAGGCTGTATACTTTTTTAAACAACAATATACAGGTTTTCTGTTAAGATTGACTGTGAAAACGCAAATTCTGTGCCGTGCTGTGAAGATACGCAGTTAGATTTCTTTCTCGCAGTCACTTTGTCTATAATATCAAGGCATTTAAACCATTTGACTAATTGTATGCCCTGTGTGTATTCTTTACCATTATAATTTTAAACAACATGACACAATGTGCTGCTTTGTTTTATTCTTCGCAGTTCATTTTGAGAGAAAACAGGAAACTTATATTTATAGCTTATCAGCTTATGATTAAAATACCACTATGGGTGCTAAATCTTAGCTAAATCTTAATAATTTCACCCATTCACAGATTAAAACTGTGCAAGATACTGCCATTGTAGCTACTATCCAACAGATCCAGCAGCTGAAGAAGTCTCTCTCGTTGCACATACCAATCATACCAACCATTGTAATCATCCATTTTAAGTGAGTTCATTTCCCAATGAAGGTTCCCTTTGCAACACCAGTTAACGAAGCACAAATTCAGAGAGTGGTGAGGTTGTGTGTGTGTGTGTGTGGGGGGGGGGGGGGGGGGGGGGGTGAGGAGATAGAAAGGAAGAGGGAGAAAATGAACATAGAGATGGGGAGGAAGAGATGGACAGAGAGAGGGGAAAGATGGAGATCGATATACGTTCAATACCCATACAAATTTAACAATTGCAAAACATTGCCGGGTTCACTAGTCCTACATAAAATACACTTCAAATGCACTCGAGATTTAACTTAGACAGCCAGATGGTAGGAGGTTGACCCCGCAATGTTTCGGTGTTGTTTGTGTTCCTAATATTAGAGGTTGTTTGTCAATAGGTTTATAATGATTAGTTTAACAACAGTTACCCCCAATCCTTAGGATGGACAGTATTAGAGATCAGTCAGTGATACAAATCACTTTGACAACCAAAATCTGAAGGTAACTTTAAGACATCTAATTCAGTGACAAGAAGTGGAATATTCTACTTATCAGAAATACAACAGATGTGGCTTACCGTGACACAGATTTCGCAGTCGAAAAGAAAGATAGAAGACGTACTACAGGATGCATATTTCTGTACAGTAACTTTCCAACCACTTGATGTTGCAAGAGGCAGTGTGGTTGTTCTATCTACTACTGAAGGAGAACACATTTATGCAGCTCAATATATGAAGTTTGTGAAGACTTTCACAAAAGAATTGCTGAATACAAACATGAGGATGACACTTTGCGTGAGTAACCTCGGTGCAATAGCAGTGATAAAACCAGTTCAGTGTCAGGAAGAAGTAACCACATTGATGTGAAGTAGCTTATATCATCAGTGATGAATTGAATCATTGCTGATTCTGTATAGAATACTGTCGAATTCAAGAACAGTTAACCTCTCCAAAGTATTGCTTTTGAAAGATTGAAAGAAAAGTTCTGTTGTATGTTTAATAGGCATATTTTCAGTAACTGTGGTTACAAATGCTTTGTAAGATAACAACATATTTTTAAGGGAGTGTGTTGATATTTAAAAAGACTGTAGTAAACAAAACAACATTCAGCTGTTAAATGTAAAACCACAGTTGGTATCTGTGCTTTGTTACACTAATAAGTTGGCAACATGAGTTGGTTGTACTTCAATGTATTCTTTAATAAAGGAATCCTGTGTAGTGTCTCAACAATAAAAGCCAATCCCCAGATGTGCAATGAGATATATTAACAAATTCGTAAAGCCCAGAACTTTCAGTAAGACTGAATAGATAGGCTGCCAGAAGTGTAAATGCCAGAGGTACCACCTATTTAGTTTGGGATACGATCACATCCACTTCCCAGTTTTTGTGCATATAGTGGGCAGGAAGAATGAGTACCCGTATACTCCCGTATAGGCACAAATCTAGATTTGTCACTGTGGTTAGTACAATACATGCCTATGATTGAATTTTGTCTTTTGATAATCTTCAATGAAGCCAGGTTTTTGAAGATGTTAAAAGCAGCCCATCATGTGATTCATAGCAGTTTGTTGGAGAAGAGTATCACATTGAACATACAAACAAATTTCAGGCCTGCAGCCATTCATTGTTCAGTACATCCCACAATATTTCAATTCTGCATCTGCCATTTATCCTCAAGCTGGCCATTGAAAACTGATGGAAGACGTCCACCATTCCATGGAAATACAGAAACGTCAGATCCCACCCGTCTACTTTGACCCATGACGTCACAAATATGGCGGAAACGACCATAAACCACGGTTCCAATATGGCGCATATAAAGTCGGTACGTACACATTATTAGGACGAAAATACATCGAAAAACAAACACACACACTTTCCACAAAAAGCCTAATTACACTAACGGGACAAGCGCGGGAAATGGGGTGTTTTTGGGTGGGGGCAAACTAAATATAATCAAATTTAGACACCCACCCCCATACAAAACCACGCGAAACGATGAAAAAACCTGACATCACAAACTCACCAAATACCACTAAACACAATATCATCTGGAATCAGACACTTCCCTTGACCTATATAGCACAACAGCAGCTCCCGATCCCATAAATTAGTATCAAACATTTCCTCTGGCCTATATAGCTCGAAAGCGTGTCCCGATACCAATATCAACATACACAGCCACACATTGGGAACAAACACTTCCCTTGACCTGCGCACTGTTAATTTTATCCTCATATCCATTCCTGAACAAAACCAACAACCAATTAATTTTACTAAAATTACCGCACGATGTACAGTGAGCAACACTAAATTAACCTTAACACAAAATCGTTAACTCACCGAAACGAATTCAACTACAAACACAGCCGACACTCGAACAATTCTGGATAATGAGCAAAACCAAACTGAGCCCATTACACCACACAAACGAAAACCCTGAACATACCACCAGAGAGCACAACAAACCACAACACGATGACATCTACAAACACGCCACACTCACAGACCAAACTCCCCGCCGTCATGACGTCACACACGACAACTCCCTTACGTCACGGGTCAAAACCGACGCGTGAGATTGGACGCTTCTGTCGACCCCGTTCCATAATATGTAGCTTGCTATAAGTATTTTGCACATGCTGGGAGCAGTGAGGGCCAATTTGTTGGTTGTTGGGGGCCAGAATTTACAAAATACCTTGCCAACATGGTTTGGCTTACAAAGGTCAGATCACATACACCATGATAGAACTGTGTACTGAAAATCTGTACTTCACTTGCCTTTTGTGACCGAGAACGTCCACTATTGCTGAACGTTGTAGGAAATTCAGTGGAATATAATAAAACAATGTTCTGACCACAGCAACATCTTTTTGGGCTTCCATTATTAAAGAATCTGTGAAAATACTGCTGGTGGAAAATCTGATGAACTATGGCAGTGGCTACCAGTTGGACAGTGTACGGAGTGATCTCCATGATTTGCTGTAATCGAAAACTACACTGATGGCAAGTGATAATACATAAGACAGTTTGAGTTCTGCAGTTCCACCAGTGAGGACACTGCCACTGGGTAATATAGTCAAAGGGTCATCTTGATTTTGATGGATGGGCAAATACTTATAGCACGCTTTACATTGCTGAATGGAGGACATCTTCATCTGTCTTCAGTGGCTTACCTGAGAATGACTGACAGGTTCCCAGTTGAAATAATGTTGGATCGAATGCTGACCAGCTGCGAGCCCGAAATTTGTTTGAACACTCAATTTGCTGGTAAATCTTGGTTCCATCACGCAATGCCACTACCAAATATACAGCCATCCTTGAATTTTCTTCATTCAAATGTCTGTATTTTTTGCCTATAGGTAGGATATTTTACATTCATTGAAAGTACTGCATTCATTTGGCTTTGACAGTTCTGTAACTCATATGACAAATTTTTACCATAGATTAGCAGGCATAATAATGATTGGCAGATAAATGGAGAGTACTGAGTGGGGTACAAACTGCAGTACATCCATTTTATAACATTATTAACACGGGGTGAAACATCACTGTTAATATGCCCTTTGCTTGTATGTCACTAGCAACAGTGTTTTACTTATGAGTAATCCTTCTGACTGAACAGACTTAAGTTCTGCAATGAAAAGTAAAATAATTCTGTCGTATACATAAATCATGGTGTGCAGTATTGATCCTTGCAGTATGTACAGACAGCACCTACCACACTCAGCATCTCACTAAACCCCTCTCCTGTCCTTTGCAGCTCACACTGTAATCCTTGACACAGTACTCGTTAAAGCCTGTGCTATGGTAAGTGAGCGGGATTCATCTTATGAGAAAGGATTTTAGCATAGAAGAGAAATTTGTTAACATCGAGTATAGATTTAAGTGTCAGGAAGTCATTTCTGAAAGTATTTGTATGGAGTGTAGCCATGTATGGAAGTGAAACGTGGATGATAAATAGTTTGGACAAGAAGAGAATAGAAGCTTTTGAAATGTGGTGCTGCAGAAGAATGCTGAAGATTAGATGGGTAGATCACATAACTAATGAGGAAGTGTTGAACAGGGTTGGGGAGAAGAGAAGTTTGTGGCACAACTTGACCAGAAGAAGGGATCGGTTGGTAGGACATGTTCTGAGGCATCAAGGGATCACCAATTTAGTATTGGAGGGCAGTCTGGAGGGCAAAAATTGTAGAGGGAGACCAAGAGATGAATACACTAAGCAGATTCAGAAGGATGTAGGTTGCAGTAGGTACTGGGAGATGAAAAAGCTTGCACAGGATAGAGTAGCATGGAGAGCTGCATCAAACCAGTCCCTGGACTGAAAACCACAACAACAACAACATCGACCGCATGTACCTGAATGGTGGCAAATTACACTTACATCCACTCTGTAATAACCATGATAGGTCAGGCAAGTTTGAAATGCAATCGCATGTCAGGACAGATCAGAATCAAACCAGAAGATGCTACCAATGTGACAATAATGCGGTCACCAGCATAATTAGGCATTAACTGAGTTTCTTCCCTGTACAAGTTGGTATATATTCATTCAAAACAACAAGTTGTAACACTGCATAATATAATATAATTTTAGAACCAGAAAATCTATTGAACTGATAGTTTCACGTTTTGTACTGATAGGGAAAATCATGAATACATAACACTACACTATAATGTTTACTACAAAACTTTATACTGTGTATTAATCTGATTAAAATCGGGCATAGGTTACCCTAGAAATTGTACTTTCATGCCATACACAAAATGTCAATTTTGATGAAGATAAAACACTGATAAATTTTGACTTTTATATTGACTTTAAGTTTTGCTGTGGTCAAACCAATTTAGAACACTTCAGAATTCAAATGAATGAGGGGGGGGGGGGACCCTGGAACTGTTATGATTGCTGTATTTAAAAAAAATAAAATTTCTGAATTTATTATTTATTCAAGATTTCTAATATATAAGTTACTACTCTTTTCATCTTATTTACTGCTCATTTAAATGCCTTTAAATCTGTCCCAAAATAGTAAACTTCATTATTATATCAATACTAAAGTTATCTTTCGACTTCGTTAGACCTTCGCTATTCATTTACTGGTTCATTAACAAAACATTTCTTTAAACACCATTCTAATATAGTTAGTTCTGCAAATAATTATTATTAACACAATTTTTAATTTTCATTTTGGGACACTCGGATTGCACAACGTTTGGAGAGGACCCTGTCTAGGTTAGTTGTGAGGATAATTGAATGATTGAAAAGTTCTGGTAAAATTTACGTTATTATTGCACCAAACAAACACAGTTCACTCTCTGATCTATACGAATACAGTACTAAAAGTTTCAACCTGCTAGTATCGATGCGGCGGTTGGCGGGTGGTGAGATGGCAAGGCACAGCGCACACATACAACCACAGCTATGGCTCTTGATGTATTGTTTCCCTAAGTTTGTTAAGGAAATTGTCAGGATAATTTCTTTCACAAGAATGGTATCCTTTCCCCGTCTTCTTTAATTAGGTCTGGCACTTCCTCTCTAAAAACCTGATCAGAGACAATGTTAAACCCTAATTCCTCCTCCTTTTCTCCTTGTATGACATTCTTTCTTGCTCTTTCCACCAACTCTGTCCTGTTTCAAATAAAAGTTGCAGTTTCCACAAACAAGCTTTGTCAGCTTTTGCATGTTCCTGTCAATCAGCTATCACGTGTTAAGTAGGAAATACTTAAGTCTGCATTTAACTTTTAACACACATCACAGGTGCCAACAGTGGATCTGTTGTATCAGGTATAGTAACGTATTTACGCTTCATTAGTAAGAAAGAACAGTTTCTTTGTGTCAGGTACAGCAGTTCGTAACTGTAACTCAGCATTTCTTTTAAATCAACATACTCCTGTCCTAGGCCATAACAAGTGTACAATTATTGCAGGCTTTTCATCCCTGTGGTCTACTCCTGTCAGTTCCACAGTTGATTGTATAACTACAGCTCCAGTGAAAGAGGCACATCTATTCTGTACCCTACACCATCTCCTTAACAATTCTCCCATGGCCTCCTCATGTTCCTGTCACTCCTTCATATTTGGAATATGTACTCCTTCTGGTAAGTGCTACTAAATCAAAATTTATGTTTTAAACTTTTTTCATTAGTATGCTCAAAAAACTCAGTAAACTAAGGAAAATAACAAAATGTCTTGAACAGTGTGATTAAACAGACCTGTAGTTGTTTACGGTAGTGACATATGTGGACTGGACAAAATCATACACACACATCATTTCCAGAACTTATTTTTGGCTTTCATAGGTGATGCCTCAGCAGTTTTCTTCCCCTTTTACTATAAAATTACAGAAAGTGTTCTGAGCTACCAGTATGTCTGTAGTCATACTAACATACAGTGTGTGCACTGTTAGTTGATGCTTCCAAGCAGTTGCAAATTTACCAATCAGTGATGTTACATGGAGCTACAGTATAACAGTGGAGAAAGTGTTCATGAAAGGACTTGTAGAGAAAAACTAAACTAAGTGATAGAGATATGAAAGTAGTAAGATTGTTATCTCTTATAACACGACACACTATAAAAGTGAGTATTGAGATTATTATGCATCTAGAGAACACAATGTCAATGTAAGCAATGTGGAAGGGATAATATTAACAAAACATTCACAGTAAAGCTCATACTGTGTAAGACCTTACATAAATAAATCCTTTTAAGAGAATTCAGAAACTTGTTATATTATCCAACTGGTCTATTTCTATACTTTTGTCTAGTGTAGGATGATTTTACATTTTGAAAACATGAGTAGTAGCATACCATCCAGACTGTCTGCTTCCAACTGTGAAGCAGGTGAAGATTGTTTTATGGTTTTGATGATCACAGCATGGTTTGTTGTGTTTCCCATGGTTACACTGAAAGAAAGAGAAACAATTAAAGTTTTTGAAACCATTCAAGGTGAACAAGTTGATTCATTGGCACAAAAATTGTTTTTCACAGGGGAGTGCATGTTCTGGTAGTATCTTAAAGTGCCCATAAGTGCTTTCAAGGGCTAGATGGTTTAATAGCAGGTCTTCCCGGGCCTCCATAGTTTCTGAAATTGAATATTATCAAATCATTGTGCCCTTTATTGGTAAAACAGTCATCACTGTCGTTCTTCTGCTGTGGTAAAGTCTTTGTTGCTTTAGAAGTAATATTGAGCAAGACAGTGTAGCATTATGTGTGTCAAAGACAGGAGCCCTCTGGGCTTAACTACTTGGATTGTGAGGATTGCTACTCGTTGAAATATATGTATTAATCCTCTTCAGAACAACACTGTTGATTTGTGTAGGCCTGTTAGAACATGCAAACAAAAGAGAAATGTTAACAGATAATAAATCTGTAATAAGAATTTGTTTTTAGGCTTGAATTGTAAAGGAGGTTCATTGGAGGAGAAAAGTAAATGGTATTTTACAGAAGAGTGATATTGATGTTGCTATTCAACATCGCAGCCCTCCCAGAATTTATAATTGCTGCCTTCATTAATCTTACCCCCACATTGCGAACCACTTAACATTGTTCCAAAAAGCAGTGTTGCAGTCATAGCATACATTTTTACTAAGGACACAGTTACAGGCCGTAAATATGGTCAAAATGCTCACAGATCAGATATGTCATCCTCAACCTAAAATTCAAATTAAATTTTAACTGAAATGGTGAATATCCTGTGTGTAATAGCGAGAGCCTGTACATTTATATGATCAGAATATTGTAAATATAAGTGTGATTGTGTATTCCATACAAGCTTCTGTTATAACTTCAAGTTGAACAAATATATTTCGAGGAAGACGCAATACATGAAAGTCACAGATCAAGTAAACAGAGTAAGACGTGTGTACACTCTAACAGTCAAATCATAACTGAGTCCGAGTGTAGCGGCCGCTGGCTGGCTGGCCGTTTAGGTGGCGCTGCTGACGCACGGCTGGCAGACAGCGCTGCGTGTAGAGGATGTGCGTAACTGTGCGGCGGCACTTTGAAAGATCGGCGAGTCACAACAGCTTCTTAACTTCTTTCAGAACAGTGATGAAAAATCGATACAGAGTGTGTCTGTATCAGCACAAACACAAGCAATTGACACAGGCGCAAACCTGTGATGTAGACCACATGGCAGTAAAATTTTTGTATTTATGAAATGTGAAGTTCAGAACTCAAGTATAAATCAGACAAAGCATATTTGTGCAACTCTCAAAAATTCTTGAGAAAATTGACATGGAACTTTCCCGAGCATCTTTAATACCCTAATGTAAGATCAGTTACTCAAGAGACAATGTGGAGATGCGGTAGGATGCTCACTTGACATGCGAGGGCCATGGACCTGTTCCCAGCCAACCCAGTTTTTTAAATGAAGGTGCATGTTGTATGAGCATATCTATGAAGTGTAAAATTCATAAAGATGGAAAAAAAATCAGTAGTGCTCAAAGCTGGTAATCACTGGGTGACTGGATCGAGTCTCATTTTGGTCATTGTTTTCATGGGATTTTTTCAACTTAGTTTGAACACCAATCTCATTTAAATATAAAATTCATCATATGCCATTTAAAATATGTTGGCATTCTACAAACAAAAATATGGAGGTCTTCTCATCATATCACCATCTCATAATTCTTATGTTTGGAATATTTTTTAAATGTTTCCAAGCATGGGAGAGTTGCGCACGAAAGACTTGGTTAGCTACAGAAACGTAGTGTGTATGGGTGCTAACAAACTTAAGCATCGGGGGCATCCTTGTTATACCCAGAAGAGTAAACGTGTCTTAGAGAAAACCGATATTTGTGTTACCATTCATCACCACAGGCCTCCCAGAATTTATCACTACTGCCTTCATTCATCTTTAGATACAGCCATATATTCAGGACCCCTTTGTTCCAAATGCCATTGTTTTGACCATACCATATACTTAAATTAAGGACCAAGTTACATGCAGTCAGTGTGGTCAAAATGCTCACAAAACAGGAACTTCATTCTTGACCTCAGACTCATGTTAACTGTAATGACGAAAAGGAGTGGAGTAGGGAGTGCCTTGTGCATTCATAGGATCAAAATACAGTAAATTGAAGTGTGACTATGTATTCCATACAAGCTTCTTGACTTCTTTCATAGATGTGATGAAAAAACCAACACAGAGAGTGTCCGTGTCAGCACAAACACAAGGAACCGATACAGGCGCAAATCTAAGTGAACCTGTAGAGGCAAAATATGCACACAATATGCCATTACCAAGCAATCCGTGTAGTGACAGTAGAAAATTGTGAAATTAATGCCCTGTCCGTACAGACTGTCAAAGAAACACGTTCTAACTACGAACACGAGGAAATACACACAGCCGGAAAAGAGAGAAAATATATTGGAGCAGTTGGCTCCATTGGTGTCATTGTAACAGCTTAAAAGAAATGTGAGAGCCTCTTCAGCCAGGAAATCTACATCCTTACACATCTGCCTGTTAAATGTATGGACAGGGCATTCTGTCTCGCTGTTCAATTGTGGATGGATGGAGGTGCTGTGGCAAGGTGAATGCCAAATGCCATTGTGTGCACAAAAGTCATTGAAAGATTGTGCCACAAACTGAGGACGCCGGGCGGTGTGGCCGAGAGGTTCTAGGCGCTTCAGTGCGGCACTGCGTGACTGCTATGGTCGCAGGTTCAAATCCTGCCTTGGGCATGGATGTGTGTGATGTCCATACGTTAGGTGGGTTTAATTAGTTCTAAGTTCTAGGGGACTGATGACCTCAGAAGTTAAGTCCCATAGTGCTCAGAGCCATTTTTGAAACCGAGGACAATTGTCCAAAACCAGGGTACAAGGCAAGCCCTCTGTGGAGAATATCCTCAACAGGACATTGACAGTCGTGCCTGCTGTTGCAGAGAGACAACAAACAACAGAAGGTAAATGAGAAAAAGAATCAATTGCCAATAATCAGAAAGTATCTGAAAAGGACCAGTGAAATTGATGTGGACTCGTCCCAAGGCTGTGTAGGGGCAGGATCCAGTAAAAGTGCATGGCTCCACCTGCTGACCTGAATACTGTTGGCAGGCCGTGACAATGTATTCCACCTCCTGATCAGTTCCTGGCTAAAACACATGGTGGGGTGCCAACAGTTTTATGTGAGAGATACCCCAGTAACCCTGTTGTAACAAGTGGAGGACCTCCCACAGCAGAGCAGCTGGAACCTTGTTACATGGTGTAAATCCTTCTGACTACAGGAGAATAGTGCCATCCAAGAGGGGGAGGTGATGATGCAATGCATAAGAATTTTGAAGCGGAGTAGCTATGCAGCCCTGTGGACAGTTGCGCCACCCTTCTATTTTCTCTGCCTGAGGACCAGATCTGCCACCACAGCAGAGGCAATATGGCATTTCGGAAATAGGTGATGGGGAAACTGTTCACCGCTTCCATATTCATTTGAAACCATAGCCATTCCTCTGTGTTAAATGAGGGGTCAGGGGAGGTGGGAAGTCGAGACAGAGCATACATGTTCACTTATTGAAGAGGGGATGGGGGCTAAAATGGGTCTCATAACTGTACCGAGACAAGAACAAAGCCCAGCGCTAAAGATGATGAGCACCTTTGTCTGATAAGGATGCTGATCAGCTAAACAGGGAAACCAAGGGCTTATGGCTGGTAGGGTCAATCCATACCTAGTGGTCCACCACTGGTTGCTTGACCTTCTCAGAAAAAAATTATATTTCCTAGGTGAATTCTCCAAAGTTTAGTAGTCCCAAAAATATTTTTTAAAAAAATTTATTGTTTATTGTTTTGAAATGGTGGCCATATTTGTTCCAGTCGACATGCGTTCTTTTATTTATATTTGAAAACATCTACATATTTTACAATTATTCAGTAGTGGATTGTCCTAAGCCTTTCAGATAAAACACGTTTAGTTCAGTACACTCTGGGCTACAAATTAACATCATTATCACTTAGCTGAATGTATTCATTAATATATTTTTAATAGTTACAAGCTATCAGCAACAAATTTAAAAAACTTAATTTTTGAACAGTAGTTTCCAAAAGAAAGATTCATTTCTGAGCTTTAATATTTTTTCTGCTATTTCACTGTATAGTTACTTTTTATAGAGAATCAGTGGTGAGCAGTTTAAACTTAAAAAATACACTATTTTTTTAAAAATGGACTTTTTTTTAATTTTTCCATTTTGTGGCCTGCAATATCTTTGTTGGGGGGACCATGTAAAAATCTGAAAATTTCACAGTTACTAGACCTTTATGCTATCAAACTTCAGTATAAATTTCAACTTTGAGATTGAATTGGAAGTCATGGAATAAAGATTACAAAGTTGTTGTTGTTGTCTTCAATCCTGAAACTGTTTTGAGGCAGCTCTCCATGCTATTCTATCCTGTGCAAACTTCTTCATCTCCCAGTACTTACTGCAACCTACATCCTTCTGAATCTGCTTAGTGTATTCATCTCTTGGTCTCCCTCGACGATTTTTACCCTCCATGCTGCCCTCCAATGCTAAATTGGTGATCCCTTGATGCCTCAGAACTTGTCCTACCAACCGATACCTTCTTCTTGTCAAGTTGTGCCACAAACTCCCCGTCTCCCGAATTCTATTGAATACCTCCTCATTAGTTATTTGATCTATCCATCTAACCATCTAATCTTCAGCATTCTTCTGTAACACCACATGTCGAAAGCTTCTCTTCTCGTCCTGTCCGAACTATTTATCGTCCACATTTCACTTCCATACATGGCTACACTCCATACAAATACTTTCAGAAACGACTCCTGACACTTAAATCTATACTTGATGTTAACAAATTTCTCTTCTTCAGAAACGCTTTCCTTGCCATTGCCAGTCTACATTTTATATCCTCTCTACTTCGACCATCATCAGTTATTTTGCTCCCCAAATAGCAAAATTCCTTTACTACTTTCAACGTCTCATTACCTAATCTATTACCTCAGCATTGCTTGATTTAAATCGACTACGTTCCATTATCCTCTTTTTGCTTTTGTTGATGATCATCTTATATCCTCCTTTTAAGACACTATCCATTCCATTCAACTGCTCTTCCAAGTCCTTTGCTGTCTCTGACAGAATTACAGTGTCACCGGCAAACCTCAAAGTTTTTATTTCTTCTCCATGGATTTTAATACCTACTCCAAATTTTTCTTTTGTTTCCTTTACTGCTTGCTCAATATACAGATTGAATAACATCGGGGAGACACTACAACCCTGTCTCACTCCCTTCCCAACCACTGCTTCCCTTTCATGTCCCTCGACTCTTATAACTGCCATCTGGTTTCTGTACAAATTGTAAATAGCCTTCGCTCCCTGTATTTTACCCCTGCCACGTTCAGAATTTGAAAGAGAGTATTCCAATCAACATTGTCAAAAGCTTTCTCTAAGTCTACAAATGCTAGAAACGTAGGTTTGCCTTTCCTTAATGTTTCTTCTAAGATAAGTCGTAAGGTCAGTATTGCCTCACGTGTTCCATTATTTCTACAGAATCCAAACTGATCTTCCCCGAGGTCGGCTTTTACTAGTTTTGCAATTCGTCTGTAAAGACTTCGCGTTAGTATTTTGCAGCTGTGACTTATTAAACTGATAGTTCGGTAATTTTTACATCTGTCAACACCTGTTTTCTTTGGGATTGGAATTATTATATTCTTCTTGAAGTCTGAGGGTATTTCGCCTGTCTCATACATCTTGCTCACCAGATGCTAGAGTTATGCCAGGACTGGCTCTCCCAAGGCCGTCAGTAGTTCCAATGGAATGTTGTCTACTCCCGGGGCCTTGTTTCGACTCAGGTCTTTCAGTGCTCTGTCAAACTCTTCACGCAGTATCGTATCTCCCATTTCACCTTCACCTTCATCCTCTTCCATTTCCATAATATTGTCCTCAAGTACATCGCCCTTGTATAGACCCCTCTATATATTCCTTTCACCTTTCTGTTTTCCCTTCTTTGCTTAGAACTGGATTTCCATCTGAGCTCTTGATGTTCATACAAGTGGTTCTCCTATGTCCAAAGGTCTCCTTGATTTTCCTGTAGGCAGTATCTATCTTACCCCTAGTGAGATAAGCCTCTACATCCTTCCATTTGTCCTCTAGCCATCCCTGCTTAGCCATTTTGCACTTCCTGTCGATCTCATTTTTGAGACGTTTGTATTCCTTTTTGCCTGCTTCAGTTAGTGCATTTTTATATTTTCTCCTTTCATCAATTAAATTGAATATTTCTTCTGTTACCCAAGGATTTCTACTAGCCCTCGTTGTTTTACCTACTTGATCCTCTGATGCCTTCACTACTTCATCCCTCAAAGCTACCCATTCTTCTTCTACTGTATTTCTTTCCCCCATTCCTGTCAATTGTTCCCTTATGCTCTCCCTGAAACTCTGTACAACCTCTGGTTCTTTCAGTTTATCCAGGTCCCATCTCCTTAAATTCCCAACTTCTTGCAGTTTCTTCATTTTTAATCTACAGGTCATAACCAATAGATTGTGGTCAGAGTCCACATCTGCTCCTGGAAATGTCTTACAATTTAAAACCTGGTTCCTAAACCTCTGTCCTACCATTATATAATCTATCTGATACCTTCTAGTATCTCCAGGCTTCTTCCATGTATACAACCTTCTTTTATGATTCTTGAACCAAGTGTTAGCTATGATTAAGTTATGCTCTGTGCAAAATTCTACCAGACGCTTTCCTCTTTCATTTCTTAGCCTCAGTCCATATTCACCTACTATCTTTCGTTCTCTCCCTTTTCCTACTACCGAATTCCAGTCACCCACGACTATTAAATTTTCGTCTCCCTTCACTATCTGAATAATTTCTTTTATTTCGTCATACATATCTACAATTTCTTCGTCATCTGCAGAGCTATTTGTCATATAAACTTGTACTACTGTAGTAGGCATGGGCTTCATGTCTATTGTGGCCACAATAATGCGTTCACTATGCTGTTTGTAGTAGCTTACCCGCATTCCTATTTTTTTTATTTATTATTAAACGTACTCCTGCATTACCCCTATTTGATTTTGTATTTATAACCCTGTATTGGCCTGCAATATCTTTGTTGGGGGACCATATAAAAATCTGAAAATTTCGTAGTTAATAGACCTTTATCGTATCAAACTTCAGTATAAATTTCAACTTAGAGATCGAATTGGAAGTTATGGAAAAAAGATTACAAAGACGAATCAAAAATACATTTTTTAACATCTGCGATATCTGGGAGGCTAATCAAATGAAGTATGTGAATTGTTGCATAATGTAACACACCACATTACACTAGCTAATGATTATTTGTCGAAACAATGCTGTTTAAATTGTTTCAGCAGGCTAATAATTGCATCTGCAACCCTATACAAGTCTGATTGTTGTCTTCTCCCTTACACCAACAACTGTCTACTCGCACTTATTTAGCTATAAGTTCTTGAAGTGTGCAGTTGAAAAATGTTGCTCAGTGTTCTGTTGGTGTTATTATTAATGAAGGATGTCATAAAAGTGTGTATAGGGTGTATCCTAAAGACATTACTTTAAACGAAGATTACAGTGAAGAAGAAAAAGTGTTGTTTTACTTGAGAGTCGGCCCAGAGGTCAAATCAGCATGCAAGTACCATGAAATGAAACACTTAAAAAAATTTCATCACCTTTTTGGTTAGTCTTGCATGACCCTTTTTAGAAACATAACAAACCTATAACAAAAAGTTTGTGAGAATAACATTTGATCATTATTCTAAAAATAAAAGTCCTTTTGTCAATCTCATACCAGGAAAATCATTGTGTTCAACATGTTATTCTAAGATATTTGTAATTCACAAGAGAAAGGATAGCGAAACGTCAGATACAGAATTTTGTGACTTATCAGCAACCATTAAAAAAAAGTAGATACAGCTTGTGAAATCGTAGGTAGTCAAGATAAAACACCAAGTGCCTTGAATATGAAAATTGAGAAAGTGGCAGCTACAGTCAAAAAGAATTTGGAAGCTTCATTTCCAAATACAATTTGTAGATGGAAGTTCTAAAACTTCACCAACCGAATATGACAACTTGATAGAAAAATAAAAACTAAATGCAATACTTCAAACAAAGAGGATAAAATTAAGATTATAATTTTACTGCCTAATTCTTGGAGTCGAGCAAAAGTTAGTAATGAATTTAATGTGTCAGAACATCTTGTTAAGTTAACGAGGCAGTTAGTGAAAGAACATGGAATTTTACCAGCATTACAAAAGAAAAGTGCATCTAATTTCGTAGACAAAAACACAATCAATAAAGTTATTAAGTATTATGACGATGACATTAACAGCCGTTTGATGTCTGCCAAAACAGACTGACTGTCTTTCTGTGAAAGAAAATGGTTCTAAAGATTCAAAAACAATAAAGGTTAATATTGTGTAATTTAAATGAACTATTCACTGAATTTAAAAAAGAAAATCCTGACATTAAAATTGGAAGATCAAAGTTTTGCAAGTTGAGACCAAGATGGTGTATTGTTGCAGGGGCATCTGGCACCCATAATGTTTGTGTTTGTTTGTATCATCTGAACGTCAAGTTGATTATAGATGGGGCCGATCTTAGAGTTGACTATAAAGATCTTTTGGAAGTTATGGTATGCAATATTGACAGTTACAATTGTATGATCAAGGGAAAATGTGAAGATTGTCCAGGCAAATGAGCCTATGTTATTTATGGCATTGTGTGGATGCACCTAGTACTTCCTTTTTTCAGTTTTCTGAGTTTTAAATAATGATATGGCACAATAACACCAACTTCAGAAGAGATTATGATTGCAGCTGATGCAGAAAGTGATTCACGCTTTCTTGTTTTTGTCAAATTGCTCCAGTGGGAACGCGTGTGTCCTACAGGTAAGCATAAGAACCTGTGACCTTTATTGCAGTATGTCATATCATATATAGTATCGTGTCAGTGGAAACTGTCTCTTAAACTTACCTGACAGAATAACACATCATGTAGAAAGCATATGAGAAAACTTCAGGTGGTTTATTCCCAGGATCACAAATTTGGAGAAGCAACTTGATGTAGTGAGGTGAAGCCTGGGACAGAACATAGCTCCAAACTACTGGATATGATGTCTTGCTATCTCAGTGAGCTAATCATTGGCCTACCATTTATTTACTGAATCTTTCCAAGCACACGAGATGATACAACCAACAGTGTACTGCCACAGACACATAGTTGTTATGAGGTAACTCAATGACATGTTGGGGTCAAAACTGGCACCTCACAACCTCTGCATACCAATGGGAAAAAATTCACTTGAAAGCATTACATTTTATCAATTATAATTGATGTTTCCCTCAGAATACACTAGTTAGTAGTGCTGTCTGTGTGATATGAAACTTCCTGGCAGATTAAAACTGTGTGCTGGACCAAGACTCAATCTTGGAACCTTTGCCTTTCATGAATTGTGTTGGGGAAACTCAGTTGGTAGAGCGCTTACCCGAGAAAGGCAAAGGTCCCGAGTTCGAGTCTCGGTCCGGCACACAGTTTTAATCTGACAGGAAGTTTCAAGATGTACATGTTGTGTTTTATCACCCTGCAAAACCAAGGACATCTTTTTAAAAAAATTGAGAAGGATCAAGTTTGGATGCCACTTAAAAATGTACTATGGAAGCTGTCTCCTATGGAATTTACAACTGTGACTGGGCGAATTTATAATCTAACACCCAAACTGAATGAACAAATTTCTCAAATGTTCAATGAGTGATGCACTATAAACAAATAACAAGAGAACAATATAATGTAATTAGGCTTATTTTCAATAAAAAAGTAATCATTGATATGATTAAATTATATACTATAACTGATATATTTTATTCCATAAATCTGGACATAGCGGATGTTAAAAAATGTATTTTTAACTCTTGTTTGTAATTTTTTTCTTTAACTTCCAATTCAATCTGTAAGTTTAAATTTATACTGAAGTCTGATATCATAAAGGTCTATTAACTGTGAAATTTTCAGATTTTTATATGGTCCCCCAACAAAGATAGTGCAGGCCACAAAAAGGAAAAATAAAAAAAGTCCACTTTTTAAAAAAAGGTGTATTTTTTAATTGTAAGCTGCTCATCATTGATACTCTATAAAAAGTAACTATACTAAACAGTGTAATAGCAGAAAAAATATTAAAGCTGAGAAATTAATCTTTCTTCGGAAAACTACTGTTCAAAAACTGAGTTTTTAAATTTGTGGCCGATAACGTTGAACTATTAAAAATATATTGAAGAATACATTCAGCTAAGTAATAAAGATGTTAATTTATAGCCTGGAGTGTGTTTTATTTGAAAGGCTTAGGACAATCCACTACTGAATAATTGTAAAAATGTAGATGCTTGCAAGTACGAAAAAACGCATGCGGCCTGGAACAAATATGACCGCCATTTCAAAATAATAAACAATAATTAAAAAAAAATATTTTTGTGGCTACTAAACATTGGGGAATTCACCCAGCAAATATAAAATTATTATGAGATGATCAAGCAACCAATTATTTTCCTCTTGGACCACTTGGTATGGATTGACCCGGTAGTTACATGAAATTTTGCACAATGTAAGAACACTTGAACTATTTTCAAGGCGTAGAGAATAACAGGATCTTCTTTTTCGACCAGAGAATAATGTTGCTGATCTGAGTTGAGTACTTTCAATGCAAAACCAATGGGCTGTTTGGAGCCATCTGAATGGCAATGGTGCAAGACTGCCCCCACCCCATCCTGGGAAATCTGTGTGACCAAACCAAATGCTTGCTGGGTTCAAATGCCGAAAGACATGGCATAAATTGATGACTATCCTTTTGGCGCACAAGAGCACGCTCACAGGCTAAAGACCAAACAAAAGGAGCACTTTTCCAAAACAACAGATGCAAGGTGGGGGCGACAGTACCCACTCGGTAATTAAATGTGTGATAGTACACCACATTGCCAAGGAATGCCTGAGGTTCTTGTAGACTAGACAGATGGAGCAAAACATTAATGATGGTGAAATGTTGTTCCATGATGCACCTCGCCTGCCGGGACATTTCATGACTCAAAAACAAACAATTCAAGGCTTGAAAAAGCTAAACTTGGCAAGATTATAGTTGAGGTCAATGGTCTAGAACACTGAACAAAGAACAGAGGTTACATAGGAAATCTTCTGAGGTAGCATCACTGAATCGCCAAAGAAACTGGTATAGGAATGCATACTCAAATACAGGCAAAATATGGCGCTGCGATTGCCAACACCGATATAAGACAACAAGTTTCTAGTGCAGTTATTAGATCGATTACTGCTGTTATAGGGGCAGGTTATCAAGATTTAAGTGTGGTTGAATGTAGTGTTATAGTCGGTGCATGAGCAATGGGTCACAGCATTTCCGAGGTAGCAATGAATTGGGGTTTTCCCATACTACCATTTCACGAGTGTGCCATGAATATCAGGAATCTGGTAAAACATCAAATCTCCAACATTGCTGTGGTCGGAAAAGAATCCTGCAAGAACTGAACCAATGACGACTGAAGAGAATCATTCAACTTGACAGAAGTGCTACCCTTATGCAAATTGCTGCAGATTTCAATGCTGGGCCATCAACAAATGTCAGCATGCGAACCATTCAGTGAAACATCATCGACATGGGCTTTCGCAGCTGAGGGCCCACTCGTGTATTCTTGATGACTGCACAATACAAAGCTTTACACTTCACCTGGGCCCGTCAACACCGACATTGGACTGTTGCTGGCTGGAAACATGTTGTCTGGTTGGATGAGTCTCATTTCAAATTGTATCAAGTGGATGGATGTGTACGCGTATGTAGACAACAGCATGAATCTATGGACCCTGCATTTTGGCCCTGATACATCTAGATACGACTCTGGTGACACATATGCAAACATCCTGTCTGATCACCTGCATCCATTATGCATTCCGATTGACATGGGCAATTCCAGCAGGATAATGCTACACCCCACACATCCAGAACTGCTACAGAGTATCTCCAGGAACACTCTTCTGAATTTAAACACTTCTGTTGGCCACCTAATTCCCTAGACATGAACATTATTGAGCATATCTGTGATGCCTTGCAACATGCTGTTCAGAAGAGATTTCCATCCCCTCATACTCTTACTTATTTATGGACAGCCCTGCAGGATTCATAGTGTCAGCTCCCTCCAATCCCTCCAGCACTACTTCAGACATCAGTCAAGTCCATGCCATGTTGTGTTGTGGCACTTCAGTGTGGTCACGGGGTCCCACACAACATTAGGCAGATGTACCAGTTTCTTTGGCTCTTCAGTGTAGTTAATTCAATGAGGGACAACCATCATAAACTGTTCTAAAAAGCTTTGAAAGATAGCAGGTGCGCTAGTGACCCCAAAATCAGCTGTTGATACTGATAGAGACCGAAAGGCATATTAACAACAAGCAACTGTTTTAGTGCCCCATCCAGTGGGATCTGAAAACAGGCTTCAGCTAAGTCCATTTTTGAAAAGAATTGACCCCCAACCAACTTTGGGAGCAACTCCTCCAGTTGAGGCAGGGGACTCAATAGTGACCTTGGAAGTCTCCCTAAAGGTGAAGCTGACTGCACAACTTCTTTCCGATAACTTGTGGAAATTGCTGTAATCACTCACAGTGATTTTAAGTGGTCCAGCTCCACCTTAACCTGGTCATGTAAAACTGCTGGCATTGGCTACACCCGAAGAAATTGAGGGCAGGCATAGCGTTTGACAGTGATGTGTGCTCTGAAATTGTTTTCATAACCTAACCCTGGGGCAAACAGATCTGAAAACTCAGAACATAAGGATAAGACAGTTGGTCCAACATTGGATACACTGCATCTGCAATAGGATAACCAAAAGTAGCAACGGCATCTAATCCAAACAACTATGGCGGCATGTTAACAAGCGGTGACAGCCCAGATCAATGTACCCAACAACCTTTTCAACATGATGTATGAGCCTGCTGTTGTTGCAGAAGTGAGTGGAGTAAATCTTCCCTGGAAGAGCCAAATGACAGTAAAAAATTTGACCTTCGACTTCACTTGAAGCACAAATCAACAGTTTTCATCAGCTTTTCAAACACTGAACATGTTTTTTTCTGTAGGTTTAATGGATCGTTCTCAAATAGTGCTTTTTTTGTCAGTGTTTTTTGTCCATGTGGATGCTACTTTGCATTATGTTGTCAGTAAAATTAAAGTTTCAACTAATTATGGTCAAACATCTCTAATTATATCTATTTTTAATGCAGCCACTACTTTCACTATTTTATCTTTTATTTGAAAGAAAATTCACTTTATCTCGTGCAGAATATACATTCCAGTCTGTCACTTAAAATATGTAATATCCACCAAATATCTACTGTAACAGTTTGATAGTACTCACTGAGACCTATCCGAAGAAATTGTATGAATTATTTAAGGCGTTAGTGAGTTATTAATTTTTGAAGATCATTTTATATCTAAAACATTTAACACTAAATAACATGGAAACAAAATCTCTTAGCAGGGGCCCTTGGTCATACATGCATTTGTTTAACTGTTGTCTTTGAAACCTTGTTATGGCTTCCTTGTTGCTGTTGGGCTTAGTTTTTATTAGAGTTTCGTCAGTGTGTGCTAGGCAGTTATCAACCTAAGGGTGATGTTGCAAAGTGAATTTATTTCTGATACTAGTCTTCACTTTTCTACAATCAGCGATCATCACTGGTAGTGCTCCTCGCTTCAAAATGGTATCTTCCACAAGGAACTTTGCAATTTCTGGAGCTTCGGCCATTAGCACAGCATTGATGACTGTGTATGAATGAGGTAGTTGGTGCAGACTATTACTATCCATTGATTCTGATTTGTCAACTTTGGGAACATCCCCAAGAGAAGGTATTTCAGTTTCATGGAGTGATGCTGCTGCAGATGGAATTGGTACCAGATGTGCTGGAGGTAATTGCCACATGTGTTTCTGTTGCTGGTATTTGCTTACAATGGCTCACATAGTGTCCAGTAGATCGGTAGAGATCTGGCCTGTGGTGCCTCTGTCTGATTATGTCTAGAATCTTCATGAATCCCAGGTGACCATATGTTGGAGTGTCGTAGAAATACTGCTGGATCACTGGCCACATATGAGCTTGAATGGTGAAGTACCATTTCTGCACCACCAGGTCATAATTCTTTGACAGTGTTTCATTTATTAATTGGAATTCTCCTTTGGTCACTTCCTCATTATTCAAGGCTTCTGTGGTTTTCAGCAATGCTAGGTCTTCTGTCTGTTCAGCAGCACAGAATTTCTTGAAAGGCAGTCAGCAGCCTTGTGTTTGTGTCCGTTTTTGTACAGCAGTGTGATGTTGTATTGCTGAAGTCTCAGTGCACTTATTCCCAGACATACTGATTGTTCATTCAAGCTAGTCAGCCACCATAGAGACTGATGATCCATCACAAAGATGTATGAATTGCCAAATAAATAGGCCAGAACTTGATAATGGCCAAAACAATTGCAAGATACTGTTTATTTGTACCTCTTGGACTTGGAGAGTTATCTGGAAGCATATTTCTGAATTTGCACTAGGAACTGCACCCATACCACAACCACTTGTTTTTGGTATTCTTGTTATGCATAAGATGTTAGCACTACCTTAAGGACAAGAAATGCTCATTCTTGTGTCCTTCTCCCCCCCTCCCCCCCCCCAAAAAAAAGCCTTGCATTTCCAGATGTTGGGATAGTGTTATTAAGGAAGCACTTGAGACTAATTTATCAAGTCACCTTATAATAAAGATGAAAGTTTTTGCTTAAAATTCTGGTTGGAATCCTGCTCTCTTCCTGGTCAAGTAACAGTTACTGCTGCTTATTCACCCACTGCTAACTAATATTCATTGTTGATGACTTCAGATGTCTTTTGTCTTTGGTAGTGCGGTGGTGCTAGTTTTTCTGTGATGTGGTGTGGTGTGTGTGTTTTGTCTTTCTGCGTATGCCCAGCATACTGAGGGTTTAAATTTCCTTCCACTGTATTCTCTCGATGCATTTGTGCCTGTAAAATGAAGGAGTGTGTAAATGTCCAAATATTGACAGTTGTCAGTGACATCATGTGATTGCATTTATTGAGCCTTAATGTATGTGGCAACAGAGCGAGGCACACTGACAGTGGTGTACTCAGTGGTAACACTGCACAAGCAGCAGTATCATGTCTCAGTTCTGCATACAGCATCGTGATAGACGTGTCCTTGTGTGAAGGCTCAGTGGAGAGCAAATATTGCCAGAGTGCATATGTCATTGGTAGACAGGCCCAGCACCTTAAGTAGTAGGGGGTGCGACAATCACCTCTGGTTTGCGTAGCCAATAATTTGTGATGTGTTGAGGTTGGTAGTTGTGCCCTATCTTTGAGGTCTTTGTGACAATGAGTCTGCATGTTGCCCCCGTTTTCCTGACCTATTTTGATACAGAGGGTGTTTGACTGCTGTCCTGACCATCATATTCTCCAGATTCTCACCCACTGGGGGAAAAAAAATCCAGCTATGAGTAGCTGAGGAACTGGTCTGCTACCACTTGCCAAGCCATTGTTTCTGCACTAAATGTCACACCCAATACGTCCCAAAATCACCTACAAATTTAATCTTCTGTTTTTTCTAATGCACTTGATACAATAAATAAAATTTCACTATTTGCTGTTTTTAATTGTGTTGTAGATGTAATGGTCAGCAATGTAAATCACCACATGCAACTACTACTTATAAGGTTAGATACGTTTATCAACTATGTAAAATGGCAGATAGTTGCAGTCAATTTCATGTCTGTTTAGACCCAGTGGCAGTATTAAAGACCTTTGTAATTTTATTGTAGTGCTGCAGATTTTTGCTATCACTGTTAACTTTTATCTACAACTTTCAGTTTCACTATGTTACACAGTAAGTGTACAATGTACTAGGGCTATCCAGAAAGTAACCTCCATTAGGCTCTAAATAAAATAGTGGAATAGTTAGGCAGATTTATTTGCACAACCTTAAAACTACACTTTTTTATTACTTCTCTACGTTATCATCATTCTGATTCATATGTTATCATATATCTTAAAGAGCTGACTAATTCCCTCTCCATAAAATTTTGCTTCCAAAGTTTGCAGCTAGCTATGACAGTATCTTCAAGTTTTTCATCAGAGTCAAAAAACAAGGAGTCAAGCCGTTTTCTCATTCGCACGAATAATTGGTGATCACTTGGAGACATGTTTGAGCTGAAGAGTGAAAGTACAAAAATTTCTCATTTGAACAGACACAAAATTCTTGCATTTGCTAGACAGTGTAGCCACGCATTATCCTGCAAAAAGAACAATGTTGTTAGTCAATAGACCACAATGCTTTGAATGTCTTCTCTGTTATCTTAATATGTCACAGTAGGTCTGAGAATTGATGGTTCTTCCATGTTCTGTACAGTTTGCAAATAAGATTCATTTAGCACCCATAAAATGGTATCTGTATTCTGTGACTGATAGATCACATGCTTTAGTGTCACTCCGTCCCTCGTCTCGCTCAGAGATGGTAAGGCCCAATTCCATTGATTGTTGTTTTGTCTGTGCTTCACTGAAGGCGATATTACTAACTATGGTTGTGATCTGTTCAGTGAACTTACCCTTTTGCCATCATAAAGCAAAAAGAAATCCACAAGAAAAGTTCAATCTGTTAGCTTTGTGGTTCTGAGAAATGAATTTTTGAATCTAACAAGCACAGAATTGGTAGTACCCTAATTGTTTAGCAATGATATCTTGCAAAAGGCTAAGACGTCTGCAGGAATTTGTCGGACAGTTGAAATATGGGGGAAAAATGTTGATTTTCTGTGTCAGCCTCTTGCTGGCCCTTCTCGTCTGTCATTAATAAAAAACATTTGTCATTCTACTCTTTAACACTCCCACCATTGATGCACAATACCACCATTCATCATAATCGGTAAATATGTGCCACAAATTTTGTGATAAATTTTCTGCTGCTATAGACAATATTACAGAACAGATTTCTCATTTGGCAGGTTCTTCAATTGCAACACTTATTTTAATGGCTATCGTATGCAACCAAGAACTAAAATGGCTCTCTCGCCACTGCAATTTGAAGTATGCTGACCTAATATGTGCCATAATGTGATGATTGTTCCGTTCTCCCTCCAATTCCCATCCTGTAAGAAAATTGAGGTTTTTTTCTGATAGCCCTTGTATATGGAAAGACTATAATTAAAGCAATAATAGAAATTGTGCTAACACAACAAGGTGTTTCCAGATCAGGCATTGAAGAAAACTGTTCGCAATGTTTTCACTCGTAATATGGCCACTGATGTACCTGATGATAGGAGATTAAACACTGAGGAGTTAATGGATCTCATCAAAAAGAAGGAAGTTCTGTTAATAGATGTAAGAGGCCGAGAGGAAGTGAAACTAACTGTTAGAATACCTCAGAGTCTTAATATCCCAGGTAAGTAATTAGTATGTTGAACCACATGAGCAGCTGTGCTCTTGAAGTTTTATACAAGATGGAGAACTTATAGTGCATCCCAAATATATCCAGAACATGTAAATATATCAGGATGTGGTTTTTCCTAAGCTACAGCAGATACTGTCAGATTTTCTGATCTTTAAAAGCTGCCAAATTATGATCCCAATTCAGGTTTTGTGTGTGTGTGTGTGTGTGTGTGTGTGTGTGTGTGTGTGTGTGTACTTTTTCCCTCGGCTTCAGAAAGAGCCTTGGAAGGGAACTTCGGATACATAAGAAGCATGGGACAAGATAATAGCACCACAATCCAGTGTCCTGCCATCACAATAAGAGGTCCTACAGACATTTCCCCTTCTTTACCAAGTAAAAGTGAACCCATAATTTAGGCACAGTTTGTGAATTTAACTGTGCACTCGAAATCCATATGCGCCTTGCTGATTTAAGACACTAACAGTTAAAAAAAAATGGAAATTTATATTTTTGTTTAACATTAGAAAGGGCGTTGAAAGAGGACTTTGATGACGTAATGTGTGGAAATTGCTCTGTGATCTCCTGTT